>NC_136071.1:4123796-4616296 GCF_964261635.1 Lissotriton helveticus
TGAATCCCCTGTACTGTCCCCATGACCAAAAGGACAAATATCCTGCCAAAATGGACACCCTCCTGTCTCCGGGACAACACAGATGCAGCTTCAAATCTCATGGAGCATATCACGGAGTCCAAAGCTGTAGACTGGAATACATGGTCTTCATGCCTGAGAGCGGGGACGTTTCAAATCTTCCCATTTACAGTATCCGTCTCTCACTCCCCTTCAGGACTCGGAAGCTCTGACGTTGCTGTAGGGAGATGGACAGCACCATCTAAAGCTCCAAAATAAAAAAGCAGGAGTGGAGTCTTCAAGGGGCTAAGCTGGATCCTCTGCTGAACGTTCCAGATGAACTTTAGAAGCCAAAGTTCACAACTTCCTGGAAGCCTCTTCCCTGATCCTGCTTAGACACCTGCAGCTGGCTGTGGTTCGTCCACCTTT
This sequence comes from Lissotriton helveticus, assembly GCF_964261635.1. Lineage (NCBI taxonomy): Eukaryota > Metazoa > Chordata > Amphibia > Caudata > Salamandridae > Lissotriton > Lissotriton helveticus. The sequence goes on from NC_136071.1 coordinate 4,124,223, forward strand.
GGCCTGGTTATTGCGTTAATAGAGGCCTTTCTTCATATCCAAACCATCTGCAGCACTCGTCAGAGGCACCTTTGACAGATGATCCTCATTGATGCCAAAACCATAATCACCCGACGCTAGACTCTGAGGCACACTTCAGAATGAAGAGGCGTTGTCGTCACATTGTGTCCAGAGAACGTTTTCAAAACGCCAAACTGACGCCCTAGATTTCTGATAACACTAGACAGATGCTGATAAACCCTCAGGGCAGTACTGCCAACAAGTTACTTTTCCTCACTCCAATCTTTCAAGCACCCCAGTTAGAAGACTTCTAAGCAGGTCAGTAGGCAAGTTAGGGTTCACTATTAGAAGAGCTGATTTACTGCTCCTCTATCAGAGCCTTATGGCGGTCTATAGATGGGCCTAAAGAGCAGGCGTCCATTTCCATGCTCTAGCCTGTGGCGTTTCCAGTCTGAAGCCTCGCAATAGCCTTGCAGACTGCGTCTCCGCTTTTAGGAAAGAGCAAGATAAAATGAAATGCTAACCATGTAAGGGTTAACGTTCAAGAAACTCCTTCAGACCCTTCAAGCGAGTTTGGAAAAGATAATGAAGTTACAGGTAACTAACTTTCATATCAAAGTGAAAAGGGGTCTCCAGGACCTGGCATTTCATCCAGAAACCTAAACCGTAGCGCCATACCACAGGGTTCCCAGCTGCTCCGAAGCATCTCCAGCAGCTGGTCGTGCCCCTCCTAAGCAGAGATCCTGACTACAGAAATACTGGTTGACGAGGGACGATGAACGCATCTGAACACTGTCGATGAAAGTCCCAAGAGGAGCTCTCTCCAGCAGCAGATCTTACCTTTCGTATGTGTAACCCTGGTATAACAACGCCTCACACTGTCGATGAAAGTCTCAAGAGGAGCTCTCTCCAGCAGCAGATCTTACCTTTCGTATGTGTAACGCTGGTATAACAACGCCTCACACTGTCGATGAAAGTCCCAAGAGGAGCTCTCTCCAGCAGCAGATCTTACCTTTCGTATGTGTAGCCCTGGTATACCAACGCCTCACACTGTCGATGAAAGTCCCAAGAGGAGCTCTCTCCAGCAGCAGATCTTACCTTTCGTATGTGTAACGCTGGTATAACAACGCCTCACTGTCGATGAAAGTCTCAAGAGGAGCTCTCTCCAGCAGCAGATCTTACCTTTCGTATGTGTAGCCCTGGTATACCAACGCCTCACACTGTCGATGAAAGTCCCAAGAGGAGCTCTCTCCAGCAGCAGATCTTACCTTTCGTATGTGTAACCCTGGTATAACAACGCTTCACACTGTCTAAAGTCCCAAGAGGAGCTCTCTCCAGCAGCAGATCTTATCTTTCGTAAGTGTAGCCCTGGTATAACAACGCCTCACACTGTCGATGAAAGTCCCAAGAGGAGCTCTCTCCAGCAGCAGATCTTACCTTTCGTATGTGTAACCCTGGTATACCAACGCCTCACACTGTCGATGAAAGTCCCAAGAGGAGCTCTCTCCAGCAGCAGATCTTACCTTTCGTATGTGTAACCCTGGTATAACAACGCTTCACACTGTCTAAAGTCCCAAGAGGAGCTCTCTCCAGCAGCAGATCTTACCTTTCGTATGTGTAACCCTGGTATACCAACGCCTCACACTGTCGATGAAAGTCCCAAGAGGAGCTCTCTCCAGCAGCAGATCTTACCTTTCGTATGTGTAACCCTGGTATAACAACGCTTCACACTGTCTAAAGTCCCAAGAGGAGCTCTCTCCAGCAGCAGATCTTACCTTTCGTATGTGTAACCCTGGTATACCAACGCCTCACACTGTCGATGAAAGTCCCAAGAGGAGCTCTCTCCAGCAGCAGATCTTACCTTTCGTATGTGTAACCCTGGTATAACAACGCTTCACACTGTCTAAAGTCCCAAGAGGAGCTCTCTCCAGCAGCAGATCTTACCTTTCGTATGTGTAACCCTGGTATAACAACGCCTCACACTGTCGATGAAAGTCCCAAGAGGAGCTCTCTCCAGCAGCAGATCTTACCTTTCGTATGTGTAGCCCTGGTATAACAACGCCTCACACTGTCGATGAAAGTCCCAAGAGGAGCTCTCTCCAGCAGCAGATCTTACCTTTCGTATGTGTAACCCTGGTATAACAACGCTTCACACTGTCGATGAAAGTCCCAAGAGGAGTTCTCTCCAGCAGCAGATCTTACCTTTCGTATGTGTAGCCCTGGTATACCAACGCCTCACACTGTCGATGAAAGTCCCAAGAGGAGTTCTCTCCAGCAGCAGATCTTACCTTTCGTATGTGTAGCCCTGGTATAACAACGCCTCCCCAGTTTTCCGATCCAAAAAGTACCCGCGGGGAGATTTTTTACATTACTTTCATAATCTGATCTGCTTCAGAACAAAGAGTAGAAACTTGAGGACCCATCCTAAATGAGCTGTCGGTTGTTAGCTCAGGTATTTAAATGTATATGTATGTATGTATAAATTGTTTTATAGCGCGCTCTATTACTTGAGAGTATCCTGGCGCGACCCTTCCCAACTGATTTGGTACTTGGATGCCAGTTCCCTTGCATACTCCAGGATTTTGGCCAGAGTCCTTATTTTGGTTTTCAGAATATTGACATGGAAATGTTCTATATTGGCAAACTTGGCCAAATTGTCTGTGAATATGGAGGTTGCTCGTGTAGGTAAGGTATGCTGACTAAAGAGGCAGGATTTAATTCTGTTCGAGGCATGTGAGCTGTAGATCACATGCTGTGCATAGATCGCCATCTAGTGTTGGGTCCAGGTGTTTGCACTTTGTTTTACTTCATAGAAGTCTGTTCCAGTCACAAGGTGGGCGTCTCCTCCTTTTGGTGATAGTGCGCATGGGCATTGACTCCATTGATAGTTTTTTTCCGCCATCAGGTTCGGATTTGAATTGCGGAACTCCGGTTTGACACCGTTTCTCGGGTACCCCTTGTAAGAAAGTGGCTCTATCTACTGGACCAAAGTAAGGTACAGTGTGCACAGAGTCCACAGTCCCCAGAGGTATAACCGAGGTTAAAGCCACGTCTGACCTTACTCTCTAAAGTGGTAGCTTGGCCGAGCAGTAAGGCCGCACCAGAGGACAGTATAAAGCATTTGTTGTACACACGCAGTCAGCAAAAGGTTTCACACACTCAAGAACTGAACTCTAGGACAATTGTTTTGTATCAAAAGATATAGTTTGATTTTAGAACCAACAAGGTATCAAAATATACTTTCTCAGAATGAGTTACTTTAGTTTAAATACTTTGCAAATAGGCAATACACTTTGGAGTACAATAGTTAGTGGTTGCAATAGGCAACACAATTTCAAACACAATATAACATTGAGCTCAATGGGAATCTCTAGTTAAATGCAATTAGTTACTTTATGGATTACTTTCCTAACGACGGGACTAGATCCTAGATTCATTCCTTGGACATCTCCTGTAAACAGTTAAGTAAAAGCGTTTTGGTTACAGTAGTAATTTTGAAGGAATAATATTGTATTTTAAAAGTTGACAAGTAGAAACCTTTTCAGTTGAAATTACCAATGTTATCCTATGGAAGGTAATTCCTTTAGCAGGTAAGTAGTGTTATTGTTACTTTTTCTTACTCAGTGGTGAATCCTGGATCAGCACGGGTGCATCTCCTGTAAACAATCGAAAGAATGCGTTTGTCATACAAGCGATTTTTAAGGAATATTTTTAGTTTATGAAAATAGACACTTAAAAACTTTTCTGGTGAAAACCAGACAATGGATTCCTATGGAAGGAAATACAAGTTACTGGTAAGTACGGTTAGAATTACTTTTCAGGGTCAGTGCTGGGCTGAAAGATACAGCCCTGGGATCTCTCCTAATAACAGGTGAGTAATTCGGAATTCGTTGTTCGGCTGATTTTAGATGAATATTTTAAAGTTTCAAAACTCCACACAGAAGAATTTCCAAGTGAAACCAGTCAATGTTGGCCTATGGAAGAAAAGTGAGTTATCGGCTTTTGGGTAAGTACTCGACTGGCAGAGTTAAGGTTCTGGGCATAGACTCAGGGGTCTCCCCGTGTCAGGTAGGTACAAGTGGTACACCCACAGGGGCGCCGGGTGCAGAGGTAGTTAGGCCCAATGTTATCAAATGAGAGGCAGGGGGCCTCCGGTTGGTGGCTGCTGGCTAGCAAGCCACGTGGCTGTGGGAGCTGGGCTCCTGGTCACTTGCTCAGGGCAAATGGGAAAGTAGATTAAGACAAAGGTTGCACTGCCAGCGGCACTCGGGTGGCTGGGTCCAGGGTGCTTTTGAGCCGTCAGGCGCTCAATGTTAGTCAATGGAAACCTTGGAAGATGAACAAAGCTGCAGGCTCAGGAATGGAGATTCTTCAGGAGCAACCAACACTTCGAGGGGTCAGTTGGGATCTTGGGGGATAGGTAGGCACCCTGGAATTGGGCACAGGGGGCCGTGGGGCACCGGGTGCAGGGGTCTTTTCACGTCGGGAAATCTTACCCTCGCGTTTCAATCTAAGAGGACGCTTTGTGACTGTCGGGCTCGACGTCACGAAATGCGCCAACAAAGTGGCTCTGTACCGGGCATCTTCGGTGAAGATTATGACCAGGAAGAATTCCTCGCATAAGGATCCAAAGAAGAGGAGGAACACATGTCTGAAGCCGACTCCGACATGGAAGAACAAGAGAATTGACACCGGGTCAGCGTGAGTACAGATACCTCCCTGCCCTAACACTTAACAAAGAAAAAGGCTCCGGTCCTTCCTGTGCCCCCTGGCCAAGGTCGGCACCAAGAGAAAGTTTTGGACGCCCGCCCTCTAGCCCGGCGCTGAAACACAAGGCTCTGGATCGAGTCGGCCCCATGGCGGAGCCGAACCAAAACGTTCGAAGTCCAAGCACGTTGTTGCCATCCCCTCACTACCGAAGAGTAAATCTTCAGAGACGAAACTTTTGTTGCCAAACTATGATGCCCAAAAAACAAATTACTACCATCAAAACAGCCTCGCAGACCCAAATTTGCTTATCACTCCCACTATCACCTGATCCACAAGATGAGGGCGATGGGGGGTAAAGATAAGCCACAGGACATTGAAGACCCCTGGGAGGACTATGACACAGATCCGAACACTGACATTGCTCTGGATCTACATCCTTCCAAACCTTCTCCACCCGATGACCACATAGGGTCTATAGAGCTGCTTAACAGGGCTGCTCATTACCATGGGGTGGAGTAACACAAGGAGGCTCTTGAGGAGGATTTCTTGTTCTAAACCTTAAGGTCCTCTCAAAGATCTACTCAATCATTACCTATGCTCAAGGGAATGCTTAAGCATACAGACACATTTTTAAAGACCCTGTGCGGGCAAGAATTATTACACCCAGGGAAGAGAAAGTACAAGCCAGCACCTGCTGACCCCACTTACATCAAGGGTCGGCTTCCATTAGATTCCCTTGTAGTTACCAACGCTCGCAAGACACTCTATACCTCATTTTGGTGTAGTATATACAGAGCCAGCTTCCTAAATTGGTGGATCAGCGGCGGGATACACAACTTTGCATTTGTTGGACTACTTGGTTACCACCTGATCACACATCAGAACTCTTAAATTGTCTTTAGAATTCAGATTTTTCAAATTGGCATTTTTTTGCAAAATTACAAAGTCTTGTTAGGGCCTTGGTTAAGTCCCTTTAGAATTTTAGAAAATAAAGTCACTGTAGCTAGGATTAGAGGGTTAGAAGTTTTCTTTTAACAATGTCTCAAAACAAGAACCCAGTTGTTAGTCAAAATAACCACAATGACCTAGAGGACAGGGTTGAGGAGCTTGACCTCACCCCTTACCTTCACTTGTCTTTCAAGGAGGTAAAATTAAAAACATAACAATGGGTCCCCATCCCACCAATCAAAAGCTCCAGGAGCTGTTGGCTAGGTATGCTAAGGACTACTCATCTGAAAAAGGTGAAGACAAATCAGATGAGTAAGCAGAAGGGAATGACCTGGTAGATCAACCCCCTCCAGTTCCTAGGTGGAAAAGGGTTCAAGTACCCTTGACTCCAAGAATCAACCTCTCAGTACCTAGATCTCACACAGGTGGGTCAGGCAATCAATCAAGGGGGTTATAGAGCACGCTACTCACCAGTGAGGGTCTCAAGGTGTGGGAGGGGGCAGCTCCAGATCAGTCGAAGAGCCAGGTCTTGAGGTCCTTCCTGAACGTGTGCAGGGTCGGGGAGCGTCTGATGTTCACAGGGAGCTCGTTCCAGGTTTTGGCTGCGATGTGGGAGAAAGCTCTCCCGCCTGCTCTGTTTCTGCGGATGTGAGAGACCTCTGCCAGGGCAAGGTCTGCGGAGTGGAGGTTCCTCTTGGGTACGTGGAAGGAGACTCTCTCATTGAGGTACTTGGGTCCGATGTTGAGGGATTTGTAGGTGTGGATGAGGAGCTTGAAGATGACCCTCTTCTCTACGGGGAGCCAGTGGAGAGCTCGTAGGTGTTGGTCATGTGCTCGTGACTTGGAGTTCTGAGGACACGTCTGTCTGCGGCGTTCTGGATGGTTTGGAGTTTGTAGAGTTTGTGTAGAAGAGTTTTTCTGATTCCGGCGTATAGGGTGTTGCCGTAGTCCAGTCTGCAGGTTATGAGCGCTTTGGTGACGGTCCTTCTGCAATCGGGGGGGGTCCATTTGAAGGTTTTGCGGAGGATTCGCAGGCAGTTGAAACTGGTAACGATGGCGTTGATCTGGTGGTTCATGGAGAGGGAAGAGTGTAGGATGATGCAGCGGTTCAGAGCGTGGTCTGTAGGGGTGGGAGGGCTCCCGAGGGCGGAGGGCCACCAGGTGTTGTCCCAGGCAGAGGTGCAGGGGCCGAGGACCTCGGTTTTCTGAGTTGAGCTGCAAGCGACTGTCTTTCATCCAAGCTGTGACGTTCGTTTTTTTTTTTTTACTTTATTTTTGATATTTTCCTTGACGAAAAACAATCATACAGGGAAAGTTCGAGGCATGTGGGCTGCTAAATTCATATCTATAGCATAGATCGCCGCCTAGTGTTGGGTCCGGATGATTGCACATTGTTGTCCTGGAAGAGTCTTCGAAGTATCACGAGATAGGTGGCTCCTCCCCTGGACTACAGTGCGCATGGACATCGACTCCATCCCCAGATTGTTTTTTTCCGCCATTGGGTTCGGATGTGATTTTGACGTCTCCTGTTCGGAATCGTTAAGGAACTCTTTCGAGGTCAAAAGGCCTTCCTTTTTCCGTCGGTATCGTTTGCGTTCGGTCCCGAATTTCTTCCAACTCATTGGATTGGATATCCGGGGGGTCATTTGACTCTTCGGGGATCGAGGCCTAGTCAACGCAGCAAGACCATCGACGACAACATGTAACGGAGCCCGTTCAAGAAGTGTGCGGTTCGAAGTACCCGCACATCGACGTCCATCCCGTATGCAACAAGTGCCTGTCGCCGGACCACGACGAGGCCAGCTGTATGGCCTGTTCGAAATTTCGATTGAAGAAGACTATCAAGCTTCGGCGCGTGGCGCGCCTCGAGGCCCGGCGATCGGCTCCAGCACCGGTGGACATCTTCGACGACCCAGAAGCACATGAGCAAGTGCGTCCCCTGCAGATTGCGACGGTGGAGGTCGAGTCCGGCGACGGAGCGGACGTCTACAGCCAAGATATAGAGGAAATCGTCGAAGGTAGGGGACGACGAAGAAGCATATGGGGCCATGGAAGATAGCTCGGAGGATGAGCTATGCCCCGTTCGTACTATTACAATGGCTCAGGTCACGGGATCCCCACACGGCCTTACCCACGACCTTACACCTCGATCCACGGCCCCGCCTTCCGGCCCGGCTACGGACACCTCCGCGGAGCCGCCATTACTTAAACCGAAACTGAAACCATCGGTATCGACGCAACCAAAGATGGCCAAGGTGCCATCGAAACCGAAGACGTCTGCTCCGCAATCGACGCCGTCGTCTTCGGAGGCCTCCAAGCCCATGAAAGCTGTCGACCAGGCAAAGGTGCCGAAGGTGGTCAAGGAGCCAAGCTCGAAGAAAGGCAGCGAGCCGGGATCCAAGGCGGGCGAGCCGAAGCCCAGGAAGGCAGTCGGGCCAGCTGCTGGCCACACTCTCGACCCGAAGACCACAAGGCCCGTCGGGGCGCCGTCTGTCAAGGGCGCAGAGCCGAGGTCGGAGGCTCTCACGCCGAAGAGTACACCTGCCGATCCGAAGCTGTCGGCTTCAACGTCTGCGGCCGTGGACAGTGATCGAGGCGCACCGGTCAAGGGGACTCCTGCGCCTCGACCAGATAAGCCGAAGTCATCGACGCCCGGAAGCGGCCCGAGGCCACTGGTCGCGTCGACGAAACCATCCGCGTCCTTTACCAAGCAGGTCTCGGACTCCCTCAAGAGGATTAAGGACAAGGCTTTGGCGTCGGAACCGAAGAATCCTTCCACTCCGAAGCAGGCTGAACCGCCGAAAACCGCCTCGACACCAATCCTCTATACGTTACCGTCTAAGGTGGCGCCGAAGGCCTTCGCACCGCGATCGGTGCCCAAAGACACTGTGTCGAAGCAGACTCCCCAGACTGGGACTGCAAGTCATCGACATCCTCTGCTGGAAGAACGGTCGGAGCATTTTATCGATGCCGACACCGGGAAGCTCACGCTCTACAAGAGGAAGATAACATCTTAACCTCTGGAATCGTATACAATTCCTCTGAAACGAAAAAAACCAGCAACAGACACTCCAGTACTGGTGGAACAGATTCTCCCACAGCCTAGGAGATGTGCAACACCTTCACCCACATACTCAGAGGTGGATGAAGGGGAGCAGGATTATGAATACAATTTCCCAACAAATACAGACCCTGATGAGCGACAGGACTCATGGATGGACACAGGGGATCAGGGGGACCAGCAAACGGTCCAAGATCCTCAGGCTTATAACATTAAACCATCACCCACTGAAGACTCTGCGGCTTTTAATGCATTAATTGAAAGGGCAGCTACAAACCATAAGGTGGAAATGCATGCTGACCCTGTGGAAGTGGACTTCCTTTTTGACACTTTCTCTGCTGCTGAAAAAACTGTCAAAACTCTCCCAATGTTAAAAGGGGTCCTTAAGCATGCGGCAGATATTTTCAAGGAACCTACAAGATCAAGGGTGGTCAACCCAAGAATAGAAAAAAAATACAGACCGGCACCTGGTGACCCCACTTACATAAGGGGCCAGTTGCCTTTGGACTCTTTGGTGGTCTCTAATGCCCGCAAGAGGGCAAACTCCCAAACAACGGGTGAAGCTCCTCCCCCGGACAAAGAGTCAAAAGTGCTGGAGGCATCTGGGAAAAGGGTAGCAGCGCAGGCGGCCAACATCTGGCGCATAGCAAACACACAAGCTCTGTTGGCCAGATACGATAGGGCGCACCATGACACCCTAGAGCAGCTATTGCAACACCTTCCAGACCAGTTTATAGAGGGAGCTGAAATGCTTATCCAGGAGGGAAAGCTCATCTCCAATGCAGCTATAAAATGTGCGCGCGACGCTGCAGACCCAGCGGCTCGAGCAATCAACACTAGTGTGATGTTGAGGCGTCAGGCATGGCTCCGCATCTCGGGATTCAAGCCAGAGATACAAACTACTATCCTCAACCAGCCCGTTAATCCAGACAGATTATTTGGCCCAGAGGTAGACACCACCCTGGAGAAGATCAAAAAAGATACGGAAACTGCCAAGTCCATGGGGGCTCTCCAGTCACAACAGTTTAGAGGGTCCACTTTTCGTCGCTCAGGCAATCGAGGTGTTAGCAGAGGGCACATGTCGCAGCAGACGCCATTCAATAAAGGTGGTGCGCAATCCTCGTACAGCAAGCAGGGCAGAGGCGGTTACAGAGGAAACAGTGCCAAAGGTAGAGGCAGAGGCAACAACAGTTCACGTTCCTCTGCCACCAACAAACAGTGACTCCTTGTCACTGCCCCCCGACCATCCAACACCTGTCGGGGGGAGACTCAAACAGTTCCATACCCACAAAGCAACGTCCTATGTCGGCAGAGCACTTGCACTTATTGCAGCAGGAGGTTCTGGTAATGCTGCAAAAAGGCGCTATAGAGCTCGTGCTGGTGGAGGAAGAAGGCACAGGGGTTTATTCCCTGTACTTCTTAATCCCCAAAAAGGACGGCTCACTCAGACCGATTCTAGACCTACGCCCCTTGAACCAGTACATTCTTTCAGAACACTTCCACATGTTGACACTGCAGCAGGTTCTTCCCTTGTTACAACAGGGAGACTTCCTCGCAACCTTGGACCTCAAGGATGCTTACTTTCACATACCGCTCCACCCATCCCACAGAAAATACCTCAGGTTCACCATACAAAACCGGCATTACCAGTTCAAGGTCCTCCCCTTCGGGGTGACCACTGCTCCCAGAGTGTTCACAAAATGTCTGGCGACAGTGGCGGCGCACCTCCGGAGACAAAGCATACATGACTACCTTTATCTAGACGACTGGGTTGTTCAAGCAAAGTCAGCCCAGCAGTGCGCCGCAGACATGTCTCACACCATTCACCTCCTTCACAGTCTGGGGTTTTCGCTAAACTACCCCAAGTCGCACCTTCAGCCAGCCCATGTGCAGCAGTGTTTGGGCGCGACAATACGCTAGCTGCCACAGCTCAGCCGAACCCAGCGAGGATCGACAACATCCAGTCGCTAATCCAAAGGTTCAGACCACAACACTCACTCCCAGCGAGAGTGTTCATGCAGTTGATAGGCATGATGGCCTCCTGCATCTTCATAGTCCCGCACGCCAGGTTGCATATGCGTCTGCTCCAAGAATGCTTGGCGCATCAGTGGAATCAGGCTCATGGACAGTTGAACGACCTAGTGTTGGTGACGGGTCGGGCATTCAGCTCTCTGCATTGGTGGAATCCACACAACCTTTGCAAGGGCCGACCGTTCCAGGATCCTGTGCCACAGATTATCCTAACAACGGACGCATCTCTCCAGGGATGGGGGGCTCATGTGCTCCACTACACAGTGCAGGGACTATGGTCGACGCAGCAAAAGAAGATGCACATCAACTACTTGGAACTGATGGCAATCTTCATGGCTCTCAAGTCCTTCAAAGTACATTTGTGCAACAAAGTCGTGTTGATCCGGACGGACAACATGACCGCCATGTACTACATCCAGAAGCAGGGAGGTACACACTCCACAGTTGTCTCATCTGGCTCAGAGCATGTGGAAGTGGGCCATTCAGAGGAACATCTTCCTCATGGCGGAACACCTCCCGGCAAGGACAATCAGATGGCGGACCTGCTCAGCAGGTACAGCCACCAGATGCACGAGTGGGAGTTACATCCATCAGTACTCCACCCGTACTTCCAGCAGTGGGGTCATCCAGAGATAGACCTGTTTGCCACAAGGGAAAACGCAAAATGCCAAAGCTTTGCTGCCAGGTTCCCTCACCCACAGTCGCAGGGCAATGCGATATGGATGAACTGGTCAGGCAAATTTGCGTACGCTTTTCCCCCAGCGCCTCTCATCCCGCTGGTGGCAAGAAAGCTAAAGCAACACTCGATGACTCTCATCCTAGTTGCTCCAACGTGGGCTCGCCAACCATGGTACACCACGTTTCTAGACCTCTCCGTGGTACCGCATCAAAGGCTGCACCTCACACCCAGGCTCTTGACGCAGAACCATGGCGACATTCAGCATCCAGATCCGCAACAGCTCAATCTGGCGATCTGGCTCCTGAGGTCTTAGAGTTTGGCTACCTTAATTTGCCGCCTGAATGCATGGACATCATTAGGGAGGCAAGAAAGCCCACTACCAGAGCTTGCTATGCAGCAAAATGGAAGCGGTTTGTCATTTACTGTACTGAACACAACATCAACCCGCTAGATGCATCCACTCCCAACATCATCTGCTATTTGTTACATCTTTACAAATGCAATCTAGCATACGCTTCCATTCGGATACACTTATCCGCCATAGCGGCTTATCTCCAAAACAGGCAGCATCTCTGTTTTCAGAGTGCCTGCCATTAAAGCATTTCTAGAAGGGCTAAAGCGGGTCATTCCTCCAAGAACACCACCAGCTCCAGTGTGGAACCTCAATGTGGTACTCACCAGATTGATGGGTCCCCCCCTTTGAACCTCTGCATTCATGTGAGATACAGTTCCTCACATGGAAAGTGGCTTTTCTCATTGCCATCACGTCTCTACGACGTGTTAGTGAGCTACAAGTGCTCACACTCCAAGAGCCATTTATACAAATTCTTTCAAACAGGGTGGTGCTGCGCACTAACCCCAAGTTTCTTCCAAAGGTGGTGTCACAGTTTCATGTCAATCAAACCATCGAACTGCCCGCATTCTTTCCAAACCCAGAAACAGTAGCAGAAAGAATGCTCCACACACTTGATGTCAAAAGAGCGCTTATGTACTATATTGACAGAACACAGCATTTCAGAAAGACACAGCAACTCTTTGTTGCCTTCTCACCCCAGCATAAAGGCAACCCCATTTCCAAAGCAGGAATAGCCAGGTGGATCGTTAAGTGTATTCAGATTTGCTATCAGAAGGCTAAGCGCACTTTAACGGTCCCCCCCAGGGCACACTCCACACGCAAACTGGGGGCCTCCATGGCATTTCTGGGTAACATTCCTTTGGAAGACATTTGTAGAGCAGCCACATGGTCTACACCACATACGTTTACCAAACATTACTGTGTAGATGTGCACTCCAAGCAGCAAGCAGCTGTAGGACAGGCTGTTCTTAAAACACTTTTTCAGACTTCTGCAGCTGGCACGGGCGGCCGCCGTTAATGGAGGGACTGCTATGTATTCTATGCATAAGATGTGAATTTAGCAGCCCACATGCCTCGAACTGAATATGCTACTTACCAGTATGCATCTGTTCTTGGCATGTAGGGCTGCTAACATTCATATCGCTCGCCCTCCTCCCCGGCGCCCGTTGCGGCTGCAGACTTTTCTTGCATTCAATCTCTAGCATGGCCATCGCTTACACTATTGCACTCCATCTCTGCCACAATCGCTAAAAACAATCTGGGGATGGAGTCGATGCCCATGCGCACTGTAGTCCAGGGGAGGAGCCACCTATCTTGTGATACTTCGAAGACTCTTCCAGGACAACAATGTGCAATCCTCCGGACCCAACACTAGGCGGCGATCTATGCTATAGATATGAATGTTAGCAGCCCTACATGCCAAGAACAGATGCATACTGGTAAGTAGCATATTCATTTCAGTGCGTATTCCATACATATATACGAAAATACATAGTTTGAGGTAATACAGCAAATTCGAGGACGAGCAAGCCACCCACATCTGGAAGCAGGCAAAGAATCATTATTACAACACAGTACAGGCAGGGCTGTAAGCATCGGATTTTGGGGTATAACTCATATTAAGATATAATTCGGAAGAGTATATTATCAGATTACCACATGAGGCCCTTCTACATTATAGGAACCATAGCTGTACATAGAGGGGAATTCAGGTTGCAGAACTACAACAGTTAACAGTTATCACATCTTATCATTACAGTGAAGTATCCGTTTCTGCCTCAAACAACTTTAGGATCCTCATCTACAGTTGAATCACCGTCCCCCTCACTGCGCGATAGGAGATAGATGGTCAAAGGCCCCCATACATATTTAGGGCTACTGGATATTGGCTAAATGTCAGCAAAAATAGCGGTCTGCTCTTGGCAGTAAAGGACATCCGTAAGTCGGCCCTTGAACTTCGGGGCTCTTCCTCGTCCCCATCGACATGCCACCCTTCTTTTGGCCAACAGGAGAGCAATATCAAGGAATTTTCTGTACTTTAAGCGTTGACGTTCTTCATTCCTTCATGGAAGCAGAGTCTGGTGTCTTCGGGGTTCTTCGTGAGCAAGAGGATGAGCTGGGTGTCATGGACGTAGGATACAATGCTGAGCCGATGCTGTCTGACAATGGTGGCGAGGGGGGGGGCCATGTAGATGTTGAAAAGCGTTGGGCTGAGCCATGAACCTTGGGGTACTCCTCAGCTGATGTCAGTGGGTTTGGAGAGGAAGGGAGAGAGTCTGATCCTCTGGGTTCTGCCGGAAAGGAAAGATTGGATCCAGTCGAGGGCGGCTCCTTGTATCCCCCTGTCGTGCGAGCGTGCCATGTGAGACGGTGTCGAAGGCTGCGGAGAGGTCTAGGAAGATGAGGGCCGCGGTGTCTCCCTGGTCGAGTAGCATGCGGATGTCCTCCATGGCGGCGAGGAGGGCGATCTCATTGCTGTGGTTGCTGCGGATGCTGCGGAATCCAGATTGTGAGGGATCCAGGATGGAGTTCTCTTAGATGAAGGCGGTCAGCTGGGCGTTTAGGAGTCTCTCGGTGACTCTGGCCGTGAAGGGGAGGAGAGAGATGGGCCGGTAGTTTTTCAGGTCCGTTGGGTTGGCCGTTGACTTCTTGAGGAGGGGTTTAACCTCTGCCCGCTTCCAGTCGTCGGGGAAGATGCTGGATCTGAAGGAGGCGTCGATTGTCCGTCCTAGTTCAGGTGTGAGGATGGCGGCCCTGTGGAATATGTTCGGTGGGCAGGGGTCTGTTGGGGCCCCTGCGTGTTTTTTCTTCATGGTCGCGGTGATGCCAATCAAAATACTTTTATTTGATTTAATTAAAATCATAAAGGGGTGGGCGTACCACCATGTTTCATAAAACAGAGGATCAACATTTTAAAGCTAGAATTTAAGAAGACTAGTTGTAGTAGAGAAGAGACAGAAGAAGTTTGAAGCTAAATCGTGTCAACAGGCAATAAATGTCGTGAATACCAAATGTTGCCGCAGGAGTATCCTGGATCCGAAGCCAGACCCACAGCTTCCCCTCCCAGGTCCACCCTACACCAGATAGCAATGTTACAACTGGTAAGATAGAGCGGTGCCCGAAAGGGAAAACAGGGGAACAAAACAAGGATAGGTGGGGGATTGAGAGAGACAGCAGATAATTCGTCTTCTTATCTGACACGTTTATTCAGGAGGTCATAAGGTCTGGATATCAGGTTACAAGGTGCTGCAGTGGAAATAAATAACATAGATTACTACGTTCTGCACAGTCATGCCTCTCTACTTATTCTGAAGTAAATCCCACGTTTACTACCTGGAATGAAAGCAGGGTTGGCTTTACTCTTTATCATCCATGTATTCTTCACGCATCTACCATCAACCCTAGAATATTGTTTCTGAACACAAAAATGGTCATGCAAAGACTGTTTACTGAATAAACGATAAATCTTTGTGTGTTAACAGGTAATCTCTTTACCTAATATTGTCGTATAACACATATACCGGGACTTGGTAGGAATGTCTTACTGTGCCCCTGCTTATAGTGCAAAACACTTCTCCTCATATAGCCACAGCCTTGTATCAAGAAGGAAGAATTCAATGCTATTCTTCCTGAAAAGCGCTGATATACGCTTGAACACCAGAATTCTAAGTTTACAAAACACGGAAGGAAAAGTTACCGCACGACTTTTCCTTTCTGACTGCCGGTTACCCTGGGAAGCGCCGGTCAGCGTATTTAATATACAACACACGTGCACACAATGTGCCAAAGTCTTTCCGACCTCGTAGTCTCTCCAAATACAAAATAAGGAATCATGAAGTCGTAGTGAGTCCGACTCCGAATAATGCCAACCAACAAATAAACATAGAGGGAAGGAACAATGCATACAAGACTAGGCAAAAAGAAATATAATACGAACTGAGGAAACTGAGGAAATCACTTCTTGCCATGAAACGTACCGTAGACGCCGAAACCCGACGAACCCGCTTTCGCCACCACCGTGACCCGGCCGGAAACAGCTAAGCCCCGGAAACGGAAACGAACGCAAAGCATTGAGGAAACACTAAGGAGGGACTAAATACAAAACTACTCCATTGCGCATGCGCCCTTCTCCGTAGGAGCTGTTTTGCCAACCATTATGCGCGATGTTTTCCAATCATTGCTACAGGCATGACAATAAATAAGAAATTAAAAAATCTTATGCCTCCTTTTTCCCCAAAGTTTGTAACATGATGAAGCCGTCCTGGGCGATTTGCTGCTGATTCATTAAAAAGATTTTATAATCAGAGCAAATAAATAGCTGTGTACAATTATTTTCAAGCTACTTGTGTTAAATCGCTATTTTTTTCCAGTTCTTTTGCTGCAGTTTTCCAAAAAGTTTATGGCTCTACAGTACAGGTGAGGTGTTCGATGGTGGTGGTATTCCAGGTCGTGTCGGTTGGCTTATCTGCGGTGGCGGAGAGGAGGGTGGGGGTGTCCGGCTTCTGTTCGCCGAAATTGTCCTAGAGGGCCTTGATCTTCAGATGGAAATAGGAGCGGAGCTTGTTGAAAAGTTCCTGGGAAGGTGTGACGTCCGTGGCTTCGCTGGGGGGTTTGGTGAACTGCTGCATGACGTTTAACAGTTTCTTGGCGTTGGCCGCATTGGTCTGATCTTTGTGTCTTATGAAGGTCCGTTTGGTGTCTCTTATGCGCTGGTGGTATTCCTTCAGGGCGCTGCTGTGGTTGTTCCGTGCTTCCTTGGTCTTCTGGTTTCACCAGGTTTTCTCTGGGTGTCTGCATGATAGCCTGGCTTCTTGAAGTTCTGTGGTGAACCAAGCGGCCTTCAGAGGGCGTTGTTTGGTGGGGTGGCGGACGGGTGCAAGCTTGGCACAGCAGGAGATCCAGCGGTGAAATTCTTTGGCTGCAGAGTTAGTCAGTCGTAGCGCTGGAGGGGGGTCTCTGAGGAGGGTGCTGTAGAGGTGTTCCTCTGTGACCTTGCTCCAGTTCCTTCGTGGTGGGTGGGGGGTGGTCTTGGGTGCGGCTTTGGTGTTGAAGGTGAAATGGACGCAGTGGTGGTCCGTCCAGGAGGGCTGGGTGGTGTGCCTTAAACGGATGTTTGTTCCTCTTGTGAAGATGGGGTAGAGGGTGTGTCGGGTTCTCGAGGAGAGTGGTGGAGTCTGGGTCGGTTGTCGAGGCGGAAGTTAAGGTCTCAGAGTAGGAAGTAGTCCGTGGAGGTGATGGTGTGGCGAGCTCGGTGATGGAAGTTTTGTAGCGTGACTTTCTGGATTCACTATGCTGTGCATTATTCCGCGGTTTAGTGGTTGGGTCCGGAATCGTAATCTTTCCTTTTTTTTCCGTAGCCCAGGTGGGCGACTACGTCCCACCCTTTGGTGTACTTCCTGTGACGTCGGCATGCTTCCTGCGGAAGTTCCCTCCTTTGGGTGCCATCGTCAGATTCTTTTTTCCGCCGTTAAGTCTGGATCGTCACCGAGAGACTCCAGAGTTTTTCCCGTTTGGGATGGCAGTGGCGATGTCGGGCCGGAGGTGGTGTTGGTCCCGTTTTCCGTGAAGAAGGCGACGTCAGGCGAGAGGTTGTCGATCAGGTCCCAGATTTCTACGGTGTGTCGGTGCATGGAGTGTACGTTGAGGAGGATGCAGGTCAGGGTTTCGTTGGTGCGTGCATCAGGCGGTCCTTCGGCGATAGTGGGGGCTTGGTCAATGGTGAAGGATCTATGGCAGGGTCTGCACAAGAACTATCCGTGGGTGGTGTTTGGCGAAGATCTCTCGCAGTCGGTTCGTCTTCCGGGGTTGAGTGCGTGTTGGGTGGCAGAGTTGTAGCGGTGGAGCCTCATAGAACCAGGGTTCCTGGCTGCGGACGGGTCCAAACGGGCTTGCCCTTGGCACGCCAGCGGTGCACCCACTGCGTGCGTCCGCTGTGCGACCGTGCAGCGGTCGGCGCTATGGAAGGGAGGGGCGCTCAGCTGGGAGGCGGGAAACGGACGATGGCAGGGGGGCGGGTCATCAGCGGCGGGAAGAGGGAGAAGGGAACGGCAAGGAGAGAGGGCAGTGAACACAGGGACCAATAGCAGAAACAGAGCGAAATGGGGCACAAATGCAAAGCGAGGAGAAATAAAATTACGGCAATGTGGAATACAAAGACAACACTGAGAAACTATGATGAGAAAAGGGAACGATGAAACAATACTCAGCGCAGTTACCGCGTCGTTGCAGGCAAGCGAACAGCAGCCTAGAACATCCAGGCAAGGGGCTCCGCGACGGAGCTGCCGGGGAGAATGCAGGCTTGTGACCGAGGTCAAGGTCTTACTGAGGACATTGAGGACAGCCTTTTAGTAAGGCTGACCAAAAGATTGGATCTAGAAACCAGGTTGCTGGCTCTAGAAAGAGAGCAGAGATGGGCCTAGCACCCATCCATGGTGGCAGCAATTTACTAAATAAGGATAAAGAGCCATCTTATGATACTAAAATCCCCAAAGGAATTTTCCTTCAATATGAAGTGATATCACAAAATGGTTCTCAGCCTGTGAGAGGGCCAGTGAAATGATAAAAGTGAAGAAGTCACACTGGGGGGCTCTCCTTTGGGAACTGTTTTCTGGTAATTGCAGAGACAGACTCCAGACCCTTTCTGGTGCAGATGCTGAGTCCTATGACCTCATGAAGAGAACTCAATCCGAATCCCTCAATCAGAGGAATATAGAATTAGATTCATGGGGCTCACAAAACCAATCCCGGATTGTCTTTATAGACGACAGTGTGCGAGTGTAAAGGTGCAGGGCCTCAAAGGGTGGCACAATACCTGCTGCAGCCCTTCGAGGCCTTCCCTGGCCACCGTGCCCTGGGTACCTATGGTACCTTTTGCAAGGGACTTGCATGTGGCCAGAGAGTTGCCGGTTGGGTTTTGTAACAGTACAGTTTAGGGAAAGAACATAGGCCCTGGGTACGTGGTTGGCAGGAACCAGAGCACACTCCGAGTACATCACTGTTCGGCAAAAAGTGGGGGCAACCATGCAAAATGGGGCTCTTTACTACACTATGGTAACTGGGTCCTAACTCGAACTACCTACAAGCGACCTCCAGAAGGTAATGTATTTATATGGATATATTTTCAATATTGATTCTCGGTTGTAAAAAGATTATTTACATAACTTGGTTTTCCCTTAAAAATGAGTAGTGTTAAGAAGTATCTTCGCCTTATCACTATGATTTCAACTTTATTACTTCTAGCTGTTCTGATTCAAGCATGTGAATATGAAAGATTCCATACTGGAGAATAAATGGTTTACGTACCTGTACACTGTGGTTTTCCAATATTGAGATCTTTCATAGATTCACTTGCGGCCCGCCCAACGCCCCGTTTTCGACTTGCCACATTATCCCTCATGTGACTATCCTCTTAGTCACTCTTGTTCTCGAAATCTGAGGTATGGTGGCTCTGCAGGGGAGATGAGGTCTGAGGCTGGTCTCTGATTGGTTGAAGTTTGGGTCTATTCTAAATATGTAGATTGTTTTACAAATGTACTTTCTCAATGCTTCCTAATAAACTTCTAATAGTACTGCATAATTAAGTTCTATGGGACTTCCACCATGATTACGGGAAGATTCAATCATGTGAATCTATGAAAGATCTCGGTACTCGAGAACCACAGTGTACATGTAAGTAACTTGTTTTTTCCATGGAACATGGCTTCCCGGTCGCTGTGCATGTCCGGTTGAGCCATCCGTACCCTCCTCCGTCGATAGGATTTAGACATCGCTCAACTGTATTGTCTGTGCCAGGTTACCTAAAATGGTTACAGTGGTTATGGGATGGCACTTTTAGTCAGTGTGGTATGAAGGAGGGTCCTGCTTTTTCCGTTACGCTGCTGCAAACCACAGCATTCTCCCCCGTTCTGATGCACCAAGATCTCTCACCAAATGCTGGCTCATTTTGTGAGGGGTGAAACTGTAATTGATTTAGGCATTATGAGCGGTGTACAGACTTGTTGCATGTGTCCGAGATTTTTTGGAGCAGCTCACTCCCTTCATGTGGTGGATGCTCTTCCTCTGACGCAACTCCTTGTTCTTTTCTAGACTTGGATCTCCTCATCTCCTGCCTGCCACGTCTGGAAGGACCTGTACTGGAGCTCTCTGAATCCTCACGACGACTGCTGGAGGACCTGATGATGGAAGGTGACCTGCTAGAGGTGTCGTTGGATGAAGATCACACCATCTGGAAGGTTCTGCAGGGATCCAAACCACCCAACTTGGAGAAGCTTCGCAAGTTAGTGGAGGTAGGACATACTACTTTCTTTCTCTTTTGCTCTGGCCTCTTCCAGTATATATGACCCTCTGCACTTTTAATGAACGAAAAGATCGGCAATCTCACTCCTGTTAGTATCCTGGAATATCGATCGGATTATCTAGTATTGGGTGCTGATGGGTATCGTCCCCTGGGCTCAAGAGGTGGGCAATATACATTTTTGCTGCGTTTCCCCAAAAGGCAAAAACGTCCCAACTCTGCCCTCCCTTGGTTAAAATGTTTGAAAGGAGTTGGACTTTAATCCTAATGGCAGTTTGAATCTTTATTTAATAATTCTTTACGTTTGTCAGGCCTTGGGAACGTTGAAATCATATTACATTTCATTGTTGTCACATTCGAGCCTCAGAACGTGTTTTTGGATAGCAAGACCAATGCCTTTCGGGCCCTTCATCAGGGGAGGATTCCTAAAATGTAACACCATACGTTAATCTAGAATACTGAATACCGCCTCAATGATTAGAATCTGCCTTCAGGATCTGGGGAGCCACTGAAATACTAGATTTAGGGGCGTTACTGGGAGTAACCGGGACTAATGGGTCCCTTATATGGGGTGTCTACACCCACTATTATGCCACCCTCCTGTGGGGGGAGGGGGGACGCATCGCCTTAGCCAAGATTAGATAAGTCCCACCATCTTCAAGATGATCGCATGGAAAAATGTGCTTTACTTCGCCTCCAGCACCTTAGGGGTGGAGTTGGCGAAGGGGGGCACACCACCATTTCTCGTTAAGTTTTCCCGCCAGTTCTCCAGCCTAAAGTAGGGGTTTGAACCGAGGGATGCCATTTGCTACTAGCAGCAGAGGCTGGGGTTTTATTACAAAGGCGGCAATGCCTTTAAAGATTCTCTCTCTGGAGCACTGTGCCTGCCTGGGAAGGAGGTGCGACACCACCCAGGATGGGCTTTGTTTCTGGCGTCGGAGAGCGGAAAGGGGTCAAAAACATGTCTGGTGGTGGCCGGCTGCCTACAGCTGGTCAGAGACCACACCAAGATTGCCACACTGGCATTAGTGTGGGTTTATTAAGAGGAGGAGTTTGGTACCAAACACTCATGTATTCAGTGAAGCCACCATGGTGCTGTGGAACTCGAGTTGTCGAGTTTCCAGCCCATGTACTCTATGGCTTCCTTGGCACTTACAATATTAAGGAATAGACTTCCGTATTGTTAGGGGCATATCTGCTCATTCAGGTATCCCCTCACCTGAGCTATAGTCACCGTGCCTTAGAGCGGTTCAGGCCTGTAGAGGGTGACTTACCCATACATTAGGCAGTGCTGCTTGACACAGCGCACAAGCAGTGTGCCATCTTGACTTTGCCATGGCATGCAGGCTGCAGTGGCAGTTTGCGCAGCCTGGGTGAGGGCTCTCTGGGGTGGCACAACCAGTGCTGCAGCCCCAGTGGATCCTGTGCCCTAAGTACAAGAGGTACCTTTTACTAGGGATGTATGCGGGTCATCTGAAGTGGTGGCAATTGTGATTCCTTTTTTTGTAAAGGACACAGGTGCTGGGAACCTAGTTACAGCGATCCAGTACACCTCAGTCAAAGTTGCGTCAAAAGCCAGGCAAATGTGTGTGTAGGAGTGCAGGGGGGTACTGAAACTTTAACCCAGTGTCCTACAGATATATTATGGAAAGCTTCAGGGGGACCGATGAGGGCACTTTCTCAAATGGTGATAAAAGCCCAGGAGTCGACACTACTGATAGTGACTGAATGATAGTATACGAGATGCATACCTCCCAGGTGGGCCTATGCCGGAGTAGGATTCTCAGGTCCTTTAGAAGGAGCAGTTCACAGTCCTTTCCTGGATTCTCCGCCTGATCGCTTAGTAAAATTCTTCAGTTTAATTGATCGAGCAGCAAAAAAGTTCAATATTCCTGTTCAAACTGAGATCAAAACAATCTTCTTTTTTGGATTTTAACGGCAAGGCTGGGTGAGCCAATATTTGATCTGTGTTTTTTTAGACCTTTTACGGTAAATGGGAGTTTCTTTTATGCAGGATCCTGTCAGTTTTGTTTGTTGCTTTTTTACATGCTTTTTTTCTCTGTTTGGGAAAGGTTCTGGGTGCAATGTAAGTTGGCTGCTGCACTACCTCTTTGTGTTGCATGAAGTTATTGTATAAATTCCATCGATTTCCGAGCGCCTAGAGACCTGTAGGTGATTTGGGGCGATATAAATCTAACATAACAATAACATAAGGAGGTCAGGGGTCACAATACATCGCCAGCCTGTTTGGTAAATGAGCTAAAGACATATTTGGTCATTTATGCAGTTGCTCACACAGCCCCACCCTCCTTTGCATGGCACCCCTACTATGGATCGGTGACTAGACACATTAGCAGAAGTCAGAGTTTTTTAAACAACTCCAACAAAAATTGGAAACACATCAGTGATCCGATCACAGTACGATGGCATATATAGCACGGGATGGCAACGTTCATGGATTTATTACAAAAAGATTGCAGGCTTAACCCCTTCCATGCGTCGGACGTCACAGTGGGTGTGTGCGGAGGATGGCCAGAGGGCCGTCCAAACCCCGCCCACTCAATAAATCGCCAGCAAAGCGGCAGAATTCGCGACGCGGTCAAGGTGTTAAAGCAAAGGCTATCTTAAAAGAAGGGGGACTTGCTGCATAGGCTGAAATCAATATATCTTGAGATGCCTGTATCAGTGCTGCCTTCATTTCTTAACGAGAGCACTTCGGTGAAACGGTTCTCCGTAGCACCTTGATCAAGTGGGGGTACAAGACAAAGTTTTAGACATTACTTTTGAAAGGCAGTACCTGTTCAGGAGACCCGTCGTTGAGACCTTATGAGCAATCAAGATTCACATGCTTTGCACATTCCCATTTAGTGGTTTGGTCCGGAACTGTTCTTATTATTCTCCAAATTTGTAAGTTTGTAGTTGTGTGTTGACATGAGTGCAGCCGACCATTTTAGGTTCTAATTTTCTGCAATTTGGTATGGAGGAGCAGGAGAAGTATTTTGAATTTGTTTTGTCAAGGGTCGTCAGCGTCCTGAAAAAATAAAACCGTTGAAGGAACAGAGATAAACACTGGGGAGAGGTTTGGGGATGTTTCGAGAGGGATTGGCAGCCGGAAAATATTTCTTGGCTGAAGTAGGATCTCTGGGGTTGCCCCAGTATTGGAACTTTCATAGGTTCCCATGCTTTGTATCATTCCCCCGTCGTCGGATTGGGAGCCTCGGTAAATAAAAAATACCATAGCAATAGGCACAAAAGAGAAAAATTAGGCCTAGGCCTCATCTCATTTTGTAGCCCATCCACCTCTTTGTGTAAAAGAGCCCAAACTTTCTGTAACAACTAATCAGTATAGCCTCACCCCATGGAACCCTCCTGAGAGCGCCTCAGAGCCTCAGATTTTTCTACCGCACGTTGTGCTAAGGAGTCTTCTCTGAGCTCTGCTCAGTTTTTTCTCTACAACTTGGATTCTTTTACATTTTCTTCAAATTTACAATGTCTGATAAGAAGGCATTATTTAGAGCTTGTGCTACTTATTCTAAAAAGAGACTGTTTGTGGAGGACAAGCATGGTGACCGTCCTGTCTCTGGCAGCAACGGCCGCTCCCCCACGCTTCCCTGGCCATCGAATACCGTAGCGCTTGGCTGCTTGGTAACGTTCTTTGCTTTGCTCAGACATTGTAAAACGTAGCGATTTGACATAATTATAGTAGCGCTTGGCTGCTTTGTGACCTAGATTACTCTGCTTGCACATTCCAAAACGTAGCGCTTTGCCGAGATCGCAGCGCTGGGCTGCTTAATGACATTGAAATTGTTTTTGTGCATACCTATAAGCGTAGCGCTTACTGCATACTCACAGCGCTTTGAAAGTGGTGCCTGGGTCTTTGATGCTCTGATCGCGCTTCCACACTGTTTGTGAGCCGAATCTCTGTTGGGTGTTCGTGCTGGCTTATTGTAGGAGCGCTTTAATCTTAACTTAATTAGAGCGCCGCTTTCGTTGCTGTGTGGATCCCTGCCTGCTTGCTGACACGCATTCGCCCCGTGTTTTCGTTTGTTTTTACCGCCATCTTGTGACGGTGCCTCCCGGCCCGTAGCTCCGCCCCGCTCCCGCCTCCCAGCTGACCCTCCCTCGCCCCTCCCCCTCCACTATCCACATATGACTGATGTCTCTACGCGCAGCGGTCGCGCCCCAGTTGTGCCAAAGGTAAGCCCGTCTGCGCCCGTCCGCGCCTGGACCGCGCCCAGCGCCCGTCCCCCTGCTCTATGCCGCTCCCAACCCCCCAGAGTAACTTATGATGCCGCTACTCTCCTCGCCCTCAACGCCGGACGCACCCCACTTTGCGTAGCAACCCCAGGACGTACCCACGGCCCATTCTCCTGCCTCTCCTGTAAGTTCAACTGCTTCAGGACCCTCACCAAACACACTTCCTCCACACACAGCTCCGAACCCAACGACTTGAAATGCATCCTACTGAACACCCGATCGGTCCACCGACATGCAACCGAACTCTGGGACCTAATCGACACAGCGTCACCTGACATCGCCTTCCTTACTGAAACATGGATGATTGCATCCTCTGCCCCCGACATCGCCATAGCCATACCGGACACTTACAAGATCATTCGAAAAGACCGCACCGAACAAACTGGAGGAGGCATCGCCATCGTCCATAGAAACACCATCAAAATTTCAACCAGCTCTGACGACAATCTTGCAACCGCCGAACACCTCCACTTTCAGATCCACACCGATCCCAGGACCACACTTAGAGGAACTCTCATCTACAGGCCCCCAGGCACCCGATCTCAATTCAGCGACGACATCACTGACTTCGTCAGCCCGCACGCCCTCGCCTCAGAGAACTACATTCTTCTAGGAGACCTCAACTACCACCTTGACAACATTCTCGACAACACCACCACCACCCTTCTGGACAACCTGTCCAATCTCGGACTCAAACAACTTGTTGACACCCCCACTCACACAGCCGGACACACGCTCAACCCTATCTTCACCTCCAGCAAGCACATCTCCTTCGAGCACACTACAGCTCTCCGCTGGACGGATCACAGCTGTGTTCACTTCAGCTACAAAACAACCCTGACCCACAACCCATTCCCCGAAGAAAATGGAACAAAATCACCACTGACCAACTCCTCACATCACTCAGCCAAAATACTCCCACCCTAGCAACGGACCCAGACCAAGCGGCCACCAACCTCAGGCAATGGATTACCCACAGTGCAGACGAACTAGCACCCCTGAAAAAACACCAGTTGAAATCATCCAGCAAAAAGGCTCCCTGGTTCAATGATGACCTTAAAAAATCCAAGAAGACATGCCGCACCCTGGAGAAGAATTGGGGAAAAGAATCAACCTCAGACAACATGACCTCCCTCAAGACAGCCACCCGCAAACACCACCAACTGATTCGATCCGCCAAGAAATCAGCATTTAAGGACCGTCTCGACAACAATTCCCATAACAGCAAGGAACTCTTCAATATCGTCAAAGAATTCACCAACCCTCCCGCAGCATCCAACGACATCACTAACTCCCAAGACCTCTGCGATGCGTTATCCTCCTTCTACAACAAAATTGCCGACATCCACAACAGCTTCAAGAATACTCCCAATGAACAACTCACCCCACCCCCCTCAGATCCCACCCCTCCAACTAACTACCTTAACTCCTGGAACCCAGTCACCATTGAAGACACCATTCGCCTCATGAACTCAATCCACTCTGGCTCACCTTCTGACCCCTGTCCCCACTACATCTTCAACAAAGCTGACTCCATCGCCCCCCAACTCCGCGACGTCATCAACTGCTCCTTCAACTCCGCCACCTTTCCAGAAATATGGAAACACGCCGAACTCAGCGCCCTTCTGAAAAAACCAACAGCAGACCCCTCAGAACTGAAAAACTACCGACCCATTTCCCTCCTCCCTTTCCCGGCCAAAGTCATCGAGAAAGCCGTCAATAGCCAACTCGCAGCCTTCCTTGAATCCAACAACTCCCTGGATCCCTCACAGCACGGCTTTCGAGCCAAACACAGCACCGAAACCGCCCTCATTGCGGCGACCGACGACATCCAAGCACTCCTAGACAACGGTGAAACAGTGGCCCTCATTCTACTCGACCTCTCCGCCGCCTTCGACACTGTCTGTCATAACACCCTCATACAACGCCTCAACAACATCGGCATTCAAGGTAAAGCCTTGGACTGGATCATCTCGTTCCTAGCCGGAAGAACCCAGAGAGTCCGACTCCCCCCTTTCTACTCAGAGCCCACCGAAGTCATCTGCGGCGTACCTCAAGGCTCCTCACTCAGTCCCACCCTCTTCAACGTCTACATGAGTCCCCTCGCCTCCATTGCACGTCAACACAACCTCAACATCATCTCCTACGCCGACGACACCCAGCTAATCCTTTCCCTCACCAAAGACCCCAACACCGCCAAAAACAACCTTCACGAAGGTATGAAAGAAGTAGCCGAATGGATGAAACAGAGCCGCTTAAAACTCAACTCAGACAAGACGGAGGTGCTCATCCTAGGATCCTCCCCCTCAGCTTGGGACGACTCCTGGTGGCCTTCCGCTTTGGGATCTGCGCCCACACCCACAGACCATGCACGTAACCTTGGCTTCATTCTAGACTCCTCTCTCTCAATGTCCAGACAAGTCAACGCCATATCGTCCTCCTGCTTCAACGTCCGTCGCATTCTCAAAAAGATCTTCCGCTGGATCCCCCTCGAAACAAGAAAAACTGTCACCCATGCACTGGTCACGAGTCGACTGGACTATGGCAACACACTCTACGCCGGAATTACAACAAAATTGCAGAAAAAGCTCCAGCGCATCCAAAACGCATCAGCGAGACTCATATTAGACATCCCGCGCCAAGAGCACATCACACGTCACCTAAAAAAGCTCCACTGGCTTCCCGTCAACAAAAGAATTACTTTCCGCCTTCTTACCCACGCACACAAGGCCCTTTATAAGCTAGGACCCGAATGCCTCAACACCCGACTGTCCTTCTACTATCCCACCCGCCAACTAAGATCATCCAATCAAGCCCTCGCCGCAGTCCCGCGCATCCGAAAAACCACCATGGGTGGCAGATCCTTCTCCTTCCTGGCTGCCAAGACCTGGAACTCACTCCCCACCCACCTCCGCCTTACTCAGAATCGCATCTCCTTCAGAAAAGAACTGAAAACATGGCTATTCGACAAACAATGAACCCCTCCCTCTAGCGCCTTGAGACCCTCTGGGTGAGTAGTGCGCTTTATAAATGCCTGAACTTGAACTTATCTACTGCTTGTACCTGGACCACAAGGCCACAGATTGTAAGATCTGTAGGACTTTCTCTACAAAGACTTTGAGAGACAGAGAGGGCCGCCTGTTAACTTGGCTGCAGAAGATGAAATCACGTAAGGAGGTTATTTCATCTGACGATGAGGACTCTTCATCAGCTGCGTCCTCCAGAAGATCCAGAAAGAGGGGTAGGTCATCCCCTTCTACTTCTACTGGGCCCCCTGTCAAAGCCTTACAAAAGACCTCTGATAGGTCTGAAAGGGCTAGTCCCATTAAATCTCCTCACCGAGGTGAAAAGGAGAGGCTGGGACAGGCTGCAGAGACGGAAACTGCCACAAAAGTGAAAAAAGATGTTTCTGTTACTTCTCCACCATCTCAAAAGGAGAAGGAAGGCAAGAAACCTTCTACTGTCCCTCAGGAAGAAAGGCCAGACAAACAACGTCCGTCGATGACAAAATCAGCAGTTACGTCGACGACAACTTCAAAGAAAGACCAGAGTACTCGTATAGCTCCGTCGACGATGGCTTAGTCGACGACTGCAGCCTTGTTAGCTTCGTCGACGTTTAAAGTGCCTGTTTCCTGCTCGTCGACGATGGTGTCTACATCGTCGACGATTATGACAGCGAAGGTAGTGTCGACGATGACGACGGCGGCTATAATGGTGATGACTACGAGCTCGTCGGCGACAAACTCCGTCGCCGAGATCCATTTCTCCGTCGACTGTTCAATCGACGACGATTACGCCGACGTTCCCGACGAGTTCGTCGACGACGATCCAAAAACATCGCGTTTCAATACGAAGGCAGCAAATAACCCCTGAGATGACTTCTCCTAGGCGGGTAACACCTTTGCCTCCCACTCTGCTGTTGGATGAGGAGTCTGACGACGAGGATGATAATGGGCCTTATGGGGATGCCTACAGCCCATCGGAATTACAAGTAAAGTGTCAAGATACAGATACTGAGGACTATTACGATAAAGAGTGCCAATATGTCCAACAAGACAGGCCTCCACAGAACTTGCATCAGGATATGGTGGCGATGCCGTCTTCTCTGATTTCGGATTTGCAGTTAATGTTGCAGGATTATAGGAAGAGGTTTCCTACGCAAACTGTAGTACAACAGGAGCGTCCTCCTACTCCATCTATTCCTACTACTCCTTGGTTTCACAAGTTGCGGAACCAGCACCTAGAGAGTTACCAAGAGGTTGTGCCTGTTCAGGATGACGATGTCTCCTCTGATGACAATCTTCAGGAAGATCCTCCTCAGGATCCAGATAGAAATTATGATGATGACCTTCAGGATCCGGATGCTCCAGTACCGGATACTGCTACCTCCCCTCCAGCTGACATTGGAGGTTTCCATAACCTTATGGAGAGGGTGTCTAAGAGATTTGGCCTGCCGATTACTACTGTTCAGACAGACTGCTTCCTTTATGACTTTAAAGAACCTTACAAGAAGTCCATTCAGTCAATCCCAATAATAGAACACGTATGGTCAGAAGGTATTCAAGTCATGCAAAATCTGGCAACAGTCATCCCTGTTCTTCCCCGGCTGGAGAAGATGTATAAAGCACCAGAGGGCAGTCCAGCTTGCCTACTTGGACAACCAAAACAGGATTCCGTCATTTCCCAAGCGGCACAAAGCAAGTCTAAAAACCCATCAACTCCACTTACAACACCGCCAGACAAAGAAGGGAGACGTCTGGACAATGTGGGCAAAAGATTCTCTACTATGGCCAGGGTCTGAGTTCGAGCTGCTAATGTTCTTGCCATCTTGGGCAGGTATGATCGCCAGATGTGGTGCGATTTATCCTCATTTGTGGATCAGCTTCCAGAGGCTGCGAAAGATGAGGCCAGGAAGGTTCTGATGGAAGGTGAGCGTTCTTCTACGGAGGTGATTGATTGTGCTATGGACATAGCTACTACTGCTTTTCGTGCCCTGGCGGGCTCGGCTGGGTTAAGACGCCAGGGCTGGCTGCGAGCAACCTGGTTTCGCCAGGAGGTCCAGAACAAAATCTTGGATTTGCCATACGATGGAGACCTGCTTTTCGGGAAGCATGTGGATGAAGCCCTTCAAGGCATCAAGAAGGACACGGCGAAGTCCTTGGGGTCTTTGAATTACCGTAAAGTTCCATTCAGAGGTGCAAGAGACAGAGGTTTTTCCTCATACAGAGGTGGCAACCAACAGCGGTACTCTTCATACTCGCAATCCTCCCAATCTTACAAGCCCCAATACTCCAATCAATGCCGAGGCCAGTCTGTGTCTTTCTCTCGCCAACCGCAGAGGGGGCATCCAGGTCGCCAAAGACGGGACAACTCCAATCGACAATAGCGGCCTCTCTGCCCTTTCTATTGTTCCTATCCCTCCGATGACATCAGTGGGGGGCAGGATTTCTCATTGTCTAAGCAGTTGGAAGGGTATTATATCAGACCAGTGGGTCCTAAATATCATTCAGAGTGGCCAGACGTTGGAGTTTCAGCATCTTCCTCCAAACAGAGCTCCAGGCGCCAACGAGTTGAAACATCTGGGCCTGCTACGTCTCGAAGACCACCAGCTCTTCATCGAGGGGGCAATAGAACCCGTACCTCTTTCACGAAGGGGGAAAGGTTTTATTCCAGGTTCTTCCTGGTTCGCAAGACAACAGAAAAATGGCACCCCATATTAGATCTACGGGGGCTCAACACCTATCTCATCAAGCTATCCTTCAGGATGGTCACTCTCCAGGATATTCTTCCTTTGCTAAATCCAGGAGACTACATGGCGACTCTGGATTTAGAGGATGCTTATTTCCATGTGCTGATCCGTCCAGCTCACAGACAATACTTGCGCTTCACAGTAGGCAAGAGCCATTTTCAGTTCAAAGTACTTCCTTTTGGCCTCCGGTCTGTACCAAGGATATTTACAAAGGTGTTGGCTCCGGTGGCAGCATTCCTCAGGAAACAATCTCTGGAAGTTTTTCCCTACCTGGACGACTGGCTGGTCAAGGCTCCATCTTTCCAGGGAACTTCCAAGGCCATTTCGACCTGCATCCAACTATTCAACCACCTGGGCCTTCAGCTCAACAAGGACAAATCGATTCTTCAACCATCCAGGGCAGCAAGGTTTCTGGGATCCATTCTGGACACGAAACGCTGCAAAGCCTATCCAACGGAGGAATGTCAAAACAAATTGATGCTATCGGCTTGCCTCTTGCTAAAGAGGAAATCCCTGTCAGTACGGCTCTACAAGTCCCTGCTCGGATCGATCTCATCCTGCATACCATTGATTCCGCATTGCAGGCTGCGATGCGTCCCCTGCAAGAACAGCTCGACAAGCAATGGTGCCCGGCGGAGGGCTCTTTTGACGACAGGAATACGGTAACACCAGCAATGAAAAAAGCATGTGGCTGGTGGTTGGTGAAGGACAACATCGTGAAGGGGTTAACATTCACACTTCCTCCGTCTCCCATGGTTATCACCACGGACGCCTCGTTAGAAGGCTGGGGAGCGGTGCTCCAGGAACTGCACGTGAGTGGTCACTGGGATCCAGTTCAACGCAAGTGCCATATCAACCTGTTAGAACTCAAAGCCATTCGATTAGCCTTGCAGGCTTTTCTGCCACGAATTCAGAATCGTTCAGTGCTGGTCCGGACGGACTACACAACGGCCATGCACTATATCAATAAGCAGGGCGGGACAAGATCCCAGACTCTCCAAAGAAGCTCAAGTGATTTGGGATTGGGCGATTCTTCACAATATTGCTCCGACAGCAGAACACCTTGCAGGTTCGCTCAATAGAACGGCGGATGTGCTGAGTTGTCAGAAATCGATCAGTCACGAATGGGAATTAGACCAAACCATTCTGGAGGAAGTGTTCTCAGTCTGGGGAACCCCGACCATAGACCTGTTTGCAACTCCGGAGAACACCAAATGCCGATACTATGCAAGCAGGGATCACCATCCGGGGTCCTTGGGGAACGTGCTTTCGATTGCCTGGTACGGCGCATTCTTTTACGCCTTTCCTCCGATACCCCTGATCCCGAGGTTGATGAGGAAGATCAAGGCGGAGCCATGCAGAATGATCTTGATTGCACTGGCGTGGCCCCGCCCGTTCTGGTACACAGAACTCCTCCTGCTCTCTCAGGACCATCCAATTCGCCTGCAACCGGTTCCTTCTCTGTTGACGAGGTCTCGGGGTCAAGTGCTCCATCCGGACCCGAGCTCACTTCACTTGACAGCGTGGCTCCTGAGCACAGGGAATTCCAGAATCTGACCCTCCCCAAGGAGTGTAGGGACATCTTGTCTCAAGCTCGAGCGCCAAGTACGAACAGAACTTATAGAGCATAGTGGAAAAGGTTCTGCCTACATCTTCACCCTTTCACTTCAGCTCCGCATCAGATTTTGCCATATCTTCTGTCGCTAGCCAAATCTGGATTGGCTCATTCTTCTGTTAAAGTTCATCTGGCAGCAATCTCAAGTTTCAGACGGACGTCTTCAGGTCCTTCGCTTTGGTCCGCTAGGATTGTCAAGCAGTTCTTGAAAGGCCTGTTCAGGGTTTTTCCTCCAGTCCGTCCTCCTCCACCAGTCTGGCAACTTAATTTGGTCTTAGCTCAGCTAATGAGAGCACCGTTTGAACCCATTCACATAACGGACCTTAAATTCCTATCTTGGAAGCTAGCTCTTCTGTTGGCATTCATATTGGCCAGTAGGATTAGCGAGCTCCAGGCACTGACAATCGTGGTGTCTTTCCTGCAATTCAAGCAGGGTGTCCTGATCCTACGGACGAATCCAAAGTTCATCCCAAAGGTTCCATCTGAATGAACCGTTGATTTTGAAGTCTTTTTTCCCGCGACCTACTACTCCAGCAGAGAGGTCCTTAAATTCTTTGGACGTTCAGAGGTGTCTAAAGTTCTATTTGGAGCGCACGAAACCTTTTAGGAAATCCTCACAACTGTTCGTCTCCTACAGTGCCCCGCTGAAGGGATTTCCGCTGTCCAAACACAGCATTTCTCGCTGGATCTCCAGTGCTAATCAGTTCTGTCATCAACAAGCGGGCAAACCGCTCGAAAGAAGAGTCCATGCACATTCCACAAGATCAGTGGCATCGTCAGTGGCTCTATTTTCAGGAGTCCCTATCAAGGACATCTGCAGGGCAGCGATGTGGAGCAGTACGCATACCTTCACGAAGCACTACTGCCTGGATTCTTCTACGAAGAATGACGCAGCTGTTGGACAGGCAGTCCTGAGGAATCTTTTTCAATGAGAGGTGAGCTTTCCCTACAACCCCTCCTTCCTGTGTTGCACATTTTGTATCGCTTGTGATTTTCCTTGCTAAGGTTACATGTGTGTGTATATATATATATATATATATATATTTGGTTTTACAATGTGAGTATCTATCAAGATGGTGATATTCCTATAACAATGTGCTTTCTTGGCTTACTGCTAGCCACTCTGATACAAAGCATGGGAATCTATGAAAGTTCCAATACTGGGGCAAGAAAACAAGTAACTTTCATAGATTCCCATGCGCCCACCCTCCTCCCCTGGGAAAGCTCGGCCTTTCTTTACTGAGATAGTTGCTGTTACACAACGGCTATGAAAATCTGAGGCTCTCTCAGGAGGGTTCTATGGGGTGAGGCTATGCTGATTGGTTGTTACAGAAAGTTTGGGCTCTTTTACACAGAGGTGGATGGGCTACAAAATGAGATGGGGCCTAGGCCTAATTTTTCTCTTTTGTGCCTATTGCTATGGTATTTTTTATTTACCGAGGCTCCCATTCCGACGACTGGGGAATGATACAAAGCATGGGAATCTATGAAACTTACCAATACTGGGGAACCAAAGTTACAGGTAAGTAACATGTTTTCTTCCTCAACGCCATTTTAGAGTATGAGCATACTCTTTAGATTTTGTCAAAATTGCCACCGAAAGTTCGCCTTAAACGACTAACATCCAGCCTGCATGCTCAGTTTGACTTGGCCTGAAGTCAGAGGACTGTGTTCCGTGCTCGTATTTTAAATTGAAAATACCAGCCCACAGGCACAATATCCTTCAGGAATATTTGGCGAGCAGACCTAGCGGGCATGGAGAAGCAAAGTAGGGGTGCTCTGTCAATTTAGGTAGAGACACAGAAGGTCCAGGAGAGACGCCAATATGGAGGACACAAGGTTTTAGAAGTGTAACAGACATGCCATATAGACCCCAAGCCCACAGTACCACATGCTCGAAAAACATCTGATTAGTCAAAGATAAGACAGTTGGACATACACCCAAGACGCCGAAATTTGATTCTTCAAGCGGTTTTCCTGAGTCACTAAAGGCGAAGCCCTCGACGCAGAAGTGACAGGCAGTTGAAGGAGCTCCGAGCTTTTCCCATCCTACCGGGAAAGAGACATCCGTCAGTAAGGATGTGCCAAGAGGGGGGCCTTGACTGCAGAGGACGATCAAGCGCAGAGATGGAAGGAGGAACAGGCGACTCTAAGAGGTCGAAATGAAAACTCCTATGATGAAGAGGGCCTTTACGGAACCCATGATACTCTGTATGGAGCCTAGACCGACCGTTCTTGAAAGAAGCTTGCCGGACACCTTAAGCGAGTTACAGGAAGAAACCCCAGAAGTCAGGCTACAGATGTAGGAGAAGATGAAGGGATTCTTCGTTGTCGACCCCGAAGATCTAGGAGAGGAGCCACATACGGAAATGCTGAGGGAGGATGTGGAGGCCGACTCGCCTTTAGAGGAGAGAGTCCTGTCCCTTGAAGCCTTCTTCCCCTGGTGACCTCACCACATACCAACTGGTGGTTGCAAGGCAGCACAGACCTTCGGGGTAGAGATGGCAAAGGAGGAGGCATGTTTTCTCCTCGAGACACCCCTACATATTAGAGGAATCCATATCTTCCCATGCTCCTCATCATTGAGCAACGAGGCAGGAAGGTTTTCGCTAAGCCAGCGACATCCAAAGCAGTAACACCACAGAAAAAGAAATGAGATTCAACACAGGACCCGAAGTATATACAAGGCCATGTAGAGCCAGATTCACGGATTGCTCTTGCTGTGGACAGCATGTCCCCAGCATCCATGGGACCCCAAGAAAAGTAAAAGAAAATACTTGGAGGCAGTAGGAAGGAAAATGGATAGAGCTGCGGTGACGGATCGCCAATCCAAATGCACTGCTAAATAGACATGATCGCCAATCCTGGGGGGTACGAAAACCTCTCGTCACCCCTCCCGGAGGAATATCGTACAAAAGCAAAGAGCTTTGAGGGGGAAAACATGGCAAACTAAAGCCTAAAATCAACCTTCAATGCTGCTGATACTTGCAAGCAGGCAACTAGCTGCGGGGACGGTCTTGAGCAGACATGCTTTACCCAGACAAGCTGGTTTTTCGCACTGTTTCCTTTCTCCTGACAGTGGTCACTCCTTTTCACGTAGGCCAGCCCATCACCTTGACTACCTTTTATGCTTTTTCACATCTCTCTAAGGAAGTGTAGTAACTTCACTGATTAGACACAAAGAGTGTGGTCTTTCTTCCTTGACCACACAGGAGTTCCAGGTATGTGACCAACTCTGTGTGGTATGTCAGAGCGAAGAAGGGCAAAGCTGTGCAGAGAGGGACCATCTCTCGATGGATCGTGCTCTGTATCCAGATCTGCTACGCATTGGCCAAGAAGCAACCCCCTGAGGGTTTGAATGCTCACTCCACCTGACCTACGGCTGGGACTGGGAAGGGAAACCAGCCCTGGCAATTTGCCTCGTCCGGAGGAGGTGGGGGTGTTGTGGCACTGAAAAGCTCTAGTTGCTAGCTCCGCTGCCACTTTTATTTAGTTACAGGGGGCCGATGATGCAGCACTGCTGCAAACCCAGCCCTACCCTTCCCCCCCCCCCCCCCCCCCCCCCCCCCACTGGGGAAACACCTGGTGCCCGCTGCAGCTGGTCTGTCCCTGAGCACCTGGAATCCTGCTCTGGTATATGTGCCAAGGCAGCAACATGGGCTTCGCTACATATTTTCACGAGACATTACTGCCTGGACAGTCCGGTCCATCAAGATGGGCACTTTGCTCGTTGGGTCTTGCAGGAATTTCTAGTGATTTCGGAAGGAAAAAAACTAACGCTCCTTCTCAGGAATGGCACCCAGGATTTGGAACTCACTCCCTCCTGAAACTAGGCTCATCTCCTCCAACAAACTTTTTAAGAAAGAAGTAAAAGCGATCCTCATGGCCAAATACACATGATCTATTATTCTGCATCTCTCAAGAATCCGCCCTGTACTACCTGCCTGACCCCTTGGACTATTTGTATTACTTGTTTTATCGACTTATTTGATTGTATACGTTCCCTCTTTGTACATTTTTATATTGTTGACGCACCTGTCTGACTTTGCATACTGTACCTACACCACCTCAACTTTCCCTACTCTTGTACTTTTGATGCACCTGTGTGACTATACACCCTGTACTCATCTCCTACCTCAACTATGCCTATCTTCATGCTAAGCATTTTAAGATCGCTTAAACAAGTATATGCTCCTTATTTTTGTACTTTTATATTATTGGCGCAACTGTTTGACTATGCACCTTGTACCTACTCTATGATAGAAGACACTACCTCACCTTTGACCTACCTCTTTTGACCTACCTATGTAACTATGCACCTTGTACCTAACTACCTCAACTATTACAGTTTATTATTCTATGACCCACTTGTCCTTGTAAAGCGCTCTGATATCTGCAAAGATCTTGTTCGCGCTATATAAAAATTTCAAAATAAATAAATAAAAAACCATTTCACATATCCACCTCCTGGGAGGTAATGCCTGGGTATTTATTCTAAGGTTCGGAATCTGTGACTAGAAGTCTCTATCAATGAACAAGTTACTTACCTTAATTGATGTTTTACCTGGTAGAGACTCTATCTAGCTGCAGATTCCTTGTCGACCCACTCATCCTCCCTGCTCTGCGAACGGATTTCTAGGGACAGGGCTGTTCCCCTTTCAGGGCCCTGGTTTTCCACCCCAGTGGTCGGTGTTCTTCGTAGCTCTGTGCTCCTGGTGTGGAAAGTCACAAAAAGAAACTGATGTCAGTGCACTGGGGTATGCCCTATATAGGCATCACGCATGTTACTTCTGGTGTGGTCGCTGACGCCACACAGAGCTGAACGTCACCACCTACCGGTGCGCAGGAGTACTGCTGACGAAAAATCTCCTGCTCTAGTCTGACACCTCGGGATCATGCTACGGTAAGGAATCTGCTGCTGGATAGTCTCTAACATATAAGGCGTTACCAAGATGGCAGGCGTGTGCAGAGCGTGTGCTTCTGCAGCACTAGATGGCAGGACTGTGCAGAGCGTGTGCTTGTAAGGCACTAGATGGCAGAAGTGTGCCGAACGTGTGATTCTAGAACACTAAAAGCTACCAATCGATGGGTACAGTGTAAGTAACATTTTTCTTTACTTCACATTAACTATGAAAAGATTAAAATGTGGAGAATGTGATTCATGCCTCCTGTTTCAATGAGGATCCTAGAAGACTCTAGTTGCATATTCCTGTCGCTGCTCCGGGTCAAGCGCTTCCAAGATGCCAATGTTGTGATAACTGCTCAGAGACCGCATAAAGTTCACAGTCTACTGTTAAAGTTAATGTTTCAGCACTTGAACAAAGTCATTCAGTGTCTCAGCTATGCGTTCGCAAATTTTATGTTTAGATTAATATTTTTTCTTGCATTTTTTGTATACTAGTAGTAACTGGGCAATTGAAAAGGCTAGACGAAAGGGTTAAGAGGCACGAAACCATGGGACATCTCTTCAGAACATTAGTTCCTGAAGGACTGTGATACGGTCTCTTCTTTGCCCTAATATTTTTGTACATCTAACAACCAATTGAGAATGTCTCCAAATGGTATATTGCATATTTCTTGAGACCTCGATTAGTCTGCCCTGGTGAGATGCTTCTCTTCGCCAATATTCCCATCACCGTATGTTGCTGAGAGGCCACCAGAGGACACACCGGGCTCCATCCTTCACACACAGCTAATAAGATTGGATTGGTATTCTTACTCTCTCCCCACTATCTTCTGTGTGCTGTTTGAGAGATGCAGCCCCTCGGTCACCACTCATGAGATTGTTGACACTTCACAGATTGAGAGGAATGAACGACAAGCGGCCAAAGGCAAAGGAAAGGAGACTGAAAGGAGAAGGAAGCGGAAAGGTGACAAGGGAGACTGTGTTCCGGACTACAAAGAGCCGCTTCAGCCAAAGAAGCTGCGAGCAGAGACCGGCAAAGAACAGAAAGAGGTGTCTCCAAAACCAGCAACACAGACCAGTGAGAACGGAACGGAGGTGAGGCTGGCACAAGAGGTTGCTGAAGGGGAAAAAGGGGGATTTGGTGTGAGGGAGGAAGTGAAGCTGTAAAGGATAAGTAACAGGGGAGCTAGAAGTGTGAATGCAGGGGGAGGCGAAAGCTGAATGAAGCTGGGAGTTGGGAATGGGCAAGAAGGGGTCGGCCAGAAGTAAGAAGGGGACTGTCCTGCTGAGGTCCAAAAGGAAGGAGGGTGTTGACAATATAATCACGTGAAGCTGGAACGGCAGAAGCAGGATGTATGTAACTAGTCAAGACAGGGGGGGATTGGATGGCTTCTGTGAATGATGGGGTCTGGAGTGCGAGGGTATCAGAGGAGGTGGGAGTCGAAAGTGGCTGGTGATGGAACTTCAGAGCTGGAGTAGAGTAGAAAGGAGACTGGGAAAGGGTTTTTGAAATGGTGGAGTGTGCGGGTATGAGTTGTAAGGTATGAAAGCAGTGATGGTGCTTAAAGGCACAAGGAGATGAGCAGGTAGAGCAGTGGAGGTGAAAGGTATGCGAGCAGAGAACAGGAGGTGGGTGAAAAGCACATCGAAAATGAATTGCAGTTGAAAGGGCTGAAGGAAGTTGTAAGCTTGGAAGGCTGGTGGCAGCAAGGCGACAGGACAAGGGAAGAATGGAGCTAGAAGGGGGAACAGAATAGGCTTGTAAGGCATAGACGTTATCCTGAAGGGTCCGAGTGGAAGTTGATGGAGCATGTGGGAGGGGAGGGATGAATGGGGGCTGAAAGGAAGCAGAAGGCGCAGGGGCTGAGTTAAGATGAGATGATAGGAGACCTCAAGTTTCCAGGGAATGAGATGGGGGACACAACTGAAGAGTTGAAACTTCAAGACCAGGAGATGGGGTATCGTCTTCAGTAAAGATGGTTCTAAAAATGTGTGCTCCGCAGATTACTTACAATAACCCTTCCAGGTACCAGACAGAATTTACAAAAATATGTTTGATGGTATGTGTGGTCGTAGATAAACATGCCCTGCATACTCATGCCATCTAGTGTTTGGGTCAGAGTTGTACATGTTGTTTTTCGAAGAATTGTTTAGAGTCCTGAGGCAGCGACTCATCTTCTCAGTGAGCATCGACTCCTTTGTTAGATTATTTCACCGCCATTGGGTTTGTACGCGTGCCTCTCCATGTTAGACTACCCTTCGGTACGATTTTTAGGTCCCATCTTGTCTTCAATGGTATAGTATAGTTCTTTCGATCGTGCTTTTCCATTTCTGCGCCACTAATTTTTAAATTAGTGGGTTTACTTACCGACCGATCGCCCCTTGTGGCGCAGTTCATCTCTGGTCTACTCTCTGCATGCACTATCTGCACTGAAAATGTGTTTCTGATGGAACGGACACCTTCTCGACTCTGCACCCTGTGTCACGCCAACTACCCGCACACGGACCAACATCTTGTGTGCAATCTGTGCCTTACGCCCGATCGTGAAGCTGATCATGACGCTTACAACTCTTTCTGCTTGATCAGAGGGCGCATCAGTTGGAAATGTCTTGTCGCTTCGAAGATGACACTCCTGGCATTTTCGGAGAAGAGCATACCCAGGAAGAACATGCTGCAGAGGAAGAAGAGCCCTTGTCTACCAAAGCGTCTTCCACGTGGAGGAAGAATTGGAGTATAACCTGCCGCTATGACAGCGCGTGAGTACCAACGATCCTGACCCCGTTCCTCCCAACTAAAGAAATATTCGAGGCATATGAGCTGCAGATCGTATACTGTGCATTAGATCGCCACCTGTTGTTGGGCTCGGATGATTGCAGGTGGTTGTCTTCTTGGAAGAAGTCTTTGTAGTCACGAGATAGGTGACTCCTCCCTTGGACAATACTGCGCATGGTCATCGACTCCATCCTCAGAGTGTTTTTTTCCACCACTGGGTTCGGATGAAAGTTTTCCGCTCCGGCTGGAAGAGACTTTTCAGCAACTTCGAAGCGCAAACAACTTTATCACAACATTATCGACATCGAATAAACTACTCGACATCAAACTACTTTCCGGTGCGTCAACGCGGGCCGTTGGGCCTATCGGCGCCGTACGGCCTACGCCTCATGGACAGAACTCCATTCAAGAGATGCCCGGTATGTCGAGCAAAGTTCCCTCATAGCGACCATCACGAGGTCTTCAACCTCTGTCTATCGCCGGAACACTCGACCTGCAGAGCTTGTCGTCGCTCAGGGCACAAGTTCCGCTAGTCGCTCAGGGCACAAGTTCCGCTAGTCGCTCAGGGCACAAGTTCCGCTAGTCGCTCAGGGCACAAGTTCCGCTCGTCGCTCAGGGCACAAGTTCCGCTCGTCGCTCAGGGCACAAGTTCCGCTCGTCGCTCAGGGCACAAGTTCCGCTCGTCGCTCAGGGCACAAGTTCCGCTCGTCGCTCAGGGCACAAGTTCGGAAATAAATCCTCAAACACTGGCACCTCCACTTCCCAACAGAAGCAGGGCCAATCCACGTTCTCAAAGGGGCTCCTTTAAAGGTGGTATCAATAGGGACAGAGGTGCTTCCACCCATGGAGCATCTGCCACTGCCAAACAGTAACCGCCCCACCCATCCCCCCCAACCATACAACACCTGTCGGGGGAAGACTTCAGTTTTTCCATCTCGTCTGGGAATCCATCACCACAGACCAATAGGTACTAGACATTATCCATCATTGTCTGGAGCTCGTTACTATCCCACCTCGCACTCGCAGGTTATCACACAATCACCAGACACTTCTCAAAAAAGAAGTCCAAGCCTTA
The DNA here is from genome assembly GCF_964261635.1 of Lissotriton helveticus. Lineage (NCBI taxonomy): Eukaryota > Metazoa > Chordata > Amphibia > Caudata > Salamandridae > Lissotriton > Lissotriton helveticus. The sequence continues at coordinate 4,164,675 of NC_136071.1, forward strand.
CTCCACGAAGGGGCGATAGAACCTGTCCATTTTCACCAACAGGGCACAGGAGTATACTCCCTATATTTTCCTATTCCAAAAAAAGGACAAGTCTCAAACTAGGTGACTTTATGGCCACACTGGACCTAAAGGACGCCTACTTTCACATACCCATCCACCCTGCTCATCACAAATACCTCCGGTTTGTCATAGAAGGAAAACACTACTAATTCAAAGTTGTTCCATTTGGAGTCACTGCCACTCCTCACGTCTTCACAAAGTGCTTGGCAGTAGTTGCAGCACAATTGACTACAAAACGTTCATGTATTCCCATACCTAGATGACTGGCTCATCACAGCCAGCACTCATCACAAATGTCAACTACGAATTCAGTTGACAGTGGATCTACTTCACAACTTTGGGTTCACCATCAAGATCCCCAAATCTCACCTTCAACCTCATATCGGCCGCTGCCCCTTGTGGGGCTTTGCCATTCGGGGCGCTGACTTCCATCCTTGGGCATTCCACCCCCATGATGTCGATTCGGTGATGGTCAGACGCCTTTTCATTTTTGTTCTCAGTGTCGCGTGAAGTTTCCTTTCACCGACCTTCAACAGGTGTGTAATTTGTGCCTCTTAACCCAGGGCACAAAGAGGCCAGCTGCGATGTCTGCTGCTTCTTCAGATCCAAGAAGACTCTTTGTAATCATTGGGCTCGATGTCTCTAGATGTATCGAAGAAGCGTGGATAACACACCAGACCTCTCTGGACCCGAGGACCTCCAGAAAGGTATTCAGGCACAATCATCAGCGACAGATGAGAAGTTCTCCCACAACGGTAGCTCTGACATGGAGCAGCCAGACCTGCCTCCAGCTCAACTACTCGTTCAACGACCGCCTGGGTATTGACCCTCGCAAACCCACATAAAGGGTCGACCGACTGTTCCAGGGACACTTAAAACAATTGCCAGGCCTCCACTGCCTTCGTGCTATGGCTGGCACTGACCAACTATTTTCGATACGCTCAGCCTGGTGCAGGAAAAATCTTCAAAGCTGACTTCTCCTGTCTAGGAGCAGAGTTGACCATCGGAGTAGAAACCTTCAGCGTCAAAATGTTGGCCGATGATTGTACGGAAACCAGATGCCTCCGGAGCCTAAACATTCAGCACTGAAAACGTAGGTATTGGAGCCGAAAAATGTCTGCTTTCTGCCCCCAAACCAGCACTTAAGTTGTGGAGACTGTGGGACGTGTGCTGCGAAAGCTACAAGGGGAACTTGGCTCTAGACAGAAGTACATTATGATCCAACACTGGTGCCCAACTTTCCAAGAGGTGACTTTCTTTTGAAGAAGCTTTGGATGTTCCAATTTCAGCCAAGCACAGGAAGATAGACAAAGCCACACGCCCTGCACATATCAGCCCACCACCTACACCCGGTCGACACAAAGCGCCCTCACCACCGACTTCAGATGCTCTTGCAATATAGTCCCCGGAAGGGTCATTACATTCATACAGAAGGGTTCACGATTATGGGGACACTTTCGATATTCCACCACAAGATTACCCTGGGATACATATGACACAAATTCAACTGCTAATACAGACCCCGATCTGTATCCTGTCAAACTATCCTCCCTGACAACACAACTACTTACCTCAATTTAAGTAGGTAGATCTGCTGCCTTCCAAAAGGTGCAGTTACATGAAGAGCCTTTGGAGGCTGTTTAGGTCTCTGGCCTAGCGTACACTGCGCAAGCGGTGTCGCGCAGCCAGAGTCCTTTTCCTGGGGTTTTGAAAATGGACCTAGGAATTCCACGCAGCTCGTGTGTTATTTCCTAGGTCCATTTTCATTGGCCTTTGCGTGCGTGTGCTTTTTAAAACAGAACACGCAATAGGCCATGGACGGTCACGTAGCTCCGCCCATGGCCTATTGGTGTCGGTTACGCGCACCAAAGGCCATATGTCTTAAATTATCGCTGCCATACACAGCCGCGATAATTGAAGACATATGCTGGCAGTGGCACGCGCGCACCACACAGCAGTTTTTTTTTTTTTTATCCATTTCACGACGCAGACGAGCACTGGTACAGGCCATCACGTGTTGTCTCAGCGAAGATCTCTGTCCGTACCTACAAACATGGTCAAATCCACTAGAATATGTTGTCATTGTAACCTATCTGGAGCCTCGGCCGCTCAGTCTGGGGGACCTTGTTGTTTAGTTTTGGGAGGTGCAGGGGCTCACGAGTCATGGCGACTCTTCCCTGCGCTATACAATTGTAATAGCATCTTACATTCTTCACTTTTCCATATATGGTTTCTGCAGATGGATTTTTTCATATGCAAAACCAAGATTTGTGGATTAAAAAACATGTATTGAAGTAGCATGGTGACTATTTTGAAAGTTGTTGTAGTTTGAACCTGCTACTCACTTCTCGCTTTGGAAATAACCTGGAATTTGGCATTTGCACTGTTTTAATACATTTGTGAATGTGCATTTATTAGGTCTGTTTGAGATGTTCCATGTATGTTTTCATAAATATATATGGATATCTTATACTGTGCCTGTGTCGCACTTGGAGGCGGATTCCTTCCTCGCTGTTGACGAGCACCGCAAGGTTCTAGTCATCTGCTCTGGAAGAAGTAAGTTTCCAGAACTGGCACCTGGAAGGGTTCATGTGTGAGGACCTCTGTCAGTGTTACCAATAGCAGTAAAATCCTGTAGTTGTGATAATTGTAGGGCTGGGAGCGTGCCGTGGCAGTGAGTGACGAGTGTGCAGGAAGGATGAGCTTTCACTCATGGAGTGGTATTAGAGGATTGGGTAAACGAGTGAGTGGTCAAAGTCTAAATGTTGAAGACATCTGCCCAGAGTTCTGCAGTAACGATGTTTTTTTTTCCCCCTCTATCTCACTATATCATTTCTATTCTGCATTTCTTCCTCTGACACCCTCCATTGTTTCCCCTCTATCTTCTATTCCTCGTGTCTACCTCTCCCTGATCTTCTCTCTTCTCCATTTTATCAACTCACTGTTCCTCTGTCCTTTCACGTGCTCATTCTTCATCCCTGCTCCCATCACCCTTTTCTCATGCACTGGTTAACTGGTGTTCTGTGCTTGCCTTTTTCCATTCCTTATGCTTTCTTCTTTTTTGCATCTTACATTAATCCTACATTCCTTACTACTGTACGACCCATTGTTGACTCTTGTTCTGGCATTTCTTTACGCCTTTTGCCTAACTAACCTTCAATCTACTCCCATATGCCTTTCCCCTTTCTCTGCTTGATGCTCTGCTTTCCTTATTCCCCTGCTGCAGTTGTGACAGAGAGTACTTTGACACAATCTACCATCCGGCGTCCCTGCGCACTGTCTTCCCATGCGGGACCCTCTGGACTCAGGCTTGCACCTTGCACACAGTCATGTTACAGACGTACGACGATCGGAGAACAGCTGGTCCAGATGCTTGGCGAGCACCGGCCCTGGACCGGGGATCAAGCCTCGGACGAACTTCTTTTCTTATTTATGCTTCGAGGTTTTTTTTTCCCTGGGTGACAGGTCGGGTTGGAGAGGCAAGCAGTGAAGTCATGAATGGACAGCAAGAGATTCTTTCTTCCATGGAGCTGCAGAACCTTCAGAAGAAAGATGTCTAAACTGTTTGGGCTATCAGGGCCGCCCCTTTTTAGTTTATTTTGCATAAAGTTCAGATTATACCTCAGAAGTGACAAATGGGGCAGGTGGGACCCGTGCAGGTACGGCCCTTCCTAGCCACTGTTGGTTGCCTGGAGCAAATTGTAATGTCAGAAGAAATGAACTGCTTCCGATCCTTTTCCGTAATATCAAGAGGTATTTACCACCAACTCAACATCTCCACACTCCCCTCTACAGCTGCTACATAAAGGTGCCAGGGTGTTGAGACTTCATCCTGCAGCTAACTCCGCAATAGAAACTAGATCTGAGCTGCACTTCATCTGACACTGTCCTGCATCTGCGGGACTTTCCTCAACAGCCTTTGGAAGGAAGAGTTGGGGGTAGCACTGAGGCGGATAGGGGTGGGGGGTCACAGTGCGTTATCTGCATTCAGTGCTAAAATGAGATTAAAGAAGCATTAACTGCGGACTTTTCCATTTGACACCGGAGAGCTGGAACTTTCCCCTGCAAGTCATTCGAGGCCATCGTTCGGCAGTAGTTCATACATTTCTTCCAGGACTGTTGTGTAATCATCCTTTGGGGAATTTACAGGACATTTGTTTGATCATGGCATGAGTTTGGCTGGTTGCGACCAGGCGTTTCTTTTTCAGATATTTGACTGATCACGCTCTAAAGTGTCTTGAACACTGGGTTGGTAGTGCCCCGTCACCCGTATCCTGAACACTGGGTTGGTAGTGCCCCATCACCCGTATCCTGAACACTGGGTTGGCAGTGCTGCATCGTTTGTATCAAGGACACTAGGTTACTTTTGGTCTGTGGGTCATGTCGGGGATATGGATTTGGTTGTCCTCCCTAAGCTGTATTAGGGACATTGGTTGGCTGTAGTCAGTGGGGTCTGTCGGAAGCTTTGGATCTGTTGTGGTCTGTAGGCTGTATTCTAGAGTCTTGTTCGGGTGTCATCTGTTGGCTGCATTGGAGTGCTCTGGGAGATGTGGGGATCCGCTTGCCATGGGTGAGTAGTGGTCTGTACACGCTGTGTGGGGCAGCCAGATGTTTGGGGGTTTGCAAGTTCTCTCCACGCATTGGGCTTCTTGCTGTCTGTAGGACATAGTACACAGCTGGTTGTATCCTGTCGGCCATGTGAGCCATGGTCTGTAGTTATTAGGCGTGTAGTCCGTGTCCAGAATCTTTGACTGATTAAGGTCCAGAGTGGCTGTTTTGAAAATGCCTCTTGCTAGCCTCCTTCTCATGCAACATTCCATTGGAAACCAGACTCCACTTCTGGTCGGCAGCCTGTAGCCGCGAAGGGTCCGAGGGAAGCTGCTAAATGTTTAATAATTTCATGGGAATTTAGTTGGAAGTACCGTGTCCCTCTTTACAGTTAGAGCGACTATCCCGCTGGTATGAGCCCTGACAGTCAGATCTTACCCCACCTTTTGCAAACATGAAAAGTTTGTGTTGAGTAGAAGAGACTACTCTAAAGTCTTACTCCTTGTTTGTTTTTGAGATCAGAAGATGGCGTTGGTATCTTTCATTGTTCTGTGTTTTTTAAAGCTTTTCATTTCCTTATTTCCTACCCTCCTGCTTCGTCTTTGAACACACCTTGTTGGGACATACACATTTTGTTGCCTGTGGCCTCAGCAATAAGCTTCTGGAGACCCAGACGTTCTTGCACCCTGTGCATTGCCCTTTTATGTTGAGCTACCTTTGATCTTATCGAGTGGATGGGTGATGTATGTCCCTTATTGATCAGCAAACTCCAAAAGCTCACTTCTGTCTCACTCCTTAAGGGACTTTCTAATCACGATTGTACATTTCCAAAAGTTGTTTTAATTTTGGACTCGGATCTGCTGCTTCTTGTCCTTTCCCTTCCAAATCGATACAGCCCTGTGTAAAGTAAATTGTGCTGGGCCCTTTCCAATACCATTTGCTCTTCCCTGCTGTGTTCTGCCTCTGCTCGGTCAACTGTTTGCCTTGCTGTTGCATACTCCCAGCTGTTGCCTTTCTTTCCCTTTAACTTCTTGGTGAGCTCTTTTGATATGCTGGAGTATCCTGGTACCTTGGCTCGCAACGTACACTTTCAACCCATTGTTTGGATTTTTGATCTTGAAGTTCTGCTTCTAGCAGGCACTCTTGTCCTTTCACTCTGCACACATTCATGAAACGCATCCTCCGTCCTGATTCTGTCTCAAAGTTGAGCTGTTTTAATTAACTGGTTAAATTGTCATCATTTTTGGGGAAGGTTGGTGGAAGGATCGTATGTGATTGCTTCTTTGACACTTGATGGAATGATATAAGCGTGTCCTCCTGTTTGTGAAAGGTTGAATTAAGTGTCACCTGTAAGAGTTCCTCCGGCTCTTCATCTCTTATAAACAAACCTTGATTGAATGAACGGTGAAGGCCTCCTGCTCTCCTGCTTTGGCGCATGAAATATTATCCTAACAACCTTTTATGTGTTTATTGGAAGGTACAGATGAGCCGCAGAGTGCCGATCGAGTTACTTGTACCTGGGGGATTGCGTTGGTGTCGGATATCAGTCTATCTGTACCTTAGAGGTGGTTATTGAACAATCCGTGTAGGACATCGTTATGTTCGGAGAAATTGGGTCAAACTGCAGAAGGCATAGAGCTCATTTGTTTTGGGGAAATGTGGTTGTGACACATGGAAGGCCTCTTGTCCTGGTTATCAGTATCTGGGAAACTTGTCTTTAGCTTCCTAAGTTGCTCTGGAAGCCGTAAACCCTCACAAAGTCTGTGGTGCTGATCTTCAGAGGCTCTGCCTCTTTTCCCCACTTGTATTTCACATTGTAATTAAAGACTTGCCCCTTTCCCTTGTAATTTACTTTGTTCCAACACTTTGTTAAAAAAGTTGCCTTTTTCTCAAGAGTAGAAAATAAAATAGAGAAGTGTTTTTTGAATCTGCTTTGTGGTTTTACTTTGCGAGCTTCTAACGTTCTCTTGGAACCTGGGAGGAGCGTGTGCTGCTGTGACCTGCATTTAATGAGCAGCCTGTAGCGATTGGTGTTTTAGATCACATGATGAACACTTACTGCCACTTTGTGTCAAAGCTGTAATATTACTCCTTCTTTTCTTTGAATTCTCAGTTGGTTTTCAGGAATTTTGAGTTGTGATTTCATCCCTTTAAACCAAAATACACAGGGACACAGATTCCACCTTATTTGTTGACACAATGGTACTTGTACCCACTTGCCTACACTGGTTAAAAAAAACCACACTAAAACCTGTGGTCAGGGTTTTTTTCTGATGGGGAAATGCTATATTTTCCTGTCCGAATGCCTTCACTTTTTTACAGTGTCTTTCCTGTGAAAATAAAAGGCCCATACAGATTCTCAGTGTCTGTTCTATCTGCAGTCCAGAAGATCAAATTCCTGCAGTTACTGTCTGAAACATTTACAAACTCTGAAGCACTGGTAGAAGATAAGGCTGCATGGAACTCCTGGGGTGAAAAAACTGCAGAAAAGTGCAGCTGGATCATAGAGGTAAGGTCATTCTTCCATCAGGGCACCCTCTTGCTCTAAAGACTGCTTCGGGGGCAGATCCAAGGCAAAGAGGCATCAGAGCAAGAGGTGTTGCTCCTGTTAGTCAAGGAACTTGACATTCCCGATTGGTAACAAACCTGCCTGGTCACAGTCTACAGGTATGCCACCTGAGATGCCTTTGAGGCACCATTTGATGTCAAAATATTCCCTAGAGTAGTCGACCTAACACACAAACTATTTCATTGTCCATGCCAAAGCCACTGCTGTCTAAAACCCTAAGCCTCTCTACGTCAAAGACAAGATCACAATCCTCATCATTACCATCTATCCTGATTTCACCATGGTGGTTTGATGACCTGTAGAAAGAGTGCCTGGCACTCCAGACGAGTATTCCCAAATGTAGTCATCTTCTCTGATTGCTCCGAAATACTCCTCTCCAACACTCACATCGGAGTTTGACTTCACCCTGATTTTCACCCGGTCCATCCAATAGGACTCACTTTCCTCCTAGGCTCCCTCCGAAGTAATAACTTTTACAACCTCCTTCTGCTCCCATAAGACCTCTGAGAGATCGATAACTGGATGTCTGAGAACAAAGAGAGTGAGGTCGAGTTCCGGTTTTAGAAGGTCCAGTAGATCTAGCAGGAGGTCATGCTCTCGCTCTAGGTGTTCTCTGTTCTGGACAACCGTCTCCCATACACCTTTCAGGGACTGTTCTCGGACTCTGACACCTTTAGTAGGTCTCACTGGGTGATGACAGTACAACTTAAATGACATATCTGAAAGAGACAAGTTAGTGATAGATTCCTTACCTTAGAATATCCCCAGGCATCAGACTGGATCCGGAAAGTTTTGCTTAGCAGTACCCCTGCGCGTCAGTAGGTGGCGTACTGCAGCTCCACGTCGTCACTGGCGTCGCAAGCGCCGAGATTACTTCACGGAGAGTACTTAGGCGCCACCATGGTTGCTGTTGTCAGTTCTTTCTTTTTCCGCGCCAGCAAGTGCAGATCCGGATTAAGCATGTTACCTTAGTCACTTTTAGACTACTCTTTTGAGACTTTTGTCTCCCCCTTGTCGAGGCATATGAGCTGCAGATTGCACACTGTGCATAGATCGCCACCTAGTGTTGGGGCCGGATGTTTGCAGTTTGTTTTTGACTTGAAAAGTTTTTGGGAAGTCACAAGATAGGTGACTCCTCCTTTGGACCATATTGCGCATGGGCATCTGCTCCATCCCCAGATTGTTTTTTTCCGCCACCGGGCTTGGATGTGTTTCCAACGCTCCAGTTTGGAATCGGTTTCCTTCGACGCGCAATCCTCACCATTTCGACGGTATTGTTTCAATCGCGTCCCCTGTCGGCGCAATCCTTCTCCACTTTGAAGTCTTCGATTCCGGTCGTCGACTAAGGCATTCGGGCCTAACTAGGCCTCACTCTCTGGCTCATGGAAAGGGCGCCATTCTAGAGGTGTCCTCAATGTGGATCGAAGTTTCCCCACACCGATCTACATGAGGTGTGCAACCTGTGCCTCTCACCGGAGCACGAGGCCGGAGACTGTTCAGCTTGTGCCTCTTTCCGCTCCAAGAAAACGATTCGGGACCGACTAGCTCGAAGAACAATGGCTCGCTCGTCCGCTCCGATTCCAGACGACATCTTCGAAGGAGTCTACATGCCAGAACACCAGCACGCCGAAGAAAGCTCCAGCTCTTCGGATGCCGAAGATTCAGACGTCGAAGACATCACTCCAGCGCAACGGGCCGTAAGTAAGACCTTCGACCCTGACCCTTCTTCGAAACCCTTAAAAAAGGCGTCGGTCAAACCCTCACCTTCGGGCCGGGTGCACACCGAGAGACTGCTTCCCATACCCTGCCTTCGGGCTCGGCAAAGAAGCCTATTAAGCCTCCAGGCGGCTCTGGCTCGAGCCTGCGTACTCCCGGCATCGATCCTATACCGACATTGATTAAGAAGCAATCTTCTTCATCCACGCCGGCTGCTCCTACACCCAAGCAACCGGCACCGAAGACTGGCACCGGCTCATCGACGTCGAAACCGCACTCTGAGCCAAGCAAAAAACTGCCTAAAGGTCCCGACCCACATTCTTCGGAACCGAAAAAGCAACCGGAACCGAAAAAACATGTTCCAGTTAAAGACATTCCAAAACCTCACGGCTCCAAGCAGAAAGACCCTAAACCTGCTGCTGAGTCGGTGCCGAAATAGCCTTTGGAACCGACACCTTAGACACCGAGACATCTATCTCCCTCAGAAGAGCTTTTTACACCCGTCCCACTCAAAAGACTCTTGTAAGGGATCCTAAGACTGGCTAACTAGCTCTAAGAAGAGACCACGAGAAAAGCCTGCAACTCCTCCTCCTCCTCCCAAGAAGAGACATTGCAACTTCTCCATTAAGAGTACCTTCTCCACCTCCTCCCCAGAATATACCTCCACCTAAAACTCCTACACCACACCATTCACCTGCACCATCCACTGAGCCAGATCTATCAGATACGGACTCTGATCACCCGGGTGCACATAACCCATTGGGGGCAGATAACAAAGGCAGAGGCAAAACCAACAACTCCCGCTCAGCCTCCACCCCTACCCAATGACTTCCTTCCATTCTCGCCCCCCCCCCCCCCACACACACACACACACTTCCACTCCTGGGGGGGGGGGGAGACTACAACAAGTCCTTCCTGCCTGGATCAACATCACATCAGACAGGTGGGTGCGACAAATTATCCAATCAGGTTACTGTCTAGAACTAACGTCTACCCACCCAAACAGCGTCCAATGTCACAAGAGCATCTATCACTGCTAAAGCAAGAAGTGGTATCCTTGCTACAAAAAAAGTGCAATAGAACCAGTTCCTCTGCACCAACAAAACAAGGGAGTTTACTCCCTATACTTTCTTATCCCAAAAAAGGACGGCTCTCTAAGGCCTATTCTAGACCTCAGACCTCTAAACATATACATACAGTCAGATCATTTTCACATGGTCCCACTCCAGCAAGTCCTTCCTCTCGTTACAAGACGACTTCCTGCTACTCTAGACCTCAAGGACGCATACTTCCACATTCCCATTCACAAAGCTCACAGGAAGTATCTAAGATTTGTGATAGACTGACAGCACTATCCATTCAAAGTACTCTCATTCGGAGTCACAACAGCACCAAGAGTATTTACCAAGTGCCTAGCAATAGTGGCAGCACACTTGCGAAGACAGCACATCCACGTCCTACCATACCTCTACGACTGACTCATCAAAGCCGCTCATACAATCCGTGTGTGCAGCACACGCATGCCACTATTCAACTGCTGCACAACTTGGGGTTCACAATAAACCACACCAAGTCCCATCTATTGCCATCCAAGATGCAACAGTACCTCGGTGCCACAATAAATACCTCCAAAGTGCTAGCTTATCCCACTCCAGTAAGGATAGCCAGGATGCAAGCTCTTCTCACAAAGTTTCAACCACAATACTCCCTGCCAGCACGAGTGTTCATGCAGCTCATAGGGATGATGGATGGCCTCTTGCATTTTTATAGTGCCCCATGCAAGACTACAAATGCGCCCCCTCCAAGAGTGCTTAGCACGTCAATGGAACCAGGCTCTAGGCCAATTAACAGACCTAGTGTTGGTAGATGGTCAAACTCATCGCTCTCTGCAGTGGTGGAACACCAAAAACCTTTCCAAAGGACTACCATTTCTAGAGCCAGTTCCCCAAATTGTCATGACAGCGGACGCATCGCTCTCCGGCTGGGGAGCTCACCTACTGCAACACACCACACAAGGCAGGTGGACACCACAACAAAAACTACTCCATATCAATCACCTGGAGTTACTTGCCATATTCTTCGCATTAAAAGCTTTTCAAAAACATGTATCAAACAAAGCTGTTAGTCCGCACAGACAACATGACAGCCATGTATTACTTACAAAAGCAGGGCGGAACACACTCTCAACTAGCACAGAACATTTGGCGGTGGGCTATACCGCAAAACATATTCCTACTAGCCCAGCATGTTCCAGGAGTACAAAATACCATGGCAGATCTGTTAAGTCGTCAAACACAACAGAGCCACGAGTGGGAACTTCATCCGCAAGTTCTTTAACCATTCTTTCAGATGTGGGGACAACCTCAGATAGACCTCTTTGCCACCCATAAACGCCAAATGCCAAAGCTTCGCCGCCAGGTATCTACACCCACTGTCCAAAGGCAATGCGAAATGGATGAACTGGTCCGGCAGATTTGCTTACGCTTTTCTACCTCTGCCACTGATGCCACTAGTAGTACGCAAACTACAGCAACATTCTCTAACCCTCATCCTAGTTGCTCCAACGTGGGCCAGACAGCCGTGGTACACCACACTACTACAACTGTCTGTAGTACCACACCCAAAACTATACCCACACTGTAAGAACTGGGACCACCAGTTCTCCGGGGGGGTAGCTTGGCTCGAGCAGGATGGCAACCAGGGGCTTACGTGTAAAGCAGCCACTTAACACACACATCCAATGAGATACGAAGTGGGACACAATAATGGAGACCACACCAGTAGTTGTGTTTGAAAATCAAGATCTTTTATATAGGCTTTAGATCAGAGCAGATAATGCATAGCAAATCATCAGCATTGCATTAAAGTACCACATTATAACATTTCATGAACGCCTTTCAAAATGCATTTCCTGTAAAAGGGTAAACCATTCCATTAAGTACTCTCAGTGCAGCAGAAAACTCCACCTAACACAGCCTGTCGCAGTAAACTATTCAGCAGGCTACAAGGTAGTTTCATAAACCATGGGCGAACCTGTAGGAAGAAATCATAAGCATTTCCCCTTGTAAATATCAACAGTCTTACGACCAAAATCAGATCATCAGAATAACACTAGAATGAATCAATAAGTATCACAATCCGGCCCCATCAGGCACTGTAGAAGCCCGCCCCTGCAAGAAATTCAGTACAGTGAAAAAGATCACCATTACATTAGCAGGCTTGTAAATAGGGCGTAAACATGAACATTTCAGGCCGGATGCTGGCATGCAGAACGATATCAGGGGGAAGTGTCTGTTCCCAAACCTCCTAATTCTCGAGGCACATTAAGGGGGGGGGGCCAACGGGGCCCAGTCTCAGTTCACCCCAGGGGAGGGGCGACCTCTGGCCTCACCAGGCCTACCGCCCTCCTCCCCGGGGTTACCTGGTGCTCTTCGGCCTGATCAGGGCCCTTGTTGGAGGTATCAGCGGTGGGGAGGGGTTCCGACCCTCCCGGGGCCTCACTTGGAGCGGTGCAGGTGTGGCTTCGGGGCACCAGCGCCGGGGCGAGACCGACGTGTGGGGCTGGAAGGAGGCGGCACTTAGGCTCCACGGCCCCCTCCGCGTTGTTTACGGGCCGTCTCGGGGCCCACCGGCCAGGCGCCGGGGCCGCTGCAGATCGTGGCCGGGGCGGCTCCAACCAACCGTGTGGCCCGCCTCCAGGGCGCGCCTGCCTGGACCAATGGCAGCGCGGCGCCCGGGGGCGGGGCGGAGGAGCTCCCCGGTCACATGACAGGGGACAGCTTGGCTTCGGGCCTACCGCGGCCCAGCGTGTGGAGAACGGCGGCCCTCTCCTCACATACGGGGGCCGCCGAGGGGGGTAATTGAAGCTGGCGCGGGTCGCCACACGCCGACAGGGCAGCCGCACTTCAGGGGCGTCGCGTGGGCGGCGCGAATGCCGCAATGGTCGCCAGGCCTCGTCGTGTGCTTCGGACGGCACAGCAGCTCCGGACTGTGGCGGTGAGAGGGGGTCAATAGCGCCTCGTGGCGATGGTGTCCAGGCACCGCAGCGCTCACTCGTGGGGGGTAAATCAGTCTGCTCAGGAGAGCGCTTGGGTGCAACTGCAGGCAGGATGAGTTCTGAGGTGAAAAACGCCTGCGGATCACAGCGCTTGAACCACGGGAGCTCAGGGCAGGCAGTGCTGGCAGGGGAATTGGATATAGCGCTTTCCCCACAACTTGGCAAGGATTGCAGGCAGGATGGGTAGCAAAGCAGTTCAGTCAAGGGGGAGAAGTGGGGCAAGGTGGGCCCACTGCAGGCAGGGGGTGCGCTGGGCAGCACAGTCCAGTACCTGGTCGATTCCCCCAGCAGTCTCTGGTCATAGGAAGGTAGACTTCTTGGCGCTTTGATGGTTCTGCGCCCTTGGATGTTGGTTTCTTGAAGTTGAAGGGGGGGGGGGGGTTGAGTTGAAGGCCTGAAGGAGTTTTCCTCAGTCACTGCAGATGGACCCTGGGGGTTCCCTACCACTGGGCCAGATCAGGGGGCTAGTCTAGGACACCTCCCCCAGCTTAAGAGGCAGCACCCAAATCCTGTCACTCCCAGTAGCATAGGTTCCTATCCAGGCCCTCCCGCCTAAAACTCCTGCGTGGGTTCCCCAGGTCAGTGATGCCCCAACTGACTAGAAAAAGTTCCCTCCCTTGCTTAAGTATGCCCAGGTCAGGTGACCACTCTCTAAGGTGGCAAAAATCAGGTCTGCCTTTCTTCTGGAAGGTTCCAGGAGCTTCCCCACTCTACCTATGGACAGGGGATGGGTGGCTGGCATTGCAACATTGTATTGGGATCCAGCCTGCTCCTGGCAGCTAGGGTGCTACACTAAAAAGACCACGCCGCAGTAGCAGGGGCCAGTGGCAGCCATGTTTGAAGTAGAGAGCACCTGCACCCTAACATGGATTAGCCATGAAAAGGTGCCCGAAGACCTAAGGGCCAACAAAAAGAAGGTGGGAAAAATGAGGCAAGGGCAAAAAAAACACAGGGAAAGACCACCCTAGGGCTGACAGGTCTAACATGCGTTCCCCCCCCCCCCAGCCGAAAGAGGGGAGAACTACCCAACCTCTAGCGAGTTCTCGTCGCTAAGGCGGAAAAACTGGGAGAGACCGTCAGCATTGGCGTGGTCAGCTCCGGACCGATGTTCCACCCTAAAGTCCATCCCCTGTAGGGAAATGGACCACCTTAGCAACTTGGGATTTTCGCCTCTCATTTGCATGAGCCAGCGAAGGGGTCGGTGGTCGGTTTGAACTAGGAAGTGAGAGCCAAAGAGGTATGGCCTCAACTTCTTCAAAGCCCAGACCACAGCGAAGGCTTCTCGCTCAATGGTACTCCATCGCTGTTCCCGAGGGAGGAGTCTTCGGGAGATGAATGCCACAGGTTGGTCTTGCCCATCATCGTTGAGTTGCGACAGCACGGCGCCTACGCCATGCTCTGAGGCATCTGTCTGCACGATGAATTCTTTTTGGAAGTCCGGAGTGGCCAGCACCGGAGCGGTGCACATCGCGCGCTTCAGTGTTTCAAATGCCTCTTGGCAAGCAGCCGTCCAGATCTCTTTTCTTGGCTGCTTTTTAGACGTCAACTCAGTCAAGGGAGCCACGATGGTGCCATATCCCTTGACGAACCTGCGGTAGTAGCCAGTGAGGCTGAGGAAAGCTCGGACCTCAGTCTGAGTTTTGTGGGGCTCCCAGGCCATGATGGTCTCAATTTTGGCCAGGAGGGGTTGCACCTTACCTCCGCCCACCAAGTGTCCCAGGTACACGACAGATCCCTGTCCAATCTGGCACTTGCTAGCCTTGATGGTCAAGCCAGCACGTTGTAACGCCCGCTGCACTTCCTGGAGATGCTGCAGATGGTCCTCCCAGGTGCTACTGAAGACAGCTATATCAACCAGGTAAGCTGCTGAGAAGGACTCCAGGCCAGATAGCACCTGGTTCACCAACCGCTGGAAGGTGGCCGGAGCATTCTTGAGCCCGAAGGGCATCACTCGAAATTGAAAGTGGCCCTCGGGGGTGGAGAATGCCATGGCCGATGGAGCGAAGGAGAAGACAGCAATCTGCCAGTACCCTGATGTCAAGTCGATGGTGCTGAGGTACTTGGCTGCTCCCAGCCGGTCAATTAACTCGTCTGCCCGTGGTATCAGGTGAGCATCTGTCTTGGTGACAGAGTTCAACTCCCGATAGTCCACACAGACCCGAAGCTCTGGGGTGGTGCCCGGTGGCGCCGTTTTTGGCACCAGCACAACCGGACTAGCCCACGGGCTGCTGGAGGGTTCGATTACTCCCAGCTCCAGCATCTTGGTCACCTCACCCTGGATGCTGTTCTTCACCTTCTCGGACAGCCGGTAAGACTTGGTTTTCACTGGTGGACTGTCCCCTGTGTCCACATCATGGGTACCCAGATGAGTAATCCCAGGCGTGAGGGAGAACGAGGCGTGCTGCGCCAATACCTGGCGGTAGTCCCTCTGTTGCTCTGGGGTCAAGGATGGGGAGAGGACAAGTCCCTCCACTGAACCATCCTTTTCCTGAGCTGCTAGAAGGTCAGGAAGAGGCTCACTTTCCTCTTTCTCGCTCCCATCCGTCACAATGAGGAGAGCAAGTTCCGATCTCTCATGGTGAGGCTTCAGGCGGTTGACGTGGAGCACCCGATGGGGCTGACGGGGGGTCTTCAAGTCAACGACGTAGGTGGTCTGGCCTCGATGCTCCACAATCTCGTACGGACCAGTCCACCGGTCCTGGAGGGCACTAAGCTCCCCAGGCTCCATGACCCACACCTTCTGTCCAGCGTCCAACTCTACCGTCCGAGCGTTGCGGTCATACCACTCCTTCATGACGGCTTGGCTAGCCTCTAAGTTGTCTGAGGCTTCCTTCCACAGCTTGGCCATCTGGCTGCGGAATGCCAGCATGTAGCTGACAACATCACAGGGAAGCTTCTTCGAAGTCTTCTCCCACCCCTCTTTGACCAGACTGAGGGGTCCCCTAACGGGATGGCCATAGAGCAATTCGAAGGGGCTGAACCCGACTCCCTTCTGTGGTACCTCGCGATACGAGAACAACAAGCAAGGGAGGAGGACGTCCCATTTCCGCCTCAAGTCTTCTGGCAGGCTCCGGATCATCCCCTTCAAGGTCTTGTTGAAGCGCTCTACGAGCCCGTTAGTCTGGGGGTGGTAAGGAGTGGAGAACCGATAGGTCACTCCGCACTCCTTCCAGATGGCCTGCATGTAGGCCGACATGAAATTTGTGCCCCTGTCCGACACCACGACCTTGGGGAATCCCACTCGGGTGAATATCCCCATCAGGGCCCGCGCCACTACAGGTGCAGTAACGGTCCTTTGAGGGATGGCCTCCCGGTACCGAGTGGCGTGGTCCACCAACACCAGGATGAACCGATGTCCCGCAGAGGTCGAAGGGTCCAACGGCCCAACGATGTCAATACCGACCCGCTCAAAAAGGGTCCCGACCACCGGGAGCGGTTCCAATGGGGCCTTCAATTTGGTCCCCTTCTTGCCACTGGCCTGGCAAGTCTTGCAGGTCTTGCAATAGGTGTCAGAGGCAACTCTCATCCTAGGCCAATAAGTGTGGGATGAGCCTTGCAAATGTCTTGTCCTGGCCCAGGTGTCCGGCTAGAGGTATCTCATGCGCCAGTTCCATCAAAAAGACCCGGTAACACTGGGGGACCACTAAGGCCCTCGAGGACCCATGCTCCGGAACCCTTGGCTCATTGTACAGGAGGCCATCCTCCCAATACACGTGATAGCCGCCGGTCTCCTTCTTCACCGCTTGGGCTTCGGCCTGTCGCCGCATGCCTTCAAGCGTGGGGCACTCCTTCTGCGCCAACAGAATTCTTCCCGGGTAGGCCCTCCTTCCACATGCCACTCGGCAAGTCCCCCACAGGAACGACATCCACCTCCACGGACTCCGGGGTTACCTCTGCAGGCTCCCCATTCATCACACGGGGTGTGTCCTTCACAACACTCTCCTCTGGACCGACAGTGCCGGGCAGCCATGGACCGCGTGACTACGCAAGTCCACCCTGGTAATCCCAGCATCTGTGTGGGCATTAAACTCCACTTCCTTCCAGGCGGTATGTTCGAGGTCATTACCGAGCAGACAGTCCACAGGCAAGGCAGGCCTAATCGCATCTCTCAACAGGCCTGACACTCCTCCCCACTCAAAGGGAACTTGAGCCACCGGATAGTAGCTCATACTGCCGTCAGCCAACACGGCCGGATGGTACACATCAGGAACAACCTGCTCGGGGGACACCAGCCGCCTCACTACGGTGGTCATGCTGGCTCCTGTGTCCCTCAGAGCGTCCACCTCCTCCCCATTGACCTTCACCCTCTGCTGGTACTTAGCAGTATTCGATGGTAAAGGCGTCACTGGGAGCATCTCTCTATCCCCATGTGAAACCAGGGTCAGGCCTGTCCACTCCCCTTCCCTATCTAGGGGCAGCTCCATCCCAAGCGCTACACTAGCCACCCCGGGACTCTTGCCACCAATGGGGGCTGGGAGTCGTTTGAGACACTGGGCATCTCCCTTGTAGTGTCCGACCTGTCCGCACTAATAGCACCGGACCACTTTTGGCTGCTGACTCTTGTCAGGGTAAGTGGGTTTTGGGGAACGGTTCTGCGAGGGGGTACCTACTCCTTTCCCAAACTGTCTAGTTTGTGGGCCTCGTGAGAACTCTGGTCTTTTATCTCCACCCTCTTTCTTCTGAGGGGCGCCCTGTCCGCCTTTCGGGCCGTCTCCCCCGGGGCCCTTGTGTGACACCCAGGTGCTGACCCAAGTATCCGCCTCCTCCGCAAGCTCACGGGGATCAGTAAGCTTGCGGTCCACCAGATGTTGGCGCAGCTCCGGAAAACACTTATCCAAAAGGTGCTCTCTCAAAAAAAGGTTATACAGACCCTCAAAATCACGCACCTCGCTGCCACGCACCCAACCATCCAGAGCCTTACGGGCATACTCAAAAAAATCCACCCAATTCTGCGTGGACAGCTTATGGCTGCCACGAAACCTCTGGCGATACCTTTCGGGGGTGAGGCCAAAATGTTTAATAAGCGCCTCCTTCATGGGGGAATACCTAAACTGGTCTGCTTTGTCCAGATACAGGAGTGAGTCCCTGACGTCAGGAGGTATATACCGGTACAAACCACCTCCCCAATGTTTCTCGGGCACCCCATGGGCAGTCAAGGCCACTTCATACGCCTCCAACCACCTGGCAATGTCATCCCCCTTGGTGTAGCTCGCTATCACCTCCTTAGGTAACCAGAATCTGGGCTCCTGCTGAGCCTCGGGTATGCTGCCACCATTCGGACTCCCTGGCGCACCCAACTGTAATGCTTTCAGCTCAATTTCCTTGAGCTGAAGCTCGTGCGCCAGCTTCCTTTCCTCCATAGCAAACTGCTTATCCTACATTTCTCTCTCCCTCTGGTGCTCTAACTTGGCAAGCTCCCACTTCAATCGCCTCTCCTCCCTCCTGTCCTTGTACTCCTGCGACGACACACACCCACTGGATACACTACTCCCTGCCCCGGAACGTCTTCCTGGCAATACATTGTCTGACATGTCAATGTTGAGTAGGCCTGGGTCTTCATGAGTGCCCGCCTCCCCGTGTGTGACCTGTTGCCCATCCTCTTCTTCCTCTGGGTGGGCCCTTACCCATGCCCTCAAGGCGGTACGGAGCTCTTCTTTTACAGCTCTCGACCCCACAGGCACCCCCATCCCCTGACAAAACTCACTTAACTGCACTGCCGTGTACCTATCAAGGTCAGCCAGCTGGAACTCCATTTTGTCAGGTGGGGACCCAGATAACCTGAAAGACCAGCACTGGCGTTGCCAATAGGTTTCGCATTTGGAAAGTTGGAGCTATTGGTTTTGTAAATGACATTTTATATTTATATATTGTTATTGACAATGCCAATAACGATATATAAATATAAAATGTCATTTACAAAACCAATAGCTCCAACTTTCCAAATGCGAAACCTATTGGCAACGCCAGTGCTTGTTAATGCTTGTTTCAGTTGTTTCAGCTCTCTCCAAGAGTGCATGTTGTCTCCCTTCCTCCGCCTAGCGCTATGTTCCTCTCTCCCATATATGCCTTTACCGAGGGCAATGTACGCACGAAGGTCTGTAAATGTACAAAAATGAAACACTATCAGTTTTGAAAATTTCTCCCCTACTGTGATTCGTGTGCCAAGGATGTCTCAGTGTTACATAAACAGCCCCTCTCTGCTAACCCTTCACAGACTGTGGTGCCCCCTGGGCCCACCTCAATGTAATGAAGAAATACCCTCCCCCTCTTTCAAATGAGCCAGGGTGAGGCTGTAAGCCGGTCACTTTAGGCTGCAGAAGTGGCACTACCAGAAGCCCCCCGCCACACACGAGAGCACCCTGGTATTCTCACAGCGGGATGTTATTTGTCACAGAGAACACGGCTCCATGCTGGCGCCGCTCTGATAACAATCCGCAGTGACAGCACTAAAAGCGTTGTGTGTGTTTGTGCTGGGAGGCGGCGGGCTGGGGGCGGGAGGAGTGTTTCACCAGTGGATGGCTGGGGAAGCTTTAGTAAGCACAGTAAATGGGAGGCATGTCGCAGAGACCGCACACCAGCAAATTCGCAAATGAAGACACGACCAGGAGGAAGCAGCTTTAATGAAACTTTAAACTGGCAGCAGCAAATGCGTCTCAAAGCACACAAAACACGCTGCATTCTAAACAAATAATTAAATTAATAAAACATATTGCCAACCGATGAAATAAAGGAAGCAAAAAAAAGATGAAGCACTGTGTCCGGAGGAGTGTTTCACCAGTGGACGGCTGGGGAAGCTTCAGTAAGCGCGAAAGTGAAAGCATTTTGCTCGCGCTTGGAGATGAATGCCAAAGAAAAACAAGCCGAGCCACAGAAATGAAAGGAGCCTCAGCCATTGTTAAAGATAAACGCGTGGCAGGCGGATTAAGGAGATGCGCGGAGGGAAGCCGGATGGGGGCGGGAGAGCCTGGTGGGGGGGGCGGGAATGCGAGCGAGGGGAGGAGAAGTGTGGCAGGCGGATTAGGGAGATGTGCGTGCTTGTGTGGTCACGTGACCTGCTTTTGTGGTCACGTGACTCACATGCACTGTGGAAAAACCGCAGTGGTTTGACGAGTCGATCGAGCACTTGAATTTTCACCTATTACATTCGCAGGCGAATGATAATAGGCGAAACCTAAAAAATTCTAGGACGTGGGCCACAAGGCTGGTTCAACACACTTTGCAGACTTAGACAGTGGTGGCAATTGGGTTAGCTTGTAGCACCACAGGTGTCCAATTAATTGCAGCGCACTCTGTCCCACTGGAGGGTGTTAGGTAGCTAGAGGTCCTGGATCCCACCGCTCGCCAACAATGTAAGAACTGGGACCACCAATTCTCCGGGGGGTAGCTTGGCTCGAGCAGGAAGGCAACCAGGGGCTTACGTGTAAAGCAGCCACTTAACGCACCCATCCAATGAGATACGAAGTGGGACGCAATAATGGAGACCACACCAGTAGATGTTTGAAAATCAAGATCTTTTATATAGGCTTTAGCTCAGAGCAGATAATGCATTAGCAAATCATCAGCATTGCATTAAAGTACCACATTAAAACATTTCACGAACGCCTTTCAAAATGCATTTCCTGTAAAAGGGTAAACCATTCCATTAAGTACTCTCAGTGCAGCAGAAAACTCCACCTAACACAGCCTGTCGCAGTAAACTATTCAGCAGGCTACAAGGTAGTTTCATAAACCATGGGCGAACCTGTAGGAAGAAATCATAAGCATTTCCCCTTGTAAATATCAACAGTCTTGCGACCAAAATCAGATCATCAGAATAACACTAGAATGAACCAATAAGTATCACAATCCGGCCCCATCAGGCACTGTAGAAGCCTGCCCCTGCAAGAAATTCAGTACAGTGAAAAAGATCAACATTACATTAGCAGGCTTGTAAATAGGGCGTAAACATGAACATTTCAGGCCGGATGCTGGCATGCAGCACGATATCGGGGGGGAAGTGTCTGTCCCCAAACCTCCTAATTCTCGAGGCACATTAAGGGGGGGCCAACGGGGCCCAGTCTCAGTTCACCCCGGGGGAGGGGCGACCTCGGGCCTCACCCGGCCTACTGCCCTCCTCCCCGAGGGTTACCTGGTGCTCTTCGGCCTGATCAGGGCCCTTGCGGAGGTATCAGCGGTGGGGAGGGGTTCCGACTCTCCCGGGGCCTCACTCGGCGCGGTGCAGGTGTGGCTTTGGGGCACCAGCGCCGGGGCGAGACCGACGTGTGGGGCTGGAAGGAGGGGGCACTTAGGCTCCACGGCCCCCTCCGCGTTGTTTACGGGCCGTCTCGGGGCCCACCGGCAAGGCGCCGGGGCCGCTGCAGATCGTGGCCGGGGCGGCTCCAACCAACCACGTGGCCCGCCTCGAGGGCGTGCCTGCCTGGACCAATGGCAGCGCGGTGCCCGGGGGCGGGGGCGGAGGAGCTCCCCGGTCACGTGACAGGGGACAGCTTGACTTCGGGCCTACCGCGGCCCAGCGTGTGGAGAACGGCGGCCCTCTCCTCACATACGGGGGCCGCCGAGGGGGTAATTGAAGCTGGCGCGGGTCGCCACGCGCCGACAGGGCAGCTGCACTTCAGGGGCGTCGCGTGGGCGGCACGAACGCCGCGATGGTCGCCAGGCCTCATTGTGTGCCTCGGACGGCACAGCAGCTCCGGGCTGCGGCGGTGAGTGGGGGTCAATAGCGCCTCGTGGCGATGGTGTCCAGGCACCGCAGCGCTCACTCGTGGGGGGTAAATCAGTCGGCTCAGGAGAGCGCTTGGGGGCAACTGCAGGCAGGATGAGTTCTGAGGTGAAAAACGCCTGCGGATCACAGCACTTGAACCACGGGAGCCCAGTTAGCTCAGGGCAGGCAGTGCTGGCAGGGGCATTGGATATAGCGCTTTCCCCACAACTTGGCAAGGATTGCAGGCAGGATGGGTAGCAAAGCAGTTCAGTCAAGGGGGAGACAAGTGGGGCAAGGTGGGCGCACTGCAGGCAGGGGGTGCGCAGGGCAGCACAGTCCAGTACCTGGTCGATCCCCCAGCAGTCTCTGGTCATAGGAAGGTAGACTTCTTGGCGTTTGGATGGTTCTGCGCCCTTGGATGTTGGTTTCTTGAAGTTGAAGGGGGGGGGGGTTGAGTTGAAGGCCTGAAGGAGTTTTCCTCAGTCACTGCAGATGGACCCTGGGGTTCCCTACCACTGGGCCAGATCAGGGGGCTAGTCTAGGACACCTCACCCAGCTTAAGAGGCAGCACCTAAATCCTGTCACTCCCAGTAGCATAGGTTCCTAGCTAGGCCCTCCCGCCTAAAACTCCTGCGTGGGTTCCCCAGGTCAGTGATGCCCCAACTGACTAGAAAAAGTTCCCTCCCTTGCTTAAGTATGCCCAGGTCAGGTGACCACTCTCTAAGGCGGCAAAAATCAGGTCCGCCTTTCTTCTGGAAGGTTCCAGGAGCTTCCCCACTCTACCTATGGACAGGGGATGGGTGGCTGGCATTGCAACATTGTATGGGGATCCAGCCAGCTCCTGGCAGCTAGGGTGCTACACTAAAAAGACCACGCTGCAGTAGCAGGGGCCAGTGGCAGCCATGTTTGAAGTAGAGAGCACCTGCCCCCTAACATGGATTAGCCATGAAAAGGTGCCCGAAGACCTAAGGGCCAACAAAAAGAAGGTGGGAAAAATGAGGCAAGGGCAAAAAAAAAACACAGGGAAAGGCCACCCTAGGGCTGACAGGTCTAACACACACCTTTTAACACAGAAACGTTTAGAGATAAGGCACGCGGACCCAGCTCAGCTCAACCTTGCGATCTGGCTCCTGAAGTCCTAAAGTTCGGATATCTTAACCTTCCTCCAGACTGCATGAATGTCATTAAAGAAGCTAGACGTCCAACCACTAGAGCATGCTATGCAGCCAAGTGGAAACGCTTTGTAATATATTGTCACAACAACAATATTAATCCTCTAGACGTGTCTATTCAACACATCATAGGATACTTACTACACCTCCAAAGATGTAACCTAGCCTACACTTCTATTAGGCTGCATCTCGCTGCTATAGCAGCATATCTTCAAAACAGGCAGCATCTATCTCTGTTCAGAGTGCCTGCCATTAAAGCTTTCATGGAAGGCTTAAAAAAGGATAATTCCTCCCAGAGTACCACCCTCACCTGTTTGGGACTTCTACATTGTTCTCACTAGACTAATGGGACCTCCCTTCGAACCATTACATAAATGTGAACTACAGTTCATAACATTGAAGGTTGCGTTCCAAGTGGCTGTTACTTCGTTACGGAGAGTTGGTGAATTACAAGCTCTAACCATTCAAGAACCCTTTTTGCAAATGCATCACAATAAAGTTGTTCTCCGCACCAATCCAAAATTCCTTCCCAAAGTCATATCTCCCTTCCACCTCACTCAATCTGTGGAGCTGCCAGTTTTCTTCTCGCAGCCACAAACAGTACCAGAAAGAGCTCTTCATACCCTAGATGTCAAAAGAGCATTGCTCTACTATATTGAAAGAACACAACCTTTTCGTTAGACCAAACAACTCTTTGTCTTTCTCACCACCACACAAAGGCAACCCTATTTCAAAATCTGGGTTAGCTAGATGGATTGTCAAATGCATACAAATAAGCTACCACAAAGCTAAACGTACGCTATCTGTTCCTAAAGCCCACTCTACAAGGAAAATCGGGTCTTCAATGGCATTTTTAGGGAACATTCCCCTAGATGACATGCAGAGCAGGCGAAAAACAATCTGAGGATGGAGCCAATGCCCATGCGCAATATGGTCCAAAGGAGGAGTCACCTATCTCGTAACTTCCAAACAACTTTTCAGGACAAAAACAAACTGCAAACATCCGGGCCCAACACTAGATGGCGATCTATGCACAGTGTGCAACTCTGCAGCTCTACATGCCGAGAACAGATGCATACTGGTAAGTAGCATTTTCCTTTCTCCTGGTGCACGTGGGGATGCCCGGCTTTAAGTCTTGTGGGACGTGCTGCCGTAATATGTTGGTGGCGGACCCCCACGATTTTTGCCTCTCCTTCCTGGAGACAGATAGACTCCCGGGAATGTCGAGCCATGGCCCCGAAAGCCTTACGGGAGCGGTGTCGGAAATTGCTGGAGATTCGGCATTCGTCACACCGCCGCTATGGGTCCAAGTGTCGGTGCAGTCGCTCATCGGGCTCCAAGTCTTTGCCTTTGAATTACGGTAAGCGACACAATAAATAGTCGGAAGAAGTGTGTTCGCTCTCAGACGTCCACACGTTGCTCCTCGGAGGCGGACGAGGGGGACAGGGGCTCTGTGGCCTACCCGCCATACCGGAGTCCATCGGTGACTCCCGAACAGATGCAAGAGTTTCTTGCATCCATGGACCGCCTTTTTAGGCCCTGGGCTCCCGCCGGCGCACCTTTTGGCCCCGCAGTCACGTGTCCAGATCTTGCTGGCCGGGCGGCTCCGCCATCTGCCCCGGCGCCACAGGATCCTACGCCGCTGGCTCTGGCGCCATGAGGTGCAATCCTGTCAGCTCTGGTCCTGGCTCTGCCCTATGCTCCACCCCTGGCAACCACACTGGGTGCCGTTTATTTCACCCCTGCCCCGGTTCCCGGACCATTTTGTTCCGGCCTGGGATCCGAATTGGAAAGCGGCTCTGGCCCGGCCCCGGCTGCCGCTGTTTACGGGATCGTTCCCGACTCATCCGTCCGTTCTCCGGCTCTGCCGCAGTGACCGGCTCCCTCTATGCCAGAGGCGGTCGATGACTGGGATGGGTCCGAGGACCTTTTTGCCAGACAATGTGACTCCGAGCAAGATTGGTGGGCGACCTGGAAGACGCGGGTGACCTCTGTTTCCTCTGACCCAGGGTTTGCCTCTCCTCCGCCTACTATGGAGGACGGTGTTTCCTACACCGTGGTGCTTAGTCAGACTGCAGAGGCTCTCAATCTCTACCTCCCTACAGTGGCCCTCAAAACCAACCTCCTTACAGAGGTGCTCCAGGCGGCGTCTGCATAGTCTAAGCCGCTGCTCCCTTTCAATGAGGCCCTTATCGAAGTCCTCTTGGGCACTTGGTTGCGGCCAGCCACAGGGGCGCCGGTGGATAAAAACGTCGCCAGGCGCCGCGCCTGGTGATCCCGCCGTCCTGACCACTCACCTTACGCCTGAGTCATTCAGGCCCGGATGTCGCAGAGTGCCTTCCCCACGGCTCAGCCGGATAAGGACTCTAAAAGGCTGGAACAACTTGGTAAGCGGTTGTTCTCCTCAGCCACCTTAGGGCTGCGGTCGGTTAACACTGCCTGCTTGTTGGGTCGTTACTCCCACGCAGTGTGGGATTCCGTTGCTCAGGTCTTGCCTCAGTGTTCCGAGGAGGTCCAGGCTGTCCTTTCCCAAGCGATTGCTGAAGGAAAGGATGCAGCTAAGTTTGCCATCAGGTGTGGGTTGGACACCGCTGATTCGTTGGACTGGGAGATTTCCACGACTGTGGTGTTGCAGCGCCACGCCTGGTTGTGTTCGTCTGGGTTCTCGCCCGATTTCTAGGGCTCGCTCATGGACATGCCTTTTGTTGGCTCCCGCCTCTTTGGCGATAACGCCGACAGTGCCCTGGAGCCCTTTAAGGACTCAAGAACCACCTTCAGACTACGGCCGACCTCCAGCAGTTGCTGGGGTTCTCCATCACTGTGCTGAAGTCGCACCTGAGTCCCTCTCAGAAGCACCCCTTCATCGGAGCAGTTCTGGATTCGACGCTGGTTCGGGTTTATCCTCCCGAGCAGCGAGTCCGGGATATTCAGGCTATGATTCCGATCTTTCGGCCTCTATCCTGGGTTTCAGTCAGGATGACCCTACGGCTCCTGGGCCTGATTGCCTCCTGCATTCTGCTGGTGACACATGCCAGTTGGCATATGCGTGCTCTGCAGTGGGACCTGAAGTTCCAGTGGGCGCAGCATCAGGGCAACCTGTCCGATCATGTCCAGATCTCGGAGGGCACTGCTCAACAATTGCAGTGGTGGCTCACGAATCGCGATTGGGTCAATTGCAGATCCCTCTCCCTTCCCCAGCTGGAGCACACAGTGGTGACGGATGCGTCCCTCCTGGGATGGGGCTGCCACTGGGGAAAGGCGGAGATCAGAGGTCTCTGGTCCCTGGCGTAGTCCCGGCTCCACATCAACCTTTTGGAGCTGCAGGCGATCCGGCTTGCACTGAAGGCATTCCTTCCCTCTGTCCGAGGAAGTGTAGTGCAGGTGTTCACGGACAACACCACTGCCATGTGGTATTGCAACATGCAGGGCGGGTGGGGTCCTGGACGCTTTGTTAGGAGGCTCTGCGCCTCTGGACTTGGCTGGAACGTCAAGGCATTACCTTGGAGGTTCAACACCTGGCAGGTTCTCTGAACGCCAGGGCGGACAAACTCTGCCGCCGGTGCTTGATGGATCACGAATGGCGTCTGAACTCTGACGTGGCGCAAGGTCTCTTTCAACAGTGGGGATAGCCTTGGTTAGATCTATTCGCCACCGAAGAGAATACGCAATGTCATCAGTTCTGTGCGTTGGAATTTCCAAGGCGGCACTCACTCGGCGACGCTTTTCGTCGCGAGTGGAGCTGCGGTTTGTTTTACGCCTTTCCGCTCATACCACTTCTGCCCAGAGTGCTGAAGATCAGGCGTGTCCGGGCCCAAGTCCTCCTTGTGGCTCCGGATTGGGCACGAAGATACTGGCATCCCGAGCTACTCAGCATGGCGACCGATTCCCCTATCCGATTGCCTCTTCCGGAGGATCTTCTGTCTCAGCAGGGGACGGTTCTCCACCCGAACCTGTCCAGTCTCCACCTCCATGCATTGCGATTGAGCTGCGACAGTTGACACCTTTCCATCTTCCTCCTGAAGTCTGTGATGTTATTCTGGCAACCAGGCGTTCCTTCACTAAAACGGTGTACGCCTGCAGGTGGAAGAAGTTTGTGGCATGGTGCATAGCGAAGGCTGTGGATCCCCTTTCTGCCCATCTGTCCGAGGTTCTTTTGTTCATTCTTTCTTTAGCCCAGCAGGGCTCTTCTTTGGGCGCTATCAAAGATTTTCTTTCGGCCATTTCTGCCTTTCTACGGCTTCCTGATCAGCCTTCTCTTTTTATGTCCCCCGGTTGTGAAGTTTTCTGAAAGGAATTACGCACACGTTCCCTCCGGTGCCGTTTATCATGCCTCAGTGGGACCTAAACCTTGTCTTGACATTTCTGATGTGCTCTCCCTTCGAGTCCTTTACATCTTCTCACTCTTAAGACTGCTTTCCTAGTAGAGATCAGCTCTGCCAGGAGAATGAGTGAGCTCCAGGCTCTTCTAAACCTGCTTTCCTTTCTATTCATCCGGACAAGGTGGTTTTAAGGACCCGTCCTTCTTTCTTACCAAAGGTTGTCCGCCCTTCCACATCGGGTAGACCTTCACTTTGCCCACCTTCTTTCCACTTCCGTATCCTTCCAGAGAGGAAGAGAGGCTCCACCGTCTGGACCCAAAACGTTCGGTTTCCTTCTACCTGAGCCACACACAACTGTTCAGGGTGGATGACCAGCTCTTTGTTTGCTACGTGGGCACCAAAAAGGTCGGGCCGTGCACAAACTGACCATCTCTCGGTGGGTCGTTCTCTGCATCAAGGCCTGCTATTCTTTGGCTAAGAACGAGCCTCCTCTGGGGTTGCGTGCCCATTCCACCAGGGCAACGGCAGCTACTACTGCCTTGGGACACGGCGTTCCCTTGAAGGCCATTTGCCAGGCAGCTACCTGGGCCTCGTTGCACACATTTACCAAGCACTACTGCCTTGACAGTCAAGTCCGGAGGGACGGCTTATTTGGCCGTTCTGTGCATAACTTTCTGGTGTAATTTTGTTTACGTACCCTCCACCGGATTTAGTATTGCTGGGGAATCTATCACTAACGTGTCTCTTTCAGATACACAAGTTACTGCTTGTGTAACGATATACCTTTAAGAGACATTAGTTAGTGATAGATTCCTTACTGCCCCACCCATCCTCCCCGTTCTGCGAACTGATTACTAGGGTTGAGGTCATCCCTTTTAGGGCCCTAGTTTTATGCACCAATGGTCAGTATCTTGCGTGGTTCTGTGTTCCTAGTGCGGAAACTCTTGTACAGAACTGACGTTCGTGCGCATGGGTGGCTCCTAAGTACTCTCCGTGATGTCATCTCGGCGCTTACGACGCCAGTGACGGATGCGGAG
This sequence comes from Lissotriton helveticus, assembly GCF_964261635.1. Classification (NCBI taxonomy): domain Eukaryota; kingdom Metazoa; phylum Chordata; class Amphibia; order Caudata; family Salamandridae; genus Lissotriton; species Lissotriton helveticus. The sequence continues at coordinate 4,192,854 of NC_136071.1, forward strand.
CCTCAGGACGCCACCTACTGACGCGCAGGGGTACTGCTAAGCAAAACTTTCCGGATCCAGTCTGACACCTGGGGATATTCTAAGGTAAGGAATCTATCGCTAACTAATGTCTCTTACAGATAAATCATTACGCAAGTAGTAACTTGTGCATTAGTAAGAGGAACAATAAAACTTAATATCTCCATTTGTACTACTTAAGCGTCAGTCATATTCAAGAACTTGCATCGGAAAACCTCTTCAAGACCTCTACTACCGCTACGACCTGGCCTGCCTGAACCTGCTATACAGCTCTTCCTCTCTGCTACAAGACCTGGTTTGCCGGACCTTGCGATGTAGCTACCTGAAATAAACAGTTATAGATTACTTACCTTAGAATTACCCCCAGACGTCAGACTGGTTCCAGAAAGTTTTTCCGTCCGCAGTACCCCTTCACGTCGGAAGATGGCGTTGGTTGACTCCGCATTCAGCGTCGTGATCGCCGGGATGATGTCATGGTCGCTGGGATGATGTCGCGGTAGTTGCATAGATGCCGCCCTCGCATGTTGACGTTGGTTTTCTTTTTCTGTGCCAGCAAGCGCAGATCCGGAGAGAGCGGTACCTCCAGTCACTTTTTTACTGACTTTTTCCCGACTTTTGTCATTGTTTTTTGGGTCCATAGACTCCTGGTGCATGGTGCCTCTACTGCTTGGAGTACGACCACAACCCAAAGTTGTGCTCCGACTGCCGGACCATGAGCCCAAAGTCTTTGCTGGAGGGGGCCCGTAAGCTACCCGAGGCCCGGCATTTGGCTCCGTGCTGCTCGAGGTCCCGGTCACATAGGAGGTTGAGGGACCGGTCGTGGAGCCACCACCACTCTTCATCCAACTCTTTGCACTCTGGGTCAGGTAAGTCTAAGCACAAGAAGAAGTCAAAGAAGCATAGTCTCTCTTCGACTTCTCCCTGTCCGTCGGCTGATGCAACGAGGGATGCGGGTGGTGCCCCTCCCACAGTTCCATGTGCCAAACCCGAAGGGTCGGCTCCGGGTTTACCCCCCTTCCCGGGAGCGACCCCTGCCCATCTTTGTCAGTTTTACGAAGTGATGCATGCCATCTTTGGGCAGCCCAACTCTACTGGCGCTCCATTGGGCCCTGCGGACTCTGCTGGGGGCCCTGGGCCTCCGATGCCAGCGGCTTCGGCCTCGTTGCTGCAGGGTCCCATTGGATCCAGGCCTGGATCCGGATCGGCGCTGGTCGACATTGGTACGCCTCCCCCTGGCGTTAATTCCACCGGCAGCACATCCTCAGCCTGCGTCGGCTGTCTCCCCAGCCAACGCCTACCCTGGGCTTGACCTCGAGGTAGACACGGAGTCGGTCCGGTGTCGACCAATGCCGAATCCGACATAGATGGGTATTTTTGTGCCCCTGTTCTACCCTGGCTATTTGAGACCAGATTGACAGCCAAAGGAGGGCGAGGAGGACTGGGAGGGGTCTGGGGACCCTTTAACCGACCAGTTAGGTTATAAACCAGACTGGTGAGAGGAACTGGGGAAGCCAGTGGTCTGGATACCTCCCCTCATGCACCTGTACCCTTACCACTGGTATAGGCCACCCAGCTAAAGGGGTTACTGATCTATGCCAGGGCAGTGGGTTGTAGGCATGGCACACAGGGATGTGTGCCATGTCGACTTCACTTTGTAGGCTGTGTGTTTTGGTGCAGAACAATGGCTGTGTGTGTAAAGTTACAGGGCCTCCTAGTGTGGCACAATAAGTGCCGCAGCCCTTGGAGGTCTTCCCTGGTCACAGTGCCTTGGGTACCTGTGGTACCCTTTACCAGGGGATGACCTGTGGCCAGAGATGCCAATTGTGTTTTGCTTTTAATGCAGGTTGAGGGAAAGAACATAGGCCCTGGGCACCTGATTGACCGGAGTCCAGGGCACACTCAGTCAAAGCACATCCGCAGTTCAACGAAAAAGGGGGGGCAGCTATGCAGAAAGAGGGCACTCTCTCAGAGCAAATTTGTCATCCTTGTGGCTGCGGGCTGGGCTCAGTGTTGTATCACGAGCTGTTGAGCATGGCCACCGGTCTTCGGATCAGGCTGCCCCTTTGGGGGAACTTCTGTCGCAGCAGCAAGGGAGGCTTCCCCAACCAAACCTGTCAAGGCTCTGCCTTCTTGCGTGGAGGTGGACATGTGGCAGTTGATAGGTTTCAACCTTCTTCCTGAAGTCTACAATGTTACTCTGGCGGCTAGGCGGTCCTCCACCCAGACGGTATACACCTGCCGTTGGAAGGAATTTGTATTATATTGTACAGAAAAATCCATTGACCCACTTTCTGCCTACTTTTCGATATTTTGCTTTATTCGGACCCTTGCCCAGCAGGGCTCTGCTCTGGGCCCTCAGAAGAGCTATCTTTCTGCTCTGTCTGCCTTCCTGCGGCTGCCCGACCAGTTATCCTTATTTAAGTCCCCTATTATAAATGGATTTTTGAAGGGCCTTGTGCCTGTATCCCCCCCCCTTTCTTTTATTATGCCTCAGTGGGGCCTTAAATTGGTCCTCACATTCTTGATGTGTGCTCCTTTCGAGCCTTTTCACAATATCCCCCTCTGGCTGCTCACGATTAAAGCAGCCTTCCTCATGGCAATTGCATCTGCCCAGAGAGCGAGCGAGCTGCAGGCTTTGTCATCCAAGCCTCCCTTGTTCTCGGTTTACCCTGATAAACCGGTGCTTCGCACTAGGGCTTTTTTCTTGATAAGTGGTCGCACCATTTCATTTTGGCTAATCTGTCACCTTGCCGACCTTCTATGCTCCACCACATCCTTCCAAAGAAGATAAGTGACTCCATTTTGTGCCCCCAAAAGAGCATTTTTCGTTCTACCTTGAACACACACGAAAAGTTCTGGCTGGACAACCAAACCTGCGTGTGGGGTATGTTGGCGCAAAGAAAGGTCAGGCGGTGCAGAAGCGCACCATCTCTCGATGTGTCATTCTCTGCATCAAGATCTGCCACACACTGGCGAGGAAATCAGCCTCCTGCAGGCTTCAGAGCTCATATCACCACAGCTAACTCTGCAACAGGTCCCGGATATTGGTCGGGCAGCAACGTGGCATCCCTGCACACGTTTACTGAACATTATTGCCTGGACAGTCCTGTCCAGAGGGATGGGCGCTTCACCTGTTCGGTCCTGCAGGACTTCCTAGTTTAAATTTGCCCACAGACCCTTGTAAGAAAGTGGCTCTATATATACTGGACCACAGTAAGGTATAGAGTCCCCAGTCTCCAGAGGTATGACAGAGGTTAACGTTCGATATAACCTTACTCTCCAAAGTGGTAGCTTGGTCAAGCAGTAAGGCCGCACCAGAGGACAGTGTAAAGCATTTGATGTACACACTCAGTCAGGAAAAGGTTCCACACACTCAAGGACTGAACTCTAGGCCAATTGTTTTATATCAAAAGATATAGTTGTTTTATTTTAGAACCAACAGGTATCAAAATATACTTTTCTCAATATGAGTGACTTTAGGTAATTATTTTGCAAAGAGGCAATTAGACTTTGTAAGTACAATAGGTATAGGGGTTGCAATAGGCAACACAATTTCAAAAGCAATTTAACATTGAGCTCAATGGGTTTTTCTACATAAATGCAGGTGGTTACTTTAAGGATTACTTTTCTAACCACGGACTGGATCCTGGATTCAGTCCTGGGACATAAGCTGTAAACCGTTAAGTAAAAGCGTTTTGGTTACAGTAGTGATTTTTAAAGAATATACGTTTATTTTTAAAGTTGACAAACTTTTCAGTGAAAACCCACCAATGTTCTCCTGAGGGAGGAAATTCAAGTCACAGGTAAAGTATGTTCTCGTTACTTTTGTGATCCAGTACTGGACTCCGAAGTTCAGCACTGGGATCTCTACCGAAGACAGGTAAGTAATTACGTTTTAGTAGTTGGTACGATTTTTAAGGAATATATCTAGTTTGCAAAAATTGACACTGAAGAAATTTCAGAGAAAAACAGTCAATGGTTTCCTATGGAAGAATGTTCAAGTTACTGGCAAGTACAGTTAAGTTTACATGTGCGGTTCAGTACTGGGCTAAATGGTACAGTACTGGCTTCTCTCCTGATCACAGGTGAATATTTCAGAATTCATTATTGGGCTGATTTTAGATTAATCTTTTAAAGTTTCAAAACTCCACACTTAGAAGAAATTTCAAGTGAAAACCTATCAATGTTAACCTATGGAAGGAAAGTCAGTCATCGGCTTTTAGGTAAGTACTCGACTGGCATAGTTAAAGTTCTGGGCATAGACTCTGGGGTCTCCCAGGGTCGGAAAGGTGCAGTTGTTACACCCTCCGCGGCACAGGGGCAGCTGGGTGCAGAGAGAGTAGGCCCAATGCAATCCAATGGAGGGTAGGGGGCCTGTGGTTGGTGGCTGCAAGCAAGCGGGCCATGCAGCTGTGGGAGCTGAGCTCCTGGTTACTTACTCAGGGTAAGTGGGGAAGTAGAGTAGGGTAGTAGTTGCACTTCCAGTGGCACACGGGCGGCTGGGTGCAGGGTGCTTTTGAGCCGTCTGGCGCTCAATGTTATCCAATGGGAAAGTTAAAAAGTGAACAAAGGCTGCAGGCTCCGGGACGGAGATTCTTCAGGTGCGACCACCACTTTGAGAGGTAAGTTGGGATCTTGGAGAAGAGATAGGTACCCCAAAGGAAGGCACAGGGGGCCGTAGGCCGCCAGGTGCAGGGGTGTCTTTTGGCGTCGGCAAATCTTACCCTCAGCTGGTCGCAGTTGGAGGGGTCCCTGGTTCTGAGGCTGCAGGCGTCGTCTGGGTAGTTGAGGAGGGTGTTTGGGCACTGGATGTCGGGTCCCAGTCGCTGGGGGGACGTCCTCATGGTCTTGGATCACTCAGGCACAGGCCGGGCTTGGTGGGTGCGGAGTGGGCTGTATTCGCGGTTCCTGGCTGGCACCAGGGGTATTGCTGTTTGAGTAGAACCACTGCTCGTGGGAGTCCCAGTCTGTTGGAAGGTTCAAGGCAGGCAGGTCCTCTGGGGTTTTCGAGGTTGCTGTCCACAGGAGACACCGGAGTTTCGCAGGAGTAGGTTCAAGGATCAACAGGCCGGTAAGGTACTGGGGCCAAGTCAGGGGGCGTTGTTCTTTTGTTAGCAGCTGCCGGGTAGGTCTTCTTGTTTCTTTGTCTTCTTCTTGTTGCAATCGGGATCTGAGGAAGGAAGGTTCAGGGTGCCCCTAAATACTAAATTTAGGGGTGTTACAGGTAGGACAAGGACCAATGGGTCCCTGTCCTGCGGTGGGTACACCCCCTAGCCTGCTCCTCTCCTGTGGGTGGGAGGGGGGCAGGAGCCTAGCTGGGATTGGGAAGGGCTCCCCATCTCCAAGATGGCCGGAGACCGGAGTCGTGCTTCACCTCGCCTCCCCCACCTGAGGGGTGGGGTTGGCACCCCTTTCCTCACTTAGGGTTTCCCGCCAGAGTTTGGGTCAGAACCTGTGGGGGCCAGTTGCTGAGTGCGGCAAGTGGCCTGGAGAAGCCCACAAAGGGGGTATGCCTTTGAAGCTCCCCCCCGCCCATCCTGGGGGAGGAGGCTTGGCACCTCGTCTCAGGATGTGCATTGTTTCAGGCCCCCGAGAGCGGCAGGCTGTCGACCCAGGGGTCCAGAAACACGTCTGGTGGTGGCAGCCTCGGTAGCCACACTGTCAGGACACTGGGAGTTGGTTAGGTTTCAGAGAGCATCTCTAAGATGCCCTCTGTCGTGCATTTTACATTAAATCCCACACTGGCATCAGTGTGGGTTACTGGCATCAGTGTGGGTTTAATGTGCTGAGAATTTTGATATCAAACTTCTCAGTCTTCAGTGGAGCCATCATGGGGCTGTGGAGTTCGGAATGACGACCGCCCAGCACCATATACTCTTAATGGCAGCACTGCACTTACAGTGCCCTGGGTACTGTAGGGGCACTGGGTACTGTAGGTGCACATGGCTCATGCACCTGTGCCCACACCACTGGCATAGGGCACCCAGCCAGAGGGGTGACTAATGGATGCCAGGGCAGTGAGCTTGTGGGCATGGCACACAGGGATGTGTGTCATGTCGACTCTGGTTAGTTCAGTACTGCAAAGGCAGTGTGTGGGTGTCACAGGGCCCCTAAGGGTGCACAATAAGTCCTGCAGCCCTTAGGGGTCTTCTCTGGTCACCATGCCCTGGGCACCTAGGGTATCATTTACTAGGGGCTGACAGGTGGCCAGAGATGACAATTGAGTTTTAGTTTTAGGGAAGGAACGCAGGCCCTGGGCACCTGGTTGGCAGGAGCCCAGGGCACACTCAGTCAAAGCACATCAACAATTCAGCCAAAAGAGGGGGCATACCAATGCAAGAAAGATGGCACTTTCTCACAACCCTCCTCCGGGAATGGTATTCTTTGGGTGTCTATTGAAAGGTAAGGAATCTGTGGCCAGAAGTCTCTATAAGATGATCAAGTTACTTACCTTCGGTAATGCTTTAACTGGTAGAGACTGTATCTCGCTGCAGATTCATTACCAACCCATCCATTCTCCACGCTCTGCGACAGATTTCTAGGGGCAGGGCTGATCCCTTCTAGGGCTGTAGTTGAGACACACCAGTGTCTGTGCACGTCATGGCTCTGAGCTTCTGGCGTAGCAAGGTGTGAAAATATACCTGATATGCCATGCACGGATGGTGCCTATATAGCTACGGCAACGTCATTTTGGTGCAGACGATGCCAACAAAGGATGCAAAGTCGATCGACACCACCTACTGGCGTGCAAGGGTACTGCTTGAAAAAACTTCTGGATACGGTCTGACACCTGGGAAATTCAAACGTAAGGAACCTGGTAATGTCTCAAAAGAGCTGGACATCAAGGAAGGCCGCTTGAGTCCAGCAGTGATGGCGGCAGCATGCATGCAGTACCCGATGGAGACACAAGGGTTCAGATGCCCAAGGATTTGGTACTCCGTTATGTGGTTGGAGATGACATTGAAGTATTTTTCTGATTGAGGTTGCGCTGAAGGTACACAGGGTTCCTTAGGGGCACTGGGGGGAGGGGAGGGTGGTCTGTGGAAACACATAGCAACACTTGGGAGGGACACACTTCTAACTGGCGTTGGGGGCCTTGAAGACCATTTTGATTGGCGATACTTTGAGTCTGCCATAATTTGGAAAAGATTCAGCGACAGCCGAAAGCTCTCCAACCATTCTTGGGTTGATTTTGTGGATTACTCCAGTGAGGCACTGAATGGCTGGGTGGGGGCTGTGCCATTTAATCATGAGAGCACATGCTCAGTATCTGTTTTCCTGAGTTGTGTTAGCACCGAGTTAACAGCAAGCTGACGGATCCCCGGAAGCTTTCTGAGGAGGAAAACCTGTGGGCTAGCAGCAGTGTCCAAAAAGGTATCTGGGGGGATACGCACAATGGTGGTGAGGGTTACCAACAGAAGAAAGAGAGGAGGTACTTAAATACAAAGAGTCCTCAAAGTAATTCAAGGGAGAAGTGGTTACAAGTCCCAGTTTGATCCAAAAAAAGGGGTTCTTTGTACATTGGGGTACAAACCTCTGTCTTATGTCCAGAGTGCTACAACTACGGGTACAGCAAGGGTGACTCCAAATGTCCCAAGAGGGCACTGCCCCCCCCCCCCCCCCTCGCCCCCCCACCGGTGGGCACACACCTGGGATGGCAAGTGTGGTGCTCGGAGTAGGTAGTACCAGAAACTTTTTGGGTTCAGAGGTAACCCTAGTATCCCTAGTAGATAAAGAAATGGTGCCAACAGCCCACAATCCTGCAAATTCTTCAAAGTATAGGCAGTGCGTAACCCAAATGGGCAACTGGTGGAAGCTCTGTGAGACGGGAGCCAGCAGGACCACTGTCAGCTGGTGTCTGAAAAGCAGGTCCTGCCAAACACATTCCACCAAGTCGTAGCATCGAGAGAACCATCGACATGTGGCTCTGGTTCCCTTTGAGTGGGGGTCTCCGGTTCTCTGAAAGTCGCTTGAGCCCGGCCTTGTCTGTTGATTGTTTGTTAAGCAACGGCCGGGCGCACAGTACCCGGAGGGAGGTAGAGCTCCGGTCTCGCTTGAAAATGATGGCAATACGCGCGTGGGGCTGTATGACCACATGACCCATGGCTGCTCAGGAAGGGAGTGAAAGATGTCTGGAGTATAAAACTATAAGACAGCTGCCATTGAGGTGGGCATGCTATGTGGGAAACCCGTCCCTGGAATTCCTGCAGTGGAGGTTGATGGGGTCCCTCTGGAGGAGGCATCTGGGAAGACATGGCTGCCTTACGTGACCTACATGAGCTTGCCAGGAGGCAGGTTGAGGGATAGAGGAATTCTGCCAAGCACAGGAGGAGTGTCCCACTCTCGAGGGTCTGAGGCGACAGGCCTCAGCCGATGCAGCAGGTGAAGCCTCTGGGGATCCCACTGTCTACTGGGAGAATGTCCTCAATAACAAGCCTAAGGCTCCTGGCACTGGGGCAGCCTTTGTGCTGATGGTCCCCAGTGTTAGAAGGCCATCCTACTGGGTTTGGCTCATGTTATTCCCCTGGAAGGACATTTGGGGCAAGACCACACCTTTGCCAGGCTTGCCTCCCACTTCTATTGGCTCCTGAAAGAAGACCGCCTCCGATGCATTCTACAGGTCCTGTCCCACCTGCCAGGTAAGTGGCAAAACGGGGAAAAAGCACAAAGCTGCCCTGATCCCATTACCCATTGTTGCCACCCTCTTCAAAATGGTGGGCACTACGTCCTTGGACCCTTAGATATCCCTAGGCAACAGGTTTGTCCTGGTCTTCGTTGATCATGCCACCCGCTACCCAGCGGCCATTCCCCCAAGGCCAGTGACGGCACCTGTGGTGGCTAGAGCTCTAATAGGGATCTTTACCCGTGTAGAATTACCCTAGGAGGGAGTGTCTGCTACATGCTGACCCTCTGAAGCCAGATGCAACGCCTCTGGAGAAAGGTGGAAAGAAATCTAGAGGCCAGCCAAGAAGCCATGAAACTCTGCTATGACCAGAAGGCCACGCTGGTGCAGTTTCAGCCCGGCCAAAAAGTGTGGGTCATCGAGCCAGTCAAGCCCTGGACTCTCCAGGACCGCTGACGTAGCCCATACAGAGTCAAGACGCATAAAGGGGAGACCACCTAGTTGGGAGATCTCCAGACCCCTTGAAACCAGCTGAGGGTGCTCCTTGTCAACAGAGTAAGGCCTCGCTTTGAGAGGTTCGAAGAGCGCATGCTTCTTGTGACAGATGATGGGTGGAAGAGGAGAGTGAACCTCCCCCTGACCGCCTCTATGAGCAGAAACACTATGGGTCAGTGGAGGATGTCAACCTCTCCTCCACCCTGACCCCAGAACAGCAGAGATACTGGTACCAGTTGCTGGGACAGTTTGCCTCCCTGTTCACATTCACCCCTGTACTCACACATCTGTGTGTCCACGACGTTAACACTGGGGACAGCCCCCTGTAAAGAACAAATTGTACAGGTTATCATAGAGGGTGGGAGCCAGCATCAAGGAGGAAGTCTCCAAGATGTTCGTATTAGGGGTGATTTCGTCCAACCCTGTTGTGTAGGTACCGAAGGCTGCCTTACCAGGCACCACACCAGAATTTCGATTCTGCATAGACTACAGAGGACTCTGGCCGTTCACCAGGACTGACGCACACCCCATCCCCAGAGCTAATGTGCTATTGACGGGCTGGGCGCTCCCACATTACTCTGTACCTTTGATTTGACGTCGGGTACTGGCTGATCGCTGTGACTGAGGTGGGCTTAACAGACGTCCGAATTCTCTAAACCAGAGGGTCACTTCCAGTTTTGGGTGATGTCCTTTTGGATTGAAAAAATGTCCCTGCTGCTTTCCGATTGGTTAACGGGGTCCTGGCAGGTAACGAGGCTATCTGAAAGAGACACGTTAGTGATAGATTCCTTACCTTAGAATATCCCCAGACTGGATCCAGAAAGTTTTGCTTAGCAGTACCCCTGAGCGTCAGGAGGTGGTGTCCTGTGGCTCCGCATCCGTCACTGGCGTCGTAAGCGCCAAGATGACGTCACGGAGACCACTTAGGCGCCACCCATGCACGCTGACGTCAGTTTTATTTTTCCGTGCCAGCAAGCGCAGATCCGGATTGCGCACGTACCTTAGTCACTTTTTGACAACTATTGCAGACTTTTGTCTCCCCCCCCCCCCCCCCTTTTTTCTCCTGGTGCATGTAGGGATGCCTGGCTTTATGTCCTGGTGGGCCTGCCACCGTAATGTTGGTGGCGGACCTCCATGATGTTTGCCTCTACTGCCTGAAGACTGATCACGACTGCCGGGACTGTCGAGCCATGGCCCCCAAGGCCTTGCAGGAGCGGCGCTGGAAATTGCTGGAGGTCCGGCATTCCTCTAACCGCCGCTCCTCTGGCTCCAAGTCTTCGCCCTCGGATTCTGGTAAGCTACGTCATAAAAAGAAGTCGAAGAAGCGTGCTCGCTCTCCGACGTCCCCCCGTCGCTCCTCAGAGGCGGACGAGGGGGACAGGGGCTCAGCCCCTGCGGCTCCTCTGGAGCCTGGGAGTCCCATGGTCTACCCGCCCTACCAGGGTCCGTCGGCGACTCCCGAACAGGTGCAAGAGTTTCTTGCTACCATGGACTGCCTTTTCAGGCCTCGGGCTCCCGCCAGCGGCTCCAGCCCCGGCGCCACAGGATCCTACGTTGCCGGCTCCGGTGCTGCCCTCAGCGCCGCACTGGGTGCTGTTTAATCCACCCTTGCCCCGGTTCCCGGGCCATTTTGTTCCGACCTGGGATCCGCATTGGGAGCCGGCGCTGTTCTCTGCGCAGTTTCCAACGCAGTTTGTTCCTTCTCCATCCTTGCCGCGATGACCGGCCCCTCCGGAGGCGGAGGAAGACTGGGAAGGATTTGAGGACCTTCTTGCTCGGTGGTGTGACTCCGAGCAGGATTGGGTGGACGATCTGGATGTGCTTCTTTGTCACCTACCTAGAAATAATTACTCTCTACAGTTCCAGCGGGGTGGAACACCTGCATAACCCCCTCAGGGTGCTTCAAACCTTGTGACAGGCAGGCCGGGTCATCAAGGCCAGTAAGTGCCAGATTGGAAAGTGTTCCGTGGTGTACTTGGGATACCTGGTAGGTGGAAAGCATTTCCAGACCTCACCATCTACTGCCATAGGTTTAAGGATTATGGCACCATTGTTGCCCCTTAACTGAAGTGACTTCTACGAAGCAGCCCAGATTGTTGATCTGGACAGAGGCTTGCCAGAAAACCTTTGACTCGCTCAAGGAAGCCATGTGCACAGCACCTGTGCTCAGGGCCCCCCACTTCTCCAAGGAATTAATCATACAGACAGATGCTTCAGAACATGGCATGGAGCAGTCTTAGCACAGCTGAATGAGGAGGGCTTGGACCAAACGGTAGCCTTCATTAGCAGGAGGTTACTTCCACAGGAACAGAGGTGGTGTACCGTTGAAAGAGAAGCTTTTGCTGTGGTCTGGGCACTGAGGAAGCTGAGTAAAGTGTTTGTGCTCTCTCCTCTAAACATGGTAACATTGGCTTAACCCGCATTGGCATATTTAATTTACTGAAGTCCCTAGTAAAGTGAACTACATTGTAGGAGAGTAGGGTCTGCAATCCTATGATCACCCAGATTTTTGATTGGTTGCTTCACTGGTTTACGACTTTCCCTGGCTGTGGGCCTGCTAATCAGACCCACAGCCTCGCTGTTCTCTCTATTCCAAATTGTACTTAGGTACTGAATTGGCACTGGGCCCTCTCCAAGTCCCTGTACCCAGGGCAGAGGTGTACCCAGGAGTCTCCCAGGGGCTGCAGCATGTATTATGCCACCCCTGGATTGACTAACTAAACAGACACAACTGGCTGCTTGACAGCTGGGGCAAGGTGGTGTACTCACCCTTTGCTTTAGATATAGTATACCTATATCTAACCCTAAAATGGACACACAGATCTCCTATCAGTCACTCCTATGGCAGGCCTTAACAATCCTGAAGGCAGAGTGCTTGGAATCGTGTGAGATGGTGCTCTGGCATGAGCTGGGCCTGTCTGCGGCTTTCGGGACCTATCCCTTAGCCGTTTCCATGATAGCGTCAGACCATATACTCTTAAGTGCCTTATAATCCTCGCGGTTATGGTAACTTTGGTCTGACATTATCTAAACATGTCGTGTAAGGTGTCATACGCTTTGGAATACTACCCCCTCGCCAGTTCTGGCGACGGGGGTAGCATTCCACCCCTCTAGAGGGAGAAGACATGTTGGTAGCTGTAACCCCGGTTAAAGTTGAACACAGCCTCAGCTCCACAAAATGAATGCTGCCACCAAGACACAAGTCTGCCCTCCTGCTGCTGGTAGTCCTTCCAGCGAGGGAGGCCTGAACAAAGGGTTTCCTGTCAGGGGCGGTGCCAGCACCATCCCAGACTGGATTTTGTGTATCCCAGGTAGGCAGGGCTTTAGAGGAAGGTGACTGCAAGTGGCACCCCGGTGCTCACTGTGCATAGGCCGGCTCAAACCAGTTCCAGGGGCACACCAGCCCCTGAGCTTGGGAGAGACCGGACAAAGGAGAGGGATGTAACCACCCCCCTCCTGGTCCCACCCATGGGCAGGACCTAGTCGCGTGCCAGCCCCTTTTCTTAGGATGAAGGTAGGAGCAGGCCCCCTTCCCAAATTAGATAATTCTGAATCTTGAACTACTTTCCACGAAAGGAACTCTTGACAATTTCTGAAGACTCTCCCTTGTGGCTAAGGAGTAGCCACCCTGCATCAGCGGGCACCATCTAAGCGCTTGCGGTTAGCTGCACGTCCATCCTCCGGATCAAGACTGCCCAGCTCGACGAGACCCAGATTCCCTGCCATCTCTGACCTCTACCTGCATCATCAGCCCAGCTGAGATTCGTGGGTGTGACGAGACCTGAGGGACGGGCCATCTTCAAAACCTGCACGACGCTTATCCAGCACGACCGCCGAGGGACCCTCGAGTGAGTGCTTTGGGGTTTGAGAAGCCCTAACCCTGAGCAGCTCCAGCACCGAAGCCCAGCCTCCCAGCATCCACGAGATCTGCGTGGGGCCCTTCTGCTCTTTGCTGCTCACCGCGTTGTCCGGTCACTTGCCCGTTGGCTAGTGGCCCTCCTGACGACGTACCACGACGATTTCACCGCTGGTCTGGTTGCTCCAGACTGGCCCTAGCTCCCTTCCAAGAGAGGAGCACCCCGGACCCTCCTGGTCCACTCCAGACGCCATCTTGACTCCACCGCGTGTGCTTGCCTTTGCCAAGGCTTGTTGCTCCAATCCTGGTTCCAGCATCGCCGACAGCAGACACCTTCGTGGGACAGCTCGTACCTCCAGCCTGGTCGCCGACAACGCCTCCTGGTCCGAGGGACAGCAGAGTCCAGCGTCGCCCACTCACCTGCTCGAGGTGACTTCGTCTGGTGCCATCCTGGTGCCCACCTAATCACTGGCTAGTGATTGAGAACTGAGTCCCCTCTGCTTTCAGGTCATCTCCATCATCGATCCAGGCTTGGATCCCTCCGAACATCTTCACTGGTCACCTGCCAGCAACTTCTGTAGTAGGGGATCTCTGTGTATAGTCATAATCTAGTGAATAGTCCCGCCCATGTGCGTGGACCCCGGAGCAATCAAAAATAATCTCTTACAGTGTCAAAAAATGCAGAAAATGCATAGACACTTAAGAGAGAATTTAAAGACAGATAATGCAGCCAAAAAGGCTACACTGTCCAGTACTTCAACTAGAAATTCCACCATAAAATCCACAAAAACAGCAAAGCCTGTACAGATTTCCCTTGCTTAACAGCAAAATCCCTCAGGAATGATAGAGAGAAGAACCTGGACAGACAAGCCCCATAGGCTGCCATTATGTGGCTTAATTAGGATACTGTGCCTTTAAGGAACCTTCCAGAACCTTCTCTCAGTATCCCAGAATGCACAGCAGGTCCAACTTAGCCTCAGTTCTTTTTTCCGGCTCCTGCAAGCAGGACCCTGGAGCATTGAGCTCTCCCTTTTCAAGGGTTTTTGTTAGTGTTTTACACTGATTTCGATTTTTGGTGCTTTTAAAGTACTTTGGTGACTTTCTTTCTGTGTTTCTGCACTCTTTTTTGTCCATAATGCCTGCATTATTCGACAAATGCCCTGAGTGCTCAAGAAAGAAGGCCAGGACAGACTCCCATGAGGTCTGTATTCTCTGCCTTCCCTCTTCCCACATTCCTGAGGAGTGTAGGATCTGCAGAAGCTTCTCTGGAAGGACCCTGAAGGAGAGGAAGAAGATCAGGCTTCAGGGACTTGAGGAGAGAAAGCTGAAGGCACGAGGTGGGTCAGGAGGGGCTCCTTCTACCCATGCTGAGGCCTCTGGGGGGCTCCCCAGGGGCAGGAAGACCAGCCCTCGCCCAAGGTCTCCGTCTGGGTCAGTTGTGCTGACCACGACGTCGAGGGGACGGTCAACGGCCAGTTCCAGGTCTCCCCAGGGCTCTGGGTCGAGAAAACGTCGCCCGTCGACGTCGAGGAACGTGTTCCGGCCGCCGTCGAAGCCGGTGTCGATATCCTCGTCGTCGCTGTCGGCGTCGAGTGATCGACATCGGAGGGCCCGGCGTCGGCGCTCGCCGTCGAGGCGACACCGCCGTTCGCCGTCGAGGACATCGTCGTCGAGGGGATCCTCGTCGTCGAGGTCGCCGTCGAGACGAAAGGAGTCTCCGGCGCCGAAGAGGTCGACGTCGAAGCATTCCAAAAGGCCGACGTCGAGACGGTCAAGGAGATCGACGTCGAGAAGGTCGGAGAGGTCGACGTCGAGAAGGTCCAAAGGGTCGCCGTCGAAGCGATCCAGGAAGTCGACGTCGAGGCCGGCGAAGAGGTCGAGGTCGCCGTCGAGGCACCATCGCCCGTCGTCGAGGTTTCGTGGCTCGTCGATCTGGTCGGGGTCGACGTCGAGACGGAGACACGGTTCGACGTCGAGGAGTGTGATTCGGTCGACGCCGAAGGACCGTTCGACGTCGAGGGGACATCGGTCGTCGTCTGGACACCGGTCTTCAGCGTCTGGAGGTCCGAAGGACAGGCCCAGGCCTGTGGGGGGCTCCCCACGCTCTGGAAGAGATGGTGGCTCGCCGGGACTGGCGCATTCCGGGGTGGATACTCCGATGAAGCCGTCTACACCTCCTCCGCGGCCTGCTATGCCGAAGGGTCCTCCTCCGAAGGCCCCTACCCCACCTCCGAAGCCGGTTCCGCGGGACCCGCGTCCGGTTACTCCTCCACCCCCGATCCCACCGAGGGCGGTGTCGATGCCTAAGTTTCCGACGCCTCCGAAGAAGACTCCTAAGAAGCCTAGAGCTCCTGACCCTGGGAGGCCGAAGGAGCGTCCGAGGCCCAAGAGGTCGAGGTCTCGCTCGGGGAGACGGGACAGATCAAGGAGTGGCCGTGGATCTTCTTCACGATCCAGGCATCATCACAAGAGACGTCGGTCCAGGTCACGTTCTCCATCTGGGACCCGTTCCTACTCGCCCACACTGTCCGATTCGCCGGAGACTAGGGTGTCTCCGATAGACGATATTAGCACATTTCAGGAGGTTCTCCTGCGTGGTGCGGCGAAGTTGGGCATTGAGGTTGAAGCGCCTACGGCTTCTACCTCGGTAATCTTTGAGACTTTACACAAAAGGCACTTGTCTCGCCCCCTGTTACCTCTGGTGCCGGGGCTCCTTGAGCCCGCCGAACAGCTCTTCCTGACGCCGGCAACGGTGAAATCTGTGCCTTCCAGGATACTGAAAAAGTACAGGGCTCCGGACTCAGACCCAGCCTTCTTGAGGAAGGACCCGGTACCGGATTCAGTCATCGTGACTGCTGCTCGGAAGCTTCATGCCACCTCCCCTGCGTCCACGGTGCCTCCGGACAAGGAGAGCCGGTGGATCGATTCTGCTGGTCGCAAGGCGTGTGGGACATCCGCCTCGTCCATGAAGGCAGCCAGTGACTCGGCTTTGCTGGGACGTTACGACCGGTCCCTTTGGGACTCGATGGAGCAGTTCGCAGACCTCGTCCCTCGAGACCGCAAGGAGGACTTTGTGGAGATCGTCAAGGAGGGGATGCTGGTCTCTAATCAGGCCATCGGCGCCGCAGCGGACATATCGTTGCTGTCCGCGCACGGATATTGCCACGGGATTCACCAGAGACGCCATGCTTGGCTCAGGTTGACATCGTTGAAACCGGAGGCACAGCAACGCGTGGCGAATCTCCCGTTTTCCGGAGATACCCTCTTCGGGAAGCACGCGGATGATGAGATGGCCAGGATGAAGGCCGAAGCGGAGACCCTGACGGCAGTGGGCTTGGAGAAGCCCAAGGAAAAGAAACCCTTCCGACAGTCCCAACGTCGGTTTGGGTCGCAGGGTCGTGGAAGGGGGCAGTCTGCTGGTCAACATCAACAGCGGCAGCAGCAGCAGCAGTACAGGCAGCCCTTCCAGAAGCGACAGGGTGGTAGAGGTCGTCAACAGTCCTCTACCGCGACCAAGGGCCCGGCCGGGTCCCGTCCCTGAGCTGTTACTTCCCCCTCGTCCGTTACCCACTCCGGTGGGGGGAAGCGTTCAATTTTTTCTGGCAGAGTGGAGAAAAATTACTCAGGACAAGTGGGTGCTGAATATTGTTTGCAATGGATACAGTCTACGTTTCACCAGCCCTCCTCCATCGATTCCTCCCGTCAGCTCGCAGTATCAACTGCACGAGCTTCAGGCGGAGGCGGACGTTCTGCTAAGGAAAAGGGCGATCGAAGATGTACCTCTGTCTCAAAGAGGAAGAGGTCTGTACTCTCGGTTCTTTCTTGTCCGCAAGAAGGACAAAAACGAGTTCAGGCCCATTCTGGATTTGCGGCAGGCAAACAAGTGGATTCGCAGAGAAAAGTTTCGCATGCTGTCGTTGCATCAGATCTACCCTCAGCTGCAACGAGGAGACTGGATGTGTGCCATAGATCTACAGGACGCATACTTCCACGTGCCCATTGCATGCAAACACAGAAAATTTCTGCGCTTTCAAGTCGGCACCAATCACTATCAGTACACGGTGCTACCCTTCGGACTGAAGTCTGCACCCAGGACATTCTCAAAATGTATGGCAGTGGTAGCGGCGCACCTGAGGAAGAACAAGGTGTTTGTCTACCCGTACCTGGACGATTGGTTGATCAAAGCCTCCTCCTTCTCGGAAGCTCAAGCACACTTCCAGAAGACGTGCGTTCTCTTGAACAAGCTGGGGTTGCACATCAACATGTCCAAGTCGGTCCCGATTCCGGTGCAGTGCATCCAGTACTTGGGGGCCTCCATCAATACGCTGTCAGCAAGCGTGTCTCCTTCGGAAGAGCGACGTTTATCACTCCTTCGGAAGGCTCAGGCTCTCATGAACACTCCGTCTACGACTGTGAGGACGGTGTCTTCTCTACTGGGATCAATGGCCTCTTGCATCTTTCTCACTCCTCACGCACGGCTACAGATGAGACCTCTGCAGGAGTGCTTGGAGGATCAGTGGGACCAGAGGAGAGGTTCTTGGGACGACAAGATACGACTGTCTCTACATGCTCTTCAGTCTCTGAAGTGGTGGTGCTCGAAGGAGAATCTCCTCAGAGGCGTTCCCTTCCACAAGGACATTCCCACGCAGACCATCGTGACGGATGCGTCTCTCCAGGGTTGGGGGGCGCATTCCGGAGACCTGCAAATTCAAGGGACGTGGTCCCCGACGGAGTCCACGTACCACATCAATTTCCTGGAACTGAGAGCTGTTCACTTGGCACTGAAGGCCTTTCATCCGTCCTTTCAGACCAACTCTCTGCTTGTTCAGACGGACAACACGACGACGATGTATTACCTCAACAAGCAGGGGGGCTCGAGATCGCGCACTCTGTCGCAGGAGGCGCAGGCGATCTGGCACTGGCTTCTGGCTCGAGGACTGTCGATTACGGCTACCCATCTGCCAGGTGTGCAGAATGTTCAGGCAGACGAACTGAGCAGAATCGTGCAGGAAAACCACGAATGGGTCATAAACGACGAAGTACTGGGAGAAGTCTTCGCAAGGTGGGGAACTCCAGACGTAGATCTGTTCGCCACCGCCGAAAACAGCAAATGCCGAGGCTTCGCCTCCAGGTACTACCAGCCAGGGACGCTGGGGAACGCGTTATGGATCAACTGGTCGAACAGCTTTCTGTACGCTTTTCCACCAATTCCCCTGATTCCGGCGGTTCTCATCAAGTTGTCTCACTCCAGGGCGAGGATGATTCTGATTGCCCCGGAATGGCCCAGACAGTGGTGGTTCACGGACCTACTTCACCGATCTCTCCTTCCTCACATGAAGCTGCCGTGCAGGCCGGACCTTCTCACGAAGTTCGGGGGGCGGATGGTGCACCCCAACCTCTCGTCTTTGAGTTTGGCGGCATGGCTCCTGAAATAGTACAATATGGCCATCTGAATCTTCCAGAGGATTGTATGGGCATACTGAAGGAGGCTAAGCGACCTTCCACTAGGACTTCCTATGCTTACAAGTGGAAGAGGTTTTGCATCTGGTGCAAGTCTAAGAACTATGACCCTACGTCATGCAAGGAGGATGTCATCCTTCCATATCTGCTTCATCTGGCGCAGTCGGGCCTTAATGTCCATTCCATTAAGGTTCATCTGGCTGCTTTGACTGCCTACAGGAAAGGACCTTCACAGACTTCCTTTTTCCAGATCCCTGTGATCAAAGATTTTTTGGAAGGCTTGAAGAAAGTGTTCCCTCCTGTCAGGCTTCCTTCGCCTTCATGGGACTTGAATGTGGTGCTGTCCAGGTTGATGAAGGAGCCTTTTGAACCCATCCATAAGGCTTCGTTGCAGCACCTGTCCTGGAAGGCGGCGTTCCTCGTGGCCATTACATCGGCCCGCAGGGTGAGTGAGATTCAGGCATTGTGTTGCCAAGAACCTTATACTGTGTTTCATAATGCTAAAGTTGTTATGCGTACTCACCCTAAGTTTCTTCCCAAGGTTGTTTCTGATTTTCATATCAATCAGACTATCACTTTGCCTACGTTCTTTCAGAACCCTTCCTCTCCAGCGGAAAGGTCTTTACATTCCCTGGATGTGCGGAGGGTGCTGAAGTTTTATCTTGATAAGACTAAAGATATTCGTAGGTCAGACCAATTGTTCATCAATTATGGCTCAGTCAGGACAGGTCTTGCTACCTCTAAACAGTCCATCTCGAGGTGGATTGTGTCCTGCATTCAGTTGTGTTACTGCAAAGCTAATAAGTCCTTAGGGGGCAAACCTAAGGCTCATTCCACCAGGGGCAAGGCTGCTACGACAGCTATGCTCCGTAATGTTCCCATTGCAGAGATCTGCAAGGCGGCCACTTGGAAGTCGGTCCATACCTTTGCTAAGCATTACTGCCTGGACTCTGAAGCCAGGGCAGACGCTCAGGTTGGGCAGGCTTCGCTGCGGAATCTGTTCGCACAGTAGTGGCGTTATTTTACTCTCCACCGCCGCTTGGTGTGGGGATGGGCTTGCCATTCTATTCACTAGATTATGACTATACACAGAGATCCCCTACTACAGAAGGAGTAGTTTCTGTCCTGTAACTCCAGTTCTGTAGTAGGGGTATCTCTGTTATAGTCATAAGCGCCCTCCCGCCTCCCCGGTGGAGTGTTGTTCATGATCATAATGCTACAGGTCTGGCGTTTTCTACGCCTTCGAAAAGAACTGAGGCTAAGTTGGACCTGCTGTGCATTCTGGGATACTGAGAGAAGGTTCTGGAAGGTTCCTTAAAGGCACAGTATCCTAATTAAGCCACATAATGGCAGCCTATGGGGCTTGTCTGTCCAGGTTCTTCTCTCTATCATTCCTGAGGGATTTTGCTGTTAAGCAAGGGAAATCTGTACAGGCTTTGCTGTTTTTGTGGATTTTATGGTGGAATTTCTAGTTGAAGTACTGGACAGTGTAGCCTTTTTGGCTGCATTATCTGTCTTTAAATTCTCTCTTAAGTGTCTATGCATTTTCTGCATTTTTTGACACTGTAAGAGATTATTTTTGATTGCTCCGGGGTCCACGCACATGGGCGGGACTATTCACTAGATTATGACTATAACAGAGATACCCCTACTACAGAACTGGAGTTACAGGACAGAAACTACTCCTTCTTCTTTCAGGCTCCATAGACTGTAACGAGGATTCCCGACGTCTTTTGAACCCTATGCAGCCGCAGCCCCTGGGCTAGGTAACCCGAGCATTTCGGTGCTCCAACGTAGGTTCACTATCTAAGTGTCCAGATCCTTTTTCGTTTTCAGCCTATCTAGCCGGATTCGTCCGGAAACAGTAACTTTAGAAACGCTAGCATCCATAGACTTCTTCCCGCATCCCGCGTGAGAGTGCACACTCTTCACCCGATCTCCCTAGGCCTCCTGCTCCTAACCTTAGGTTTCAGTAGTGTAGTCCTAGCGATCCTGAAGCCTCTGGATCTTGTTACTTACCTGCTAGTATTTTGCATTCCACTTTTGTAGTATATGGTTTTTCGTGCCCCTCGGGCATTTGTGTAAATTGTGAAACTTGAAGTACTTTCTTAAGAGTTTTGTATTGTGCTTAGCTCCCTGACTCATAAAGAGTTCAGGGTAGTCTTGTTATAAATAAATATACTTTATTTTCATAACAACTTGTGTGGTGTCCTTTCACTTGGTGTTCAAGGGGTAAACGTGATGGTAAAACAGCTGGCTTAACACGCCCTCTAGAGTTTAGCCTAAAGACTGCTCTTGTCCATGCTACTAGGATAGCTGGTCTATCTGGTTGACTTACAACCAATCATCAATAAGGGTTGTTTGGTATGATACAAAGTGATCACTAGAATAGTGAGCACTATATATCAGGCCAACTTCTCACATTGGTGAGCAGCGGTTGGGATTTGAGCTTGCTGTTGTTTTACCACACACGTATCCTAAGAATATAATTTGAAGGTCACATAAGTACCTAGGTACATATAACTTAGCTTAGAATACTCTGAGTTCTACTGAACCAGCTGTTGTAGTGTAATAGGGCTTAGCACACCCTAAACTACAACTCTAGCAAGGGATCAGTAGGTAAACCCATAGTGTAGGTAGGTGCATCACTTACACCACACTAGAAGCATGTCTACCCATGGAGAGTCTTCAGAGACTCCCCTAGTGGCTAGTGACCCTCCACAGGTCATCTCAAGATATGCAGCTCTCAGTTTGCAGGAGATGAGACAATTGTGTACCTCCAGGAAACTGAAACAGGGGTCTAACCCCACCACTCCCTTTCTGTTAGGTCTCTTAGAGACATATGATGCTAGGAAAGCTTCTCATACAGATGGGAGTATGCCAGCCCTAGAGGGTACCCTTGGTGATCCAGACCTCCTTGACACTGAAAAGGCAGTTGAGGAGGAGGATCAAGAGGAACTCTCTGGGGATGAGGCAGACAACAGGCCTGAACTAGTCAGCAGACTTACTAGGGCCAACTTAGACCTACTTAGGGAAGGATCTGGGGGACCCCCAGTACTGACCCTAATGAGGCCTAACCTTGGAGTTAGAAGAGATAGATCTCATTCTAGGGACTCCAATAGCTCTGTGCACTCTCATGCCTCTTCCCAGAGGAGAATGAATTCTCCCCAGAGGAGATTGACTTCCCCTCAGAGACTGGAGCATGAAGCAAGGATGAAACAGGCTAATCTGGGGATCCAGAGGGAAGAACTTGCCCTGGCCAAAGAGAAGCTTGCCTTTGCTAGAGAGCAACAGTTGAGTGGGGTAGTCCCCACTGGTGGCAGCAATCTCCCTAGAGATAAAGAAAGGGGTTTAGACACTAAACACCTGAGTAAGATAGTGCCCCCCTTTAAACAAGGGGATGACATCCACAAATGGATGGCTGCTTTGGAGAGGGCCTGCACTGTCCAGTGCATCCCCCAGAGTCAGTGGGCAGCTATATTGTGGCTCTCCTTTGAAGGCAAAGGTAGAGATAAGCTCCTCACTACTAGAGTTGAGGATGCTAACAATTACCAAGTCCTGAAGAATACACTGGTTGATGGGTTTGGCCTAACCACTGAGCAGTACAGGTTGCTGTTCAGGGACACCCAGAAAATTCCGTCTCAGGATTGGTCTGACTTTGTTGATTGTGCCACTAAGGCTTTGGAAGGCTGGTTACTGGGTAGCAAGGTTACTGATTACACAGGGTTGTATAATCTTATCATGAGAGAACAGATTTTAAATAACTGTCAGAACCAGATGTTGCACCAGCACCTTGTTGATTCAGATCTGACCTCTCCCCAAGAATTGGGAAAGAAGGCAGACAGATGGGTCAGAACAAGGGTCAAGCAGAACCAGACTCAGAACCAGGGTGGTCAGAAGAAAGCAGACCAAAAGTGTAGTAACAAGAGTGAACAAAATGACCAGAAGTCTTCACCAGGTCCCCAACAAACCAAAGAGGGCGGGGGTCAGGCTTCACAGCAGAAAAAGAAGACTCAAGAAGGCCAGTCAAAAAGGTGGTGCCAGTACTGTAAAAGTAAGACTCACTGGTTTAGTGAGTGCACCAAGAGAGGAGGGCAAACTCCTACCACTACAGCCCCTAAGGCAACTGCACCCCCTAGTACAGTCAGTAGTGGTAGTGCACCTCCCAAGGCATTAGTTGGGTTAACCTTGGGAACTGAGGGGTCTGACAACTTAGTTGGCACACTCACTCAGGCTGTCCTTGTCTGTACAGGGGATGTGGATATATCCTCTGATGCCAGTCCCAATACTTTGGGCAAATACAGGCAGACACCTTTGATTAATGGCAAGATGGCTCAGGCCTACAGGGACACTTGTGCCAGTGTCACAACGGTGACACCTAACTTTGTGTTCCATGGACAGATCATGCCAGGTACAGATTACCTGGTGACCAATGCCAGCAACGTCACTACCAATCATAGTATGGCAGTTGTTGATTTCTCCTGGGGAGGGGTAAGTGGCCCAAAGAAGGTTGTGGTTAGTTCAGACCTCCCAGTAGAATGTCTGTTGGGCAATGATTTGGAAACATCCCTATGGTCAGAAGTGGAGCAGAGGACTCACATGAAAATGTTAGGCTTGCCAGCACATGTCCTTGCTGTGACTAGGTCACAGGCCAAAAGATGCCCCACTGAACAGGCCCTGGATCCTGGAACTATGGACCAGACACCTCCCAAGAAGAGGAGCAGTAGGGTTAAGGCATTGCCTTCCCCCTTGCCCCAGGTTGTGGATCAAGTCTCTGAGGAGGCTGATCTCAAGGAACTGAGGGAAACTGAGCCTAAAGAGCTTGAACCTGATCAGGTTGAGTTTCTGGGCTCAGGGGGACCCTCCAGGGAAGACCTGGGGAAGGCACAGTTAGACTGCCCCTCACTTGAACCCCTCAGACAGCAGGCTGCTGCTGAGGCTGCAGGGAACGCCACAAGGTATACTGGGATGATGGACTCCTGTACTCTGAGTCAAGAGACCCCAAGCCTGGTGCAACCAGGAGGCTGGTCATCCCCTTGTCTCAGAGAGGTATCCTTCTCACCTTGGCCCATGAGATTCCCCTTGCAGGACACTTAGGCCAGAACAAGATGTGGGACAGGCTTGTCACACACTTTCACTGGCCTCACATGAATGAAGATACCAAGGAGTTTTGTCGCTCCTGTGTCACTTGCCAAGCCAGTGGTAAGTCAGGTGGCACAACAAAGTGAGGAAAATTGAATTTTGCCCTGTCATGTGTCCCTACGTGTTCCCCATTATATGTTATATGTGCATGACCAATATGCATATGTTCCCCCTTGACCGAATAAAGACGCAATTATGGTTGTGTCCAACGTTAGTATGCCAGTTTCCAGTCCTCGTGAAAGCAACGAGTATTAGGCCTATGTTGCCAACGTTTTACATTGTGCACGTTAATTCATCGAGTTGCACCCGTTTCTGGGCCTCATAAGGGCCCGGACACCAGATTCAAGCTCCAGTCTCCTGAAATCACTCCGAGGAGAGATGCAGCCCCTCCCGCATCCCTGACCCTTCGCTTACTTTCTGCCAAGCAGCGCGGTGCCCAGCCTGGCCGGCCTGCCTGTCTGCCAAGAATATGTTATGCCTCCAGTTATCAGTTCAGCTGCCCGGCTTCACATTCCTAAGCTAACGAACCGCATAAACATCTTCAGCTATAGTCTAGTCTTCCTGTCTCCATGCAAGAGAATTACTGAATTAATATCCATAGAAGATTCATAGCACACGCAATACATGTAGAATATATGCATGCACCAGCCTTAGTGTCAAGTAGCCTCTGCCCTGATGACATTTAGATTCTATCAACATGTTCTCCAAACACCAGATATATGATATGCTATAGGTACATGTCGTCCTGACATCCCAGACTTTAGTCTCCTCTTCTAGTGCAGAAGTCAGAGCCCCCAGTTCTCCCTAGTTACACGTCATGGCCCGTTTGCGCGCACCAGTAGGTTAAAGGTTCCAGCTGCCCAGGTAGCCCCCTCCATGTATCCACCCATTTATGACACTTCTGTGACGTTTTCATCACATGTCTACGTGCACGCCCTGTGCACGCCTTCTTTGTACGCCCATGTGTTCTTATCTTACGTTTGTCACTTGTTACGCCTACTGTATTCAATGCAATCGTAATGTTTTCCTATATATACTATGTAATGTTGATGAGACGTTGCAGCTGCCATTCCAGTCCATTGCATGTCACTTTATGGTCTTTAGGCTCGAGCCATCCGATTAAAGCCATTCTGACTCAGATTCCACGGATCCTGCCTCTTATTTATTGAGCTATCTGTTTTGATTAATGTATAGAAAAATAGTACCGGTAATTAATTATTTATTTACCACATAAATGGCGCCCGAACAGGGACGAGCCCCTTCCCCACGCGCCGGCGATGTAACGCAGGCCCCCTGACCCTTCTACAGCCGTGACGGAACCTCTACCGTGCACGTGCAGATATTTCTGCTTCAAGTCTCCCTCAGGCCCACGGAGGAGACGGAGACTGCGGTCCGGCATCCAGACGAGGCGGTGAGGAAGGCGGGTCGTTCCGACCAGAGCCCAAGCCGAGAGAGCAAGGTCCGAGGTATCTGGAGGCCCACCTGTAACCGAAGCCCGAAGCCGAAGCGTATGCGTAGTGTGTAGCAGTAACCAGACGTCGTAGCAGTCCAGTCCAGTCCGAGGCCTTCAGTTTGCTTCCCGGTGAGTACCGTTGCTGGGGGTATCTAGACGGGTGTTCATTAATTTGTGCCCGGTCCGACGGGTTTGGGTACACAGATCCGGTCCGACGTGTTCACCTAGGTGAATACGGTATGACGTGTCTCTTTAGGAGACCGGTATGTTCTGTACTGTTTTAGCAGTGCATCCAGTCATTCTAGTAAGTCCGTTCTCGAGAAGTTCAAGTGTTATGTTTTCAATGTATCAGGTAGTATTCTGTTCGAACTGTTATTAATGTGTTCTTGATGTCGTGGTATGAATGATTGTATTGCTATTCATTATTGTGTTCATTGTGTATTATGTTCAAGTTCAAGTACGGTTCAAATATGCCGCTGTTTTCAAAATTACGTCAGATAAAAACGAGAAAAGGGTTACTCGAAGAATCAGTTCCTGTCCCTCCCAGGGACAGTCCTGGACATTTCATGTATCACAAGCATGGCTTAGATGCCATATTGTATCTAGATTTATGGGTTGATTATACCAAACATCTCGAAGAGAAATATAGATGGCCTGTATCAGGAACATGGGATGCCGAGTGCATCATGCGAGTAGAAGAAGCATTATGGAAAAAGAAAGCCAGACAGTCCCAGAAAGATGCCATAGAGTTATGGCGCAAAGAATCTCATAAAAGAACCGAGAAAGAATTCAGAAAAGCAGAATTAAGTAGGGAATCCTCAGAAAAAGCCCAATAAAGGGAATTAATCGAAGAAGGTGAACGAGTTAGAGCAGAACAGTCAGACAGACAGAGAAATGCCCTTATTAAAGGTATGTATCCTCTTCTTGCCGAGGGTTTGCCGAAGGCGACCCCGGAAGCATCCCGTAATTTTCCGCCACCATTGGTTCCGATTAAGCTGCGTCATAAACCGACTGCAGCTGAAATTTTTCTTTCTTCCTATTTAGATGACACTGTTCCCGAATATGCTAATACAGATCCTATCCCGCCAGTCCAAGCTCAAGTCCAGCCCCCTGTTAATAATGTAATTCCTGTGCCTCCAATCATTGGTCCGGTCCATGCGCCAGCACCCCAGGATCAACCCACATTACGTATCCCTACTGTACCAGTCACGTTTCCAGCAGCCGCACATCCAGTATTAATTGACGATTCCAGTTCACGAGGGGCAGGGGGAGGTGCTCCTACCACCCCGCCTCAAACAAAGCGCCTGACGCTGAGAGATGCAGCATTACAGCGTACGCCCAAAGTGGCTACGTATGAAGCCCTCAAGAAGTTCCTTACTGATTGTAGATATGATCCAGTGCCAGGCGAAGATCACATGATATTATACTCCGTACGTTTACGACGAGTTGCAAACTTCTTGATCACCATATCAGATATGAAAGAACATTTAGACAGAATATATCATTTTATCCGAACAGGGGAGAACCCAGGAAGTATTCACGAAGCTATGGCACACAGGAAAGTCGAGACTCAAGGCATGATTTTGCAATTTCTGATAAATTGTTTAATAAGAGAACAGGATCGTCCTGATAAAAGTCCAGAAGAGATGAAAGTCCTGACAAAATGGAGTGACAATATAGCAGACGGAAAACACAAGAAACAAAATAGTATAGAAACCATGTACAGAAAGATCCGGAAAGAAATTATAGGTATACACGAGAGAGAAAAAGCAAGAATAGTAGCAGACAAAGAGAATGATTCTTTAGACGAAGATGTAGACACCGAGAATCCCAGCAGAATAGCGTATGTAGGTAGAACGAGACCGTCCGATAGACACACACGCCTAGATTACAAGAAAGCTTTTCCTCCTCCCGTACCAGAACAGTGTTCTCTTGAACAAGTATTCCAGGCTACCGATAAAGTTCTGAAACTACGAATAGGTTACCATGAACTTAGTACCATGCATGAACAAGAACTAGCCCGATCAGCAGTCCGATGGGTTAGTGATTCTGCCACGTTTCCAGACGAAGTAGTGGCCCAAATGTTTCTGAAACTGCCCCCAGCCGAGCAACGACTGGTGGGTATGTACATGATCCAGCACCTCATTACACTGTACGAGAGTCAGCATTCTGATCCAGGTCCCTTATATAATGTATTGAACGAGTTACTCCTAAACAGATGGAAAGGTCTAGGTACCGATTTAATTAGTGTCATTCTAGAACAACGCCACAAATACAGAACGTTCCTGACTCCGCATTTTGTTCCTGTTTCACCTCCGTTCTACATAGACAGACAGAATCCGTTACGAGAAGTGCATCCAGTTAAGGGAGAGGGAGGTAATCTCGAACGAGTATTTGTTTACACCCCTATCACGAAAATAGAACTACTAGAAATGAAAAAGTTAATACCCTGTCACGATAAAGATCCAGCAGGGTTCCATCGAGAATTAAAGGACATGCTCCGTATGGGAGAATATACGTATCCTGATATCATAAAAATGTTAAAAGTCCTGTTGCCTGCGGGCATATATGAAAAACTTAAAGAAAAAGAATGGGAGGTGGGAGAGAAAAAGATTGACTGGACCGCGTTAGAGACCGAAGATAATGCAAGAGTCCCAGGTACTGGTCTTGGGGATAAAGCCAGAGAATTGCCCGAACTGTTAATACAGGTCTTGCCAAGATTACTAGCCACGAAAAAGGAAGACTGGGATGCCATCTCAGCCTGTAAACAGAAACAAGACGAAGACACTAGTGATTTTTATTCCAGATTTGAGAAATGTTTCATTATAAATAGCGGTCTGAAAACGAGTAGTGAGTCGTATCCACATCTTTTTGTTACTAAACTAGTTGAGAATTCTGTACCGCAAGTTAAAAATAGAGTATTGAAAGTCGAGAGTACTTGGCAAGCTAATACCCCATCTCAAATGCTCCAGATGTTGCAATATCACCAGAACAGAATCAGGGAAGAGCAAGAACATGAAAGGAGACGTATGAAAGACACGAAAATGAAAGTACTAGTTGCACAGTCTGTTCAACCAGATAGTCAGAAGAGGGGTCCGAATCAGACTAGTCATTCTGCAGCTCCTGTTAAAGGGACCTGCAATTACTGTAAACAGCCAGGTCATTATATAAACGAATGTGCAGTTCTGAAACACAACATAGCTACAGGTAAGACGAAAGAGAGACCACGTCCTCCTAGACAAGAACATGTTCCGCAGAATGCCCAGCCACCGCAGAACGCACAACAGACAGTTACAGTACCGCAGCCTATAGCTGCCACACAACACGTTACACAACAGATGTACCAGTATGCACAGTCAGATTATCCAGAATATCAGCAGTATTCATGAAACAGCCTAGAGAGGGAGGTTGGCTTGCCTCTCATCGAGATTCCTGTAGATCAAGAGGGTCCCTATGTACACAGTCAAGTCTTAGGGAAAGACAGAAAGTTTCTGATTGATACAGGGGCAAGTAGGACTACCATCAGTCATGACGAGGTTCCAGGGGCTCCACTCTCAGGCTCAAGAAACGTTTCCCTGGGATTTTCAGGAAAGCCTATTGTTAATGAAATATCGAAACCAGTTTCCCTAGAAGTTGGTCCATTGTCCCGAACTACAGACTTGTTACTTACGAAATCCTGTCCCGAAAATTTACTAGGTATTAAAACATTGAAAGAATTAGGAGCAGTCATATGCTGCTCTCCCGAAGGTGTGAGATTGTTTTTACGTGATTTTAAAGGTCATTATGTGTTACGTGATTTTGATCCGAGATTACTGAATGTACCGCAGCATTTATGGGCGCAAGGTCCAACTGATGTAGGTTGTATGCATATTACACCCTATCGTGTCACTCTGAAACAAGGTGTTGTATTACCACGAATCCGACAGTACAAATTGCCACCGGAGGCTGTCGCAGCCTTATCGAAAATTATTGACGAACTCATTGCTCAGGGAGTGGTTGTAGAAACTGACTCCAATGTATGTAATTCCCCTATCATTCCAATTCTTAAACGTACTGATCCAAATGCACCTCCAGTTTATCGATTAGTGATTGATCTTCGAGAACTTAATAAATGTATCATACCCAGTACCCTGTGGTTCCAGATATCTCTTCCCTATTGACAGCCATTGATTCTGAAGCAGAGTTCTTTACAGTTATTGATCTCAAGAACGCATTCTTTAGTGTCCCCATTCATCCAGACAGCCAGTTCCTTTTCGGATTCTGTTTAAATGGAAGAAGCTATAAATTCACACGAGCTCCTCAAGGTTTCACAGAAAGTCCT
Source organism: Lissotriton helveticus (assembly GCF_964261635.1). Lineage (NCBI taxonomy): Eukaryota > Metazoa > Chordata > Amphibia > Caudata > Salamandridae > Lissotriton > Lissotriton helveticus. The sequence continues at coordinate 4,222,222 of NC_136071.1, forward strand.
AGTATTTACAGTCAAGCACTTAAAAGACAACTAGACAGTATTCACATGCCAACTGACACTGCCCTGCTCCAGTATGTCGATGATCTATTAATTACAGCCCGTACAGAACGTGACTGCGAACGTGCGTCACTGACAGTCCTGTATTTTCTGGCTGAGATGGGGCACAAGGTGTCCCCTTCCAAATTGCAATTCTGTGTCCAGCAAGTGGTATACCTAGGACACTTACTGTCCAAGAGGGGTAGACAGTTGACACCTGACCGTATCCAGTTAATAGCACATCTTCCACAGCCCAAGACACAGAAGGAGGTACGAGCGTTTATCGGCCTCACTTCTTACTGCAGACAATGGATTCCTCAATATGCATATCTAGCTAAACCACTGATACAGTTAACGACACAGGAGGCAGCGACATCGACTGTCCTCCCTTGGACCCAGGAACATACACTAGTTTTTAATGAATTAAAGAAAGCTTTATGTAATGCACCTGTGTTAGCGACACCGAACTATAGTAAGCCTTTTACACTTTTTGTCACTGAACGTGATGGTACAGCATTGTCTGTTCTCACTCAAGATCAAGAAGGACAACACAAGCCTTGTGCTTATTTTTCTAGCACATTAGATCCAGTAGCCCAGGCTCTGCCTGCGTGCCTCAAGTCAGTTGCAGCCACAGCTCTAGCTATCAGACAAAGTGATTCCATAGTGTTAGGACACTCCCTGACAGTACAAGTTCCACACTCCGTGGAAGTTCTTTTAAACCGAACACAGACTCAGCACTTGACAATTGCACGATTAACAGGGTATGAACTGACACTGTTTCAGCCACACATAGAAATCAGACGCTGCAACGTTTTAAATCCTGCTACACTGTTACCCTCGACTGTTCCAAATCCTGCCACACATGACTGTGTGGAAGTTATTGACATCATGACGAAGCCAAGACAAGACCTGACTGACATTGCATTACCTGATCCCGACCTAACACTTTATGTGGATGGTTCATGTATGAGAACAAGTACAGGAGAACTAGTAGCCGCGTATGCAGTGACTACTGAAACCGAAGTTATAGAAACACACCGTATTGACACCCTGTCTGCTCAAGCAGCAGAGCTCATCGCTCTGACCCAAGCTTGCATACGAGCCAAGAACCTGAAAGTAAACATATACACAGATTCACGTTATGCATTCGGAGTCGTACACGATTTTGGAGTGCTCTGGCAAGAAAGAGGTTTCATGACCTCTCTTGGAGCCAAGATTCAGCATGGCCCCCTCATTCAAGCTCTGTTAGAAGCAATACATTTACCGAAAACCATCGCTGTTATGAAGTGCAAAGCACATACGAAAGCTACTGACACCATTTCCCAAGGTAACGATCTAGCAGATCGAACAGCCAAGCTTACAGCCCAGACTCCAGATATTCTAGTTAATACGATAAAGACAGTTATTCGAGATCAGACTACTTGTATGACAGTTAAAGACCCTACACGAGATGTACTAGACATACAGTCACATGCTACTCCCGATGAAATCAAGAAATGGTCTGAACAAGGAGGGGTCCAGACAGATCAGGGATGGTTGACGAAGGGAAAAGCCACATGGTTTCTCCCCGACTCTATGGTTCAAGTTATTGTTAATACCGCACATAGTCCAGCACATTTAGGAGAAAAAGCCATGATAGACAGCATCCAGAATATTTGGTTTAACAAGCATTGACGAGCAGCAGCCAAACAGAAAGTACGTACCTGCATGATATGTTGTCAGTTCAATCCAGGTAAAGGTGTTCCGGTGAAACAAGGTGGATTCCATCCTCCTGACCACCCTTTTGAAGTCCTCCAGATGGATTATATTCAGATGGATCGATGCCGAGGTTTCAAGTATGTCCTCGTAGTAGTTTGCGCTTTGTCCAGATGGACGGAAGCATATCCAGTCCCAGATTACACTGCCGCGACCACTGCCAGGCAGTTGGTTCGTGAGTTTTTTCCCCGCTATGGTTTGCCCAGGGTCGTGTATTCAGATAACGGCCAGCCATTCTCATCCGAACTCATGAAACAAGTATCTCTTCTGTTAGGGTACCAGTGGAAGTTCCATTGTGTACGACACCCCGAGGCAGCTGGCCTCGTCGAGAGACATAATCAGACTCTGAAAATCCGCATTGCTAAGGTTTGCGCAGAAAAAGGCGTAGATTGGATGGTAGCACTGCCAGTCGCCTTTTTTATATGAGAATGGTCGCTCACTCCCGTTCAGGTCTGTCCCCTTTCGAGGTTGTTTTTGGTCGTCCCCCGAACATGTGGGATACACCAATGCCCCGTAAAATTACAGATGTTGACAGTAATATGCTGACAGATTACCTGGCTTCCTTGATGTCTGCACTACTCTCTTGTCGTTCACAGGTCGCTGCTGCCTTTCCAGACAACACGCAAGTGAAACCGCACGAGGTCGTTCCAGGTGATTTAGTGTTGATCCGGAATTTTGATCGTTCAAGCCCGCTGGAGCCCCGCTGGAAAGAACCGAAGCTTGTTTTGATGACCACAAGGACAGCGATCAAAGTGGAGGGCCGCAAAGGCTGGATTCATTCCAGTCACGTTAAACGATTTCATGGACTCCGTCCAAATACTTTTTTCAAAGACTGCCCCGTTCTCAAGGACTGCCCAGATACTGACTCTAAACTTCCCCTGTTAGAGAAAACTCCGCAGCAGGAGTATAAACTAAAACTCAGGTCTAGCAAGTCAGACAGTTTAATTGTTTAAGTCCCTCTCGGGTGAAGCGGTTAGACAGGTTCCTGACATGTATGAGATAGACCCCCATAGTGAGAGAGTTAGTCGAAACTCTAAGAAAATTCGTTACTGTAAAAATTTGCGCAGCCGATGCGTGATCACGTTACTGTTTGTTATTTCTGAGTCTTACGGTTACAAGCATAAGTTATGTTTTACATGTATATTTTCCTCCTATTGATTCACATGTACATTTGTCTTCTAATGATACAGTAGAGCACACCTTTAGTGAACTACCTCCTCACGAGTTATCCTACAGACTTGCCATGCGCAACAATACTTTTATCCGAATGTTACACTATTCACACCAGACTAGCAATGCCACTAATTGTTGGGTGTGTGGTCGACTCCCCCCTTTCCAGACACCGAAGGGAGTTCTGCCACTCTTTCCCTATCCGTTTTCACACAATGGTTCGTGTGGAGCATGGTTTACGATAACGTCATCCTCAGACGATAAGTCCCTTTTGAATAGAACATGTTTCCCAGACAAGGAAGGACTAACAGGGTTAGATCTAGAAAATGAAGTATATGATCTAGGTAATTATTCCTCGAATTTCATGGTTTTGAATGTTCAGTCCAAGACTACTCCAGACTTGCCTGCTATTACAGTCCTACCAGTGAAAGGCGAATTATGTGTCAGAAAGAATGGTTCAGTATATCTAGGACACAGTGATTGTACTACTGTGGTCGAGTATAGTGACAGTGGGAAATCCAATTTCAAAGCCTCACGTCATTCGTATTTTGTGTGTGGTCAGACCGCATATGTACGTCTGCCCCTAGATTGGGATGGAACATGTTACATTGCCTTCCTACTGCCACCCGTTTTTCTAGCCCCATCCGATTATCACAGAAATACACATCTAGTACACGTTAGACATAGAAGGGAGACTGAGTCCCCAATTGTCGATCAAACTGAAACTGCCTTAGAACAGTATCAAGACTTCAATAAAGGTTTCTTTTTCTTCATAGGTCCTGTCCAGAATAGTAAGCTAATACGTAGGCTGACCAGAACCCTTGAAGCAGTAGTGAATGAGACTACTTCCGCTCTAGGCAACTTAACTGAAGAACAATCTGCTATGAGATTTGTCATGCTTCAAAATCGTCTCGTCCTTGACGTCATACTGGCCGATAGGGGCGGAGCTTGTAGAGTCATCGGATCTAGTTGCTGCATTTTCATTCCTAATAACGCACCGTCTGTTTATTCAGCTATAACCAGACTTCATAAAATAGCCCATCAGTTACACCAGAATCCAGGCACCTGGACATGGTCCGGTTGGCTCTGGAGTATAATATCTGCCTGGGGATGGAAAGTATTGTCATTCCTAGGAATAGTAGTAATGATCGTATTCAGTTGTTGTCTATGTTTACAATGTGGCCCTGCGATTTGCGGCTTGTGCGCTACCTCTTGTATTCCTAGTCCTAAGTCCCGTTCCAAGAAAATTCGAGACGAGCAAATGATGCTCTATGAACAGATAGATGGTATCATGAATATTGATGTTTCCTGATGGAAACGTAGGGCACAAGGAGGGAATGAGGAAAATTGAATTTTGCCCTGTCATGTGTCCCTACGTGTTCCCCATTATATGTTATATGTGCATGACCAATATGCATATGTTCCCCCCTGACCGAATAAAGACGCAATTATGGTTGTGTCCAACGTTAGTATGCCAGTTTCCAGTCCTCGTGAAAGCAACGAGTATTAGGCCTATGTTGCCAACGTTTTACATTGTGCACGTTAATTCATCGAGTTGCACCCGTTTCTGGGCCTCATAAGGGCCCGGACACCAGATTCAAGCTCCAGTCTCCTGAAATCACTCCGAGGAGCGATGCAGCCCCTCCCGCATCCCTGACCCTTCGCTTACTTTCTGCCAAGCAGCGCGGTGCCCAGCCTGGCCTGCCTGCCTGTCTGCCAAGAATATGTTATGCCTCCAGTTATCAGTTCAGCTCCCCGGCTTCACATTCCTAAGCTAACGAACCGCATAAACATCTTCAGCTATAGTCTAGTCTTCCTGTCTCCATGCAAGAGAATTACCGAATTAATATCCATAGAAGATTCATAGCACACGCAATACATGTAGAATATATGCATGCACCAGCCTTAGTGTCAAGTAGCCTCTGCCCTGATGACATTTAGATTCTATCAACATGTTCTCCAAACACCAGATATCAGATATGCTATAGGTACATGTCGTCCTGACATCCCAGACTTTAGTCTCCTCTTCTAGTGCAGAAGTCAGAGCCCCCAGTTCTCCCTAGTTACACGTCATGGCCCGTTTGCGCGCACCAGTAGGTTAAAGGTTCCAGCTGCCCAGGTAGCCCCCTCCATGTATCCACCCATTTATGACACTTCTGTGACGTTTTCATCACATGTCTACGTGCACGCCCTGTGCACGCCTTCTTTGTACGCCCATGTGTTCTTATCTTACGTTTGTCACTTGTTACGCCTACTGTATTCAATGCAATTGTAATGTTTTCCTATATATACTATGTAATGTTGATGAGACGTTGCAGCTGCCATTCCAGTCCATTGCATGCCACTTTATGGTCTTTAGGCTCGAGCCATCCGATTAAAGCCATTCTGACTCAGATTCCACGGATCCTGCCTCCTATTTATTGAGCTATCTGTTTTGATTAATGTATAGAAAAATAGTACCGGTAATTAATTATTTATTTACCACAAAAGGCCCCCCTCATACCACTACCTGTGGTGGGGGTACCCTTTGAGAGAGTGGGGATTGACATTGTTGGTCCAATGGAACCCCAGACAGCATCAGGGCACAAGTTTATACTGGTGGTAGTGGATCATGCCACCAGGTATCCTGAAGCTATACCCCTTAGGACCACTACAGCACCTGTTGTGGCAAGAGCCCTAATTGGAGTGTTCTCCAGAGTGGGCTTCCCTAAGGAGGTCGTCTCTGACAGAGGTGCAAACTTCTTGTCAGGATATCTGACTGCAATGTGGAAGGAATGTGATGTCAACTACAAGTTCACCACACCCTATCACCCACAGTGCAATGGGCTTGTTGAGAGATTCAACAGGACCCTCAAAGGGATGATTCATGGACTACCTGAACCACTCAGGGGGAGATGGGATGTCCTGATACCCTGCCTCTTGTTTGCTTACAGAGAGGTCCCACAGAAGGGGGTTGGCTACAGCCCTTTTGAACTTCTGTATGGGCATCCTGTAAGAGGACCCCTGTGTTTGGTGAAGGAAGGATGGGAGAGACCTCTCAAAAAGCCTGCAACCAACATAGTGGAGTATGTACTTGGTCTCCGCTCCAGGAGGGCTGAGTATATGGAAAAGGCATCTAAAAACCTTGAGGCCAGCCAAGAACTTCAAAAAGCTTGGCATGACCAAAAGGCTGTTCTGACTGTGTACCAGCCAGGACAGAAGGTGTGGGTGCTGGAGCCAGTGGCCCCAGCAGCTCTGAAAGACAAATGGTCTGGGCCCCACACCATCATTGAGCAAAAGGGAGAGGTCACCTACCTGGTGGACCTTGGAACTCCCAGGAGCCCCCTCAGGGTACTCCATGTAAACAGGCTCAAGGCATATGTCAACATCAAGCATTTAATCCCTGTGGCAAAATGTATATCGGTAAAACCGAACGAAAAATAAAACCACGAATTACTGAACATAAAAGCCGGATCCGTAATGAGAATTTGACATCACCATTGGTGCAACATTGGAAACAAGAAAGACACAGCATTTCCCAACTGAGATTTCTAGTCATTGAACAGGTACAAATCAAACTGGGAATAGACAACCATCGGAGATTGATGCAGCGAGAACTGTTTTGGATTAAATATCTCAATACAATGGTACCTACAGGTCTCAATGATAAATACGATTTAGCTTGCTACCTATAAGAATGGATAATAGAATTTGGGTAATTGTTGAAATCAGTTTTTGGAAGCACGATACATTAGCAAAGCACTAATGAGACAATTTAACTCACTAGATATGCTATTGATGCTATTGATGCTATTGACACTTTGCAGTTCATATGTAGTAAATGCTTAACATCATGACATTGTTTATCAATGTGGGCAACCGAACTAATAATGTCTATTTGATTTTGAAACGCAATTGACATTTGGATGTACAAAAAGTAGCAGTTGTTTAGACAATGGATTCTGCTATTATTGCTATTGATATTTTGAAGTGCATATGCAGTGAATGTTTAAGATCATGATATCGTATTGTAATGTGGGCAACTAATCTGATAATGCACTTTTAATTTTTGAAATGCAATCGACATTTGGATGCACTAAAAGTTGTAGTTGTTTTGACAATGCATCATGTATTCCCAGGAGGTTAAAATTAATAAGTCTCACTTCAATATACTTACACATCATTAAACACATACACAACATGTCCACTTATTACAAAGTACGTAAATTCAGCATTGCGAAGAATGTTTGTCCCGAAATCGAACCATTGCATCATGCGATAAATTTACAGGTACCGCACAGATACGGTTTATATCAGTGCAGTTATTTTGCATAGCACGTGGAATATCATGACGGTAGTTTTTGTCAAGTACATTTGCTACCTTAGCAGCAGGTTTAACAACCTAAAACAACAAAGCATTAGCAATCTTCACCACACTAAGATGGCGCCGAGCTAACTCCAGTCTTAGTGTTTCAGTTCAAGACTAGACCGTTGTTTATTCCCACAACTACTACGGAAACACGGGGAGGATGCGGAGCATATGTAATTCTCGAACTCCTAACGTAACAAACACAGTAGCGAGCACAGGGCTGCGGTTATCTGGACGTAGGCGCGAACAAAGAAAGAGCAGGTACGGGCGTAGCTTTAAACTATTTTTGGCAAGTGTAAAGATTTATACACTTGATAGTAACCTCGCGGCATACTTATTTTTCAGAGCAAGAGTCACAGTGAAGCTAAGGTATGGCGTTCACTTACTTCAGAGCACTTCAGTTGCGATTGTTGTGAAAGATACACGTAATCACAAAAGCGCACGTTTGTTGTTTCAGATTATCGTTTTACAGACCACGAGGTACGTTATTTGATTATGATCCAATAATATGGATCATACATGTTTAAACAGCCCGTTATAATAGAGCATTAATTTTCATTTAAACAGTAAACTCGTGAGCAGGGAGGAAATTCACAACGACTCACCATCATACAATAGGTGTCAACAGGTAGGCACACTGACAATTATTTTTTCTAGAACCCCCATGCAGAACACAGCACAACACACTTATACGATGTCTCTTTTCTTATTTTTTGCAGAATTTCCCCTGATGAAGGCACTAAACGGTGCCGAAATGCATTGGGCTTCACATGAAAATTGTGTATTGTTGAAATGTACTCTAATGTACTAAAAGCAAATGATTCATTTTGTGATACAAAGCACATAAATGTATATTGTTATGAACATTTTGAATAACAAGATGAAATGATTTCAAGATATAATATGATTAAATGCAAATGTAATAACGAAGTTTAAGAGTTCATTTAAAGGATTGATATATATTTTAAGTACTAAAGGTGCGGAGCACCAGGTGAACAGTGCGCGATTAGGTGGGTATCAATACCCATCATAAATAATCATTGATCTAAGGACTGACAACCCTTCACAATCACGGCACCAATAGATTATTGAATAAATATTTGATTACAGTGGAGTGCTCCTTACGAACCCAATTTACTCAAAGCACCCAATACCAAGAGCAGATGAACTTATAGATAAATTGGCTTCTGCCAACTACTTAAGTACATTTGACCTGACAGCTGGGTATTGGCAAATCAGGTTAGCTGAGGAGGCCAAGCCCAAAACAGCATTTTCTACCCCTGGTGGGCATTATCAGTTTGTGGTAATGCCCTTTGGTTTGAAAAATGCACCTGCCACCTTCCAAAGGTTGGTAAATCAAGTCCTCACTGGGCTGGATGACTTCTGTGCAGCATATCTTGATGATATTGCTGTCTTTAGCTCCACCTGGGAGGATCACCTGGTCCACCTGAGGAAAGTGTTAGAGGCACTGCAAAAGGCAGGCCTCACTATCAAGGCTACTAAGTGCCAGATAGGGCAGACACAGGTTGTATACCTGGGCCACCTTGTAGGTGGAGGCCAGGTTCAGCCATTGGAGAGCAAGATACAGGCCATCAAGGACTGGGCTCCTCCAATCACCCAGACTCAGGTTCGAGCTTTCTTGGGCCTGACTGGTTATTACAGGAAATTTGTCAGAAATTATGGATCCATTGTGACTCCACTTAATGACCTGACAAGTAAAAAAAATGCCAAAGAAAGTTCAGTGGACAGCAAGCTGTCAAAAAGCATTTGATGACCTAAAGCAGGCCATGTGCACAGCACCTATCCTAAAGAGTCCAGACTACTCCAAAACACTCATTGTCCAAACAGATGCTTCTGAGTTGGGTGTGGGAGCTGTTCTATCTCAGCTGAATTTTGATGGTAACGACCAGCCCATTGCTTTTATTAGCAGAAGGCTGACCCCTCAGAGAGAAAAATTGGTCAGCTATTGAGAGGGAGGCCTTTGCTGTGGTTTGGGCCCTGAAGAAGTTGAGGTCATACTCGTTTGGCACTCAATTCAAGATTCAGACCGACCATAAGCCCCTCTTGTGGCTAAATCAGATGAAGGGTGAAAACCCCAAACTGCTTAGGTGGTCCATTTCCCTACAGGGGATGGATTTTACAGTGGAGCATAGACCTGGTACTGATCATGGCAATGCTGATGGGCTCTCCAGGTATTTCCACTTAGAGCAAGAAGACTCACCTGGTCAAGGTTAGCTTATTGTCCCAAAGTTTGGGGGCGGGTCATGTAGGAGAGTAGGGTCTGCAATCCTATGATCACCCAGATTTTTGATTTTTGCTTCACTGGTTTACGACTTTCCCTGGCTGTGGGCCTGCTAATCAGACCCACAGCCTAGCTGTTCTCTCTATTCCAAATTGTACCCAGGTACTGAATTGGCACTGGGCCCTCTCTTGAGTCCCTGTACCCAGGGCAGAGGTGCACCCAGAGGTCTCCCAGGGGCTGAAGCATGTATATGCCACCCCTGGGCTGACTAACTAAACAGACACAACTGGCTGCTTGACAGCTGGGGCAAGGTGGTGTAATCACCCTTTGCTTTAGATATAGTATACCTATATCTAAACCTAAAATGGACACACAGATCTCCTATCAGTCACTCCTATGGCAGGCCTTGACAATCCTGAAGGCAGAGTGCTTGGAATCGTGTGAGATGGTGCTCTGGCATGAGCTGAGCCTGTCTGCGGCTTTTGGGATCTATCCCTTAGCCGTTTCCATGATAGCGTCAGACCATATACTCTTAAGTGCCTTATAATCCTCGCGGTTATGGTAACTTTGGTCTGACATTATCTAAACATGTCGTGTAAGGTGTCATACGCTTTGGAATACTACCCCCTCGCCAGTTCTGGCGACGGGGGTAGCATTCCACCCCTCTAGAGGGAGAAGACATGTTGGTAGCTGTAACCCCGGTTAAAGTTGAACACAGCCTCAGCTCCACAAAATGGATGCTGCCACCGAGACACAAGTCTGCCCTCCTGCTGCTGGGAGTCCTTCCAGCGAGGGAGGCCTGGACAAAGGGTTTCCTGTCAGGGGCGGTGCCAGCACCATCCCAGACAGGATTTTGTGTATCCCAGGTAGGCAGGGCTGAAAGGAAGGTGACTGCAAGTGGCACCCCGGTGCTCACTGTGCATAGGCCGGCTCAAACCAGTTCCAGGGGCACACCAGCCCCTGAGCTGGGGAGAGACCGGACAAAGGAGAGGGGTGTAACCACCCCCCTCCTGGTCCCACCCATGGGCAGGACCTAGTCGCGTGCCAGCCCCTTTTCTTAGGATAAAGGTAGGAGCAGGCCCCCTTCCCAAATTAGATAATTCTGAATCTTGAACTACTTTCCACGAAAGGAACTCTTGACAATTTCTGAAGACTCTCCCTTGTGGCTAAGGAGTAGCCACCCTGCACCAGCGGGCACCATCTAAGCGCTTGCGGTTTGCTGCACGTCCATCCTCCGGATCAAGACTGCCCAGCTCCACAAGACCCGGATTCCCTGCCATCTCTGACCTCTACCTGCATCATCAGCCCAGCTGAGATTCGTGGGTGTGACGAGACCTGAGGGACCGGCCATCTTCAAAACCTGCACGACGCTTATCCAGCACGACCGCCCAGGGACCCTCGAGTGAGTGCTTTGGGGTTTGAGAAGCCCTAACCCTGAGCAGCTCCAGCACCGAAGCCCAGCCTCCCAGCATCCACGAGATCTGCGTGGGGCCCTTCTGCTCTTTGCTGCTCACCGCGTTGTCCGGTCACTTGCCCGTTGGCTAGTGGCCCTCCTGACGACGTACCACGACGATTTCACCGCTGGTCTGGTTGCTCCAGACTGGCCCTAGCTCCCTTCTAAGAGAGGAGCACCCCGGACCCTCCTGGTCCACTCCAGACGCCATCTTGACTCCACCGCGTGGGCTTGCCTTTGCCAAGGCTTGTTGCTTCAATCCTGGTTCCAGCATCGCCGACAGCAGACACCTTCGTGGGGCAGCTCGTACCTCCAGCCTGGTCGCCGACAACGCCTCCTGGTCCGAGGGACAGCAGAGTCCAGCATCGCCCACTCACCTGGTCGAGGTGACTTCATCCGGTGCCATCCTGGTGCCCACCTAATCACTGGCTAGTGATTAAGAACTGAGTCCCCTCTGCTTTCAGGTCATCTCCATCATCGATCCAGGCTTGGATCCCTCCGAACATCTTCACTGGTCGCCTGCCAGCAACTTCTTCTTTCAGGCTCCATAGACTGTAACGAGGATTCCCGACGTCTTTTGAACCCTATGCAGCCGCAGCCCCTGGGCTAGGTAACCCGAGCATTTCGGTGCTCCAAGGTAGGTTCACTATCTAAGTGTCCAGATCCTTTTTCGTTTTCAGCCTATCTAGCCGGATTCGTCCGGAAACAGTAACTTTAGAAACGCTAGCATCCATAGACTTCTTCCCGCATCCCGCGTGAGAGTGCACACTCTGCACCCGATCTCCCTAGGCCTCCTGCTCCTAACCTTAGGTTTCAGTAGTGTAGTCCTAGCGATCCTGAAGCCTCTGGATCTTGTTACTTACCTGCTAGTATTTCGCATTCCACTTTTGTAGTATATGGTTTTTCGTGCCCCTCGGGCATTTGTGTAAATTGTGCAACTTGAAGTATTTTCTTAAGAGTTTTGTATTGTGCTTAGCTCCCTGACTCATAAAGAGTTCAGGGTAGTCTTGTTATAAATAAATATACTTTATTTTCATAACAACTTGTGTGGTGTCCTTTCACTTGGTGTTCAAAGGGTAAATGTGATGGTAAAACAGCTGGCTTAACGCGCCCTCTAGAGTTTAACCTAAAGACTGCTCTTGTCCATGCTACTAGGATAGCTGGTCTATCAGGTTGACTTACAACCAATCATCAATAAGGGTTGTTTGGTATGATACAAAGTGATCACTAGAATAGTGAGCACTATATATCAGGCCAACTTCTCACATACATGTGTCCAGGGCCTGTGAATAAAATGCTACTTGTGGGCCTGCAGCACTCATGGTTCCATCCTCTTTAGTAGCCCTGTAACCGAGGCTCAGGCCTTCCATTGTAGACCCTGTATGTGCAGTTTACACTTTCACTCCAACCTGGCAGGATAAACCTATTTCCAGGCCTAAACCTTCCATTTTTAGGTCTCGCCTGAGCCAATGCGCTTGCGCATTGCTCCAGCGAGATTATAGTAAGCGGAAAAGAAAAGTCTACCAAAACGGCTGCGGATCGCATACTGACTGACTCGGCATCAGACTTCAAAGGCTGCCGCTCCCCCGCGGGCACATCGCGCACCACCATTTGTCTGTGCCTCGGCATCAGACTTAAAAGGAATGCCGCTCCCCCGCCACCCCCCGCCACAGCAATGCCAAGAGCTTGTTTCTGGACGAAAGTGAAAGCCTATCGTGCTTGTTTACAGTAGCCTTGCTCCTCAAATGCTGGTGCTGTGTTGCCATCTCTCTAGGGACACTCAGCTTGAAAACACTCGACTTGCTAGCTGCAATGCTACATCCGCTATGCTTTGTCTCTAGACATGTTGATCCCTCGCAGACTGTGCTGACTCTGCCCCTCCTGATTCTGAAACTGACCAACGCAGTCACCACGCAGTCTCTTCTCTCTGTCTTATGTCTGCCCTGCCACCATTTACCTCACACCTCCTCACCCTCGCACCCCCTCACCCTCGCACCCCCGCACCCCTGCACCCCCTCACCCCCCTCACCCTCACACCCCCTCACACCCCCTCACACACCCTCACCCTCACCCACCCTCACACACCCTCACACACCCTCACACACCACTCAGGGACACCACCACATCACTCAGGGGCACCACTCAGGGACACCACCCAGGGGCACCACCACATCACTCGGGGAACACCACCACATCACTCGGGGAACACCACCACATCACTCGGGGAACACCCCCACATCACTCGGGGAACACCCCCACATCACTCGGGGAACACCCCCACATCACTCGGGGAACACCACCACATCACTCGGGGAACACCACCACATCACTCGGACCACCACCACATCACTCGGGGGAACACCACCACGGGGCACCACCACATCACTCGGGGACACCACCACATCACTCGGGGACACCACCTCACTCGGGGAACACCACCACCTCACTCGGGGAACACCACCACATCACTCGGGGAACACCACCCCATCACTCGGGAACACCACCCAGGGGCACCACCACATCACTCGGGGACACCACCACATCACTCGGGGACACCACCACATCATCACTCAGCACCACAACAGCATTGTCCTTGCTTGCTACCAACAAGCATTGCCATAGCCAATAGGACTCGCATTAGGAAAGTGTGAGCTATTGGCTTTGTGAATAACAATGCTATTAATTTATATATTTTCAAAGCCAACACATATTTAAAAAAATGTGTCATTTACAATACCAATAGCTCACACTTTCCTAATGCGAGACCTATTGCATTGCAAATGCTTGTTATACATGCAAGTCACCTCCAAGGTAGGACCTGTATGACTCTCAGGGGAAGGCGCAATGTATTTAAAAGGCAGCACAAGTACGTTTACATTTTAAATGTCTTGGTAGTGAAAAACTCCCAAGTTCGTTTTTCACTACTGAAAGGTCTATCCCTCCCATAGGATAACATTGGGATCACCTTATTGCATCTTTTAACTGTAACTCATAATTGTGAAGAGAAACACTTTTCAAGTTTTGTGTCACTTTAAAATTACAACTTGTCGGGAAGTTGGATTTTTAAATTACCAATTTAGAAAATGCCCCTTTTTTGAAATTCAACGTACAAATTGGAGATACCCCTTATACCATAGATTTATGTAATAGGTTGAAGGCTATGTATTTATTCCCTGCCTCTCATGACCAACACTTGATGGAGAATTATTTGTATTCTACAGATTTATCTCCACACTTCAATACCTTCGGTACTTACATAACATGTAAAGTGTAGAAATCAAGACATATGGGCAGACATATGGTGCAAGAAAAATAAGAAATTAAAATTAATTTAATACACAAAGACCCTTTCTTTTAGAGGGTTTGTTTAGTCCAGTCACAAATATAAATTTGTCAGACGGAACAAAACATAATCCCATAACTAGTACTTCAAAACAAACTAGAGAAAATGCTCACACAGTTGACCTAATTCATCAGATATTCACAAATAACATGTAGTAGTACTGTTATCAACAATCCTATGTCTCCAACATATGTCATAATATTTCCATGCTTTAACAAAAAATGTCTAACAAACAAGTGTCCAATGCTTATAGTTCTTATTTTATCAACTGGCTAAACACGATGGCCAGCAAAAGAAGGATTTTGTGTCACTGGGGATATATTATTTTCCTCCAAGTGAGTGTTCCTCTGGTTACCATTGTACCCTATGTGTTCCAGGCACGTTGGCCTTCAAATATTCCAGGATCTAGGAGGTATTAATCCTCTCAGCTTTTTTGGGTGGTTGTTTTTATACCTTATGTAGGTATTGTGCCCCAAAGGCCTTGTATATCTACGCCTACACGATGTAAGGCTTATCGCTCCCATGGGATAACATTGGGATTACCTTATTACATCTTTTAAATATAACTCCCAAGTGTGATGAGATGGACTTTTCAAGTTTGGTGTGACTGGACTCCCAATTTAAAATCACAACTTATGGGGAAGTTGGGTTTTAAATACAGTATATCAAATGCCACATTTAGAAAGTTAAAGAAATTAAAAGATGGACGGAATGCTGAACAATGCAAACATTCACCCCCAGTCACAAAGATCTGGGTTTTATCCATTGTTCTTTTGCTCACCACACTACCCAAGTGGGACCCAGCCATATGCAAATCAGTCTTGACCCTGTGCCTCGTGGGAACAGTCCAGCCTGAACTGCCAAGCCAGGTCCTCCATGGACCGGAAACAAGCTTCCTGGGGCCGGTTTTGGGGCATCACCCCTCACTAGCCAGTCTACCTTTAATCCAGTGGATCAGTGAGCATGGGACCCACGCCCCATGAAGAGCATGGTCAAGCATACCATCTATCATTTGTTACTTTTACTTTTGTCCCCCTAAGTGGGAAGGGTAGGCATAGATGTGGGGAAGAACAAGCTCATCGGACGCTATAGCAGACACAGGAGGTCATCTGATGCTATAGCCGAAGCGGGGATGAGCGAGGTAATTGACGCTATAGCAGAAGCAGAGAGGAACAAGATAACCGAACCCTAAAGCAGAAGTAGGGAGGAACAAGATCATCAGATGCTATAGCAGAAGCAGGGATAGCAGAACCCAGGAGGAACAAGATTATTGCACACTATAGTAGAAACCGGTAGGAACGAGGACATCGGATGCTACAGCAGAAGCAGGGAGGGACAACATCACCAGGTGCTACGGCAGAAGGAGGGAAGAATATACTCCTCAGACGCTTCACCAGAAGGAGGGAGGAACAAGCGGATCATACGGTACAGCAGAAGCAGGGAGGGACGATGTTAGAAATGGGATCCCTGGCTGGCCAGGGCTTGCGCCAAAGTCAGTCAGAGACCACCACTTCCACGTCCGGGCAAGGGAGTTACACGCCAAGATAACCCCTGCTCACCCCCTTGGTAACGTAGCACGAGCAGTAAGGCTAAACTCGGAGGCAATGTGAGTTAAGTGTTTGCGCACGCACCCCCAGCAACAACACCCAAGGCCCACCACAAAGGAAACTCCACACAAGGTTATGTATGAAAATAGCCTTTGTATTACACCAAAACACATTAGATAAAAACACACACTTTACAATGTGCCAACAGGCACGGGCAGAATTTACATGAGATCTGTACAAGACAGGGCCACCTGGACCACTGTCAGGAATCAGCACTTTTAGAACTAGAAATACTGTTAGAAATAGCACGTTATAGATCATAGAATAATAATCACTTTAGCACACAACCAGTAACTACTGGTACCAGGTAAGTACCAACTACGCAACCCTAACCACCTTAGGAGAATATTACGCAGGGAACCAGGACCTCACTAGCAACACCTGTACTAGGAGAAAAACAACCACCTAAGTATCACCATACCCCCCACCTGGCTCCTCGGCCAGGTGGGGGGTGGGTACCCTCGATGCAGTGATCTAGCGGGGCAATGCCGGGTGGGCACCGGCTAAAAAGTGCGGCAATGAGCGGGGTGGGCACCCCCGCCGCTCAGCTCAACGACACTGCGGGAAGGATGCCGGGTGGGCACCGGCTTTAGTAAATAAAGCGCTCCCAGGCGCTAGCGGGCATAAAAGCGCTCCCAGGCGCTTAGAGGACAAATCAAGCGCTTCCAGGCGCTTCGAGGGGAATACAGCAAAACCAAAGGAAATGATGGACGGAGCGTTGACAATACAAGCACTCACCCCCAGTCAACTGATCTGGGTTTAATCCATCACCATTCTTTCGCCCACTTTGCCACCCCAGTTCAGACATGGCCATATGCAAATCAGTCTGACCCTGTGCCTCATGGGAACAGTCCAGCCCGAACTGCCAAGCCATGCCTTCCCTGGACCGGAAACAAGCTTCCCAGGACCGGTTTCTGGCATTGCAGCCGTCTTCAGCCGGGCTTGCTTGAATCCAGTGGCAAAGTGAGCAAGGGACTCACGTCTGAGCATACCCTGCCAACTTATGGCGAACAAAGCAAAACCAAAGGAAATGATGGACGGAGCGTTGACAATACAAGCACTCACCCCCAGTCAACTGATCTGGGTTTAATCCATCACCATTCTTTAGCCCACTTTGCCACCCCAGTTCAGACATGGCCATATGCAAATCAGTCTGACCCTGTGCCTCATGGGAACAGTCCAGCCCGAACCGCCAAGCCATGCCTTCCCTGGACCGGAAACAAGCTTCCCAGGACCGGTTTCTGGCATTGCAGCCGTCTTCAGCCGGGCTTGCTTGAATCCAGTGGCAAAGTGAGCAAGGGACTCACGTCTGAGCATACCCTGCCAACTTATGGCGAACAAAGCAAAACCAAAGGAAATGATGGACGGAGTGTTGACAATACAAGCACTCACCCCCAGTCAACTGATCTGGGTTTAATCCATCACCATTCTTTAGCCCACTTTGCCACCCCAGTTCAGACATGGCCATATGCAAATCAGTCTGACCCTGTGCCTCATGGGAACAGTCCAGCCCGAACTGCCAAGCCATGCTTTCCCTGGACCGGAAACAAGCTTCCCAGGACCGGTTTCTGGCATTGCAGCCGTCTTCAGCCGGGCTTGCTTGAATCCAGTGGCAAAGTGAGCAAGGGACTCACGTCTGAGCATACCCTGCCAACTTATGGCGAACAAAGCAAAACCAAAGGAAATGATGGACGGAGCGTTGATAATACAAGCACTCACCCCCAGTCAACTGATCTGAGTTTAATCCATCACCATTCTTTCGCCCACTTTGCCACCCCAGTTCAGACATGGCCATATGCAAATCAGTCTGACCCTGTGCCTCATGGGAACAGTCCAGCCCGAACTGCCAAGCCATGCCTTCCCTGGACCGGAAACCAGCTTCCCAGGACCGGTTTCTGGCATTGCAGCCGTCTTCAGCCGGGCTTGCTTGAATCCAGTGGCAAAGTGAGCAAGGGACTCACGTCTGAGCATACCCTGCCAACTTATGGCGAACAAAGCAAAACCAAAGGAAATGATGGACGGAGCGTTGACAATACAAGCACTCACCCCCAGTCAACTGATCTGGGTTTAATCCATCACCATTCTTTAGCCCACTTTGCCACCCCAGTTCAGACATGGCCATATGCAAATCAGTCTGACCCTGTGCCTCATGGGAACAGTCCAGCCCGAACTGCCAAGCCATGCCTTCCCTGGACCGGAAACAAGCTTCCCAGGACCGGTTTCTGGCATTGCAGCCGTCTTCAGCCGGGCTTGCTTGAATCCAGTGGCAAAGTGAGCAAGGGACTCACGTCTGAGCATACCCTGCCAACTTATGGCGAACAAAGCAAAACCAAAGGAAATGATGGACGGAGTGTTGACAATACAAGCACTCACCCCCAGTCAACTGATCTGGGTTTAATCCATCACCATTCTTTAGCCCACTTTGCCACCCCAGTTCAGACATGGCCATATGCAAATCAGTCTGACCCTGTGCCTCATGGGAACAGTCCAGCCCGAACTGCCAAGCCATGCTTTCCCTGGACCGGAAACAAGCTTCCCAGGACCGGTTTCTGGCATTGCAGCCGTCTTCAGCCGGGCTTGCTTGAATCCAGTGGCAAAGTGAGCAAGGGACTCACGTCTGAGCATACCCTGCCAACTTATGGCGAACAAAGCAAAACCAAAGGAAATGATGGACGGAGCGTTGATAATACAAGCACTCACCCCCAGTCAACTGATCTGAGTTTAATCCATCACCATTCTTTCGCCCACTTTGCCACCCCAGTTCAGACATGGCCATATGCAAATCAGTCTGACCCTGTGCCTCATGGGAACAGTCCAGCCCGAACTGCCAAGCCATGCCTTCCCTGGACCGGAAACCAGCTTCCCAGGACCGGTTTCTGGCATTGCAGCCGTCTTCAGCCGGGCTTGCTTGAATCCAGTGGCAAAGTGAGCAAGGGACTCACGTCTGAGCATACCCTGCCAACTTATGGCGAACAAAGCAAAACCAAAGGAAATGATGGACGGAGCGTTGACAATACAAGCACTCACCCCCAGTCAACTGATCTGGGTTTAATCCATCACCATTCTTTAGCCCACTTTGCCACCCCAGTTCAGACATGGCCATATGCAAATCAGTCTGACCCTGTGCCTCATGGGAACAGTCCAGCCCGAACTGCCAAGCCATGCCTTCCCTGGACCGGAAACAAGCTTCCCAGGACTGGTTTCTGGCATTGCTGCAGTCTTCAGCCGGGCTTGCTTGAATCCAGTGGCAAAGTGAGCAAGGGACTCACGTCTGAGCATACCCTGCCAACTTATGGCAAACAAAGCAAAACCAAAGGAAATGATGGCCGCCATAAGTGTGGCGGTGAAGGATTAAACCCAGATCTTTTGACTGGGTGCGAGTGTTTGATTGATTCAGATGCTCCGTCCATCACCACCCCCTTTTGGCCGCCATAAGTGTGGCAGGGTATGCTCAGACGTGAGTCCCTTGCTCACTTTGCCACTGGATTCAAGCAAGCCGGGCTGAAGACGGCTGGAATGCCAGAAACTGGTCCTCGGAAGCTTGTTTCCGGTCCAGGGAAGACATGGCTTGGCAGTTCGGGCTGGACTGTTCCCATGAGGCACAGGGTCAGACTGATTTGCATATAGTCATGTCTGAACTGGGGTGGCAGAGTGGGCTAAAGAACGGTGAAGGATTAAACCCAGATCTTTTGACTGGGTGCGAGTGTTTGATTGATTCAGATGCTCCGTCCATCACCACCCCCTTTTGAACCGCTTTTGGCCGCCATAAGTGTGGCAGGGTATGCTCAGACGTGAGTCCCTTGCTCACTTTGCCACTGGATTCAAGCAAGCCGGGCTGAAGACGGCTGGAATGCCAGAAACCGGTCCTCGGAAGCTTGTTTCCGGTCCAGGGAAGACATGGCTTGGCAGTTCGGGCTGGACTGTTCCCATGAGGCACAGGGTCAGACTGATTTGCATTTAGCCATGTCTGAACTGGGGTGGCAGAGTGGGCTAAAGAACGGTGAAGGATTAAACCCAGATCTTTTGACTGGGTGCGAGTGTTTGATTGATTCAGATGCTCCGTCCATCACCACCCCCTTTTGCATCGAGGGGAATACAGCGCTCCCAAGCGCTTATAACAGCAAATAAAGCGCTTCCAGGCTCTAGGGGCCCAAAAGTCAGCAATACAGTCCTTCAGGTAGGCAGGGGGGCAAGGCTGGGCCCAGAGCCAGCTCACTGGGCCTCCAGGCAGGGAGGCAGTCCAAGTGGTGGTCCTCCTGGCGCCCAGCAGCAACAGCAGCCCCCCTCAGATAGGATCCTGGAAGAGACCAAATTGCAAGGGGACACAGCCCCTTTTTATACATCAAATCCCTGTGTCTCAGGGTGCAGGGTGGGGGAGAAACCAGTTGCAGCTGGTTTGTGAGCACTCTTGATGTGCTCAGCCCCTCACTCTAATCACTGGCAGGGCTAGGGGCATTAGATGCACCACAGGGGGCGGAGCCAGCATTGTGTGGGGAAAGCCCAGCCCTATTCAGGTCCCAGGTGCACTACTCCCTCACATCACACATGCTAATCTCTCCACTCGCCACCGGGCAGACCCACCCAGACTCCTGGACCCAGGCTCACCAGCCAGCTCCAGCCAATCACACGCCAGCACCCTTACTTCACACGCACACCCATGTCTAGAAGTGGCACTTCCCCACTAGACACATACACGCCGCATGCATCATTGCGCAGCATTCAATCACACAAGTCCGCACATATCAGACTCGTGCCTGCACACCCCACGCATCAGGAACTACCAGGGATACATACATTCCCCATGCATTCCTATGGGAGGGCAGGCCTAGCTCACCACATGCCCTCAGAGTGCGCACACACTTTCCACTGGGACACAGTGAAAGTGCGCAGAAACCAAAAATCACCATCACCAGGTCACCATTAAAAGCAAAAAGTTTAGGGGTGAACCTGCCAGAAGGGCCAAGTCCAACACAACCCCCTTCCAGCCAAAACGCATGGGAGACCAATCACCACCGTGATGGACTTCCCTGCTTGGGGCGATAGAACACGGATGCGGGCCCGCAACTGCAGGGGCACCCTCCTGTTCTATGCTGCGGTGAACCCATGGGATTCCTTCCAAAACCACTGTCTGGAAAAACTGGCCTACCCCACTGGTACTCCCAAGCTGTCCGCGGCCAGTACCAGGCCCTGGGCCACCCAGGTGCCACTGGTCCTTGCCTATTCGCAGAGCGGGGGGTAGTAACCCCTGGCACATAGTGGCCATTCTCCACTCTTCCTGTCTGCAAGACAGGACTAGACTGCCACTGGTTCTCCAGCCTAGGGTCTACACCCTTAGGCGGACCAGGAGTCTCAGGGAAGGCTCTCCTCCCCCTACCTCTTCTCCTAGGGTTCCTCCTCCTCCGGCAAGGGGTACACCTAGAACGCCATTCCAACCCAGGGTTTAACCCCGCAGGTTGCACCGGGGTCAGAGGTGGGCTCTCCCACCCTCTGCACCCCCTTCCAGAGTCCTGCTCCCTACCAACTGGGGCAGTACCTCTGGAAGAAGAACCGGTCAGGACACTGGTTACAGTCGTCCTTCCCTCCAGGTCAGGCGGATCCTGGACCTGCCTCTCAACCTCTGGTCTAAAACCTTTGGTGGAATAATTGCCTGGCACTCCAGGACTTCTGGGGATTCACACACCATCCCCCTGAGGCTAACAAATGACACATATGTTGTGTGACTGTCTGTCTGGCGCAGATCTCCCGTCCCCTGTCCACCTGACAGTACGCAAAGATCCCCCAGAACAGAAGTAGTGTCACCATGGTCACTACAAGGGAACCTTGCCCAACTGGGTAGTCCCTGACCCACTGGTTCTTCCACTGGGGAACTCATCCTCCAATCACTCCTCACGCTGGGCTCCTGTACCCTCCCTACCGGAGCGGTACTGACAGACTCTAGAACCACAGGGGCTCTGGTTACAGACGCTCCAGGTCCTCTACTCACTAGGAGATCTTCCTCAAATGGACTAACAGGACAGCCTAGGTCCCCAACCTGGTGTTCCCTACAGAAACCATGCAAGTCCTGAGGCAGGGCTTCGTGCGTCTGGGGACCCTCGGTCTCCCACTCACTCCTGCTCCACTGAGCCAGGCAGTGAGCCCCTACACCCTCCTCGCTATCCTGGGACCTAGCTGGGCTACACTGAGCCTCCTTCACCACGCTGGGCTGGAGGATACCTGAACCACTACTTTTGGAGTCACTCACCAATGACTCTAGAGAACCTCTAGCACTTTCCCAGAGCTCTGCTTCCTCAGCAAGCTTCCAAGGACAAAAGTATCCAAACTTCAACAGGTGCTGGCGCAACTCTGGACAACAAACACTGAGCAACTGCTCTTTGAGAAACATCTTCACTACTCCGTCCCTCTCATCGTCCGGGTTAGCCGCCAGCCAATCCCCCATTGCATCAGAACAGTCATCCACAAAATACCCCCAATTCTGGTGAGGTGGTTTCCTATGGTTCCTGAACTTCAACCTGTTCTCCTCCTCTTGGGAAACAGGTTCCATACTCTGGGAACTAGGCATGGGACTGCTCGCATGGAACTCTATATAGCTGCCACCACTGGACTCAACCCGCCCTGTGGAGTCCCGAAAATTAAAACTTTGCGCAGGGGATAGTCTACCCTCCAGAGCTAACTTCTCTCTGGTGAAGGCCCTCTCAGCCTCCTCTCTCCTCTCCTGCGCTAAACCCTCTCAGTCTCTAGCTTTTGTTGCTCAAGGGTCAACGTCCTAAGACTCAACTCATGAGCCCATAATGCCATTTTCTCCTCTAAGGCTAACTTCCTATCCACCTCTGGGGACAGGGAAGGGGATGAGGCGCTGCCTCCTACGCTGGACCCAGCAAGGGACTCCCTATCTCTGGGGTCTTCACTCTCTACTGGCGTCCAGGTACTGTCATCTTCTCCCTTTTCTTCAGAATCTTCAGGGCTCCCCACAGACCCACCACCCTCATGGTGTGAGGCCCAGGCCCTTTCCTCACTGCGCTCAAGATCCCATTGATCCTTTTGCCATCTGACCAGGCGGTCCCTAAGTTCGTAATGGTTTGACTCACCCCTCCCTAAGTCTCTCTCTTCACAGAACCTTACCAGCTCCCACGTACTGTAGGTATCTAGATCATTGAAATCAAAAGCAGGCTCCATTTTGGCGGACGTTCTAGAACAAAGATTACACAGGGAACATAGGGGTCTGAGCTTTACACAGGAGTACACAATTCACAAAGGTATTCAGCAAGTTCCCTATCCAAGAGAACTCACACTCACTTGTCCAGTGCAACACACCATTCATCCACACACAACCCCCCCCCCTTGGACTGGTAAGGCAGTTTCTACCACCCCTGATTCCGCAACCTGACCACACGTGACACAGGTACCAACTCTGGGCGCAGGGCAGGGAACAAATGTACTGGACACAATTACACAATGATACCTTTAGGCGAAGAAATATGGAACTTAAAAAAAAAAAATAATAATAATCCCCCAAAATGTGGGCATCTAAAATGCAGAGTTTTGTAGTGCGGCCAGTTGCTACTGCGGTACAACGCAAACACAAATCCGGATCCCTTCCGCTGCCAGCCAGTGTTAGAAATGGGATCCCTGGCTGGCCAGGGCTTGCGCCAAAGTCAGTCAGAGACCACCACTTCCACGTCAGGGCAAGGGAGTTACATGCCAAGATAACCCCTGCTCACCCCCTTGGTAATGTAGCACGAGCAGTAAGGCTAAACTCGGAGGCAATGTGAGTTAAATGTTTGCGTGCGCACCCCCAGCAACAACACCCAGGACCCACCACAAAGGAAACTCCACACAAGGTTATATATAAAAATAGCCTTTGTATTACACCAAAACACATTAGATAAAAACACAAATTTTACAATATACCAACAGGCACGGGCAGAATTTACAGGGGATATGTACAAGACAGGGCCACCTGGACCACTGTCCGGAATCAGCACTTTTAGAACTAGAAATACTGTTAGAAATAGCATGTTGTAGATCATAGAATAATAATCACTTTAGCACACAACCAGTAACTACTGGTACCAGGTAAGTACCAACTACCCAACCCTAACCACCTTAGGAGAATATTACGCAGGGAACCAGGACCTCACTAGCAACACCTGTACTAGGAGAAAAACAACCACCTAAGTATCACCATACATTTAGGGGTATAGGCATGGGAACAAAACACATGATGCATAAACAACACATTCAGAGGTGTAAGAACAAGGCACATGACGCATCAAAACACATTCAGAGGTGCAGCACAGGAGAACGCATGATGCATAAACAACACATTCAGAGGTGCAGCACAGAATAATTTGCAGAAATCACATTAGCATGAACTCATTACTATACCCATGCCAACTGGCCTCTCTGGGGCTAGGACGCCCTGTGTCCCAAAGTCAGGGGGGCCTAAACGTAGCAGCTGCCCACTAAGTGCTGGGCAGCTATGGAGACACTGGGGCCAACGCTGGAGCCTCGTGGCCCTAATCAAATACAATGTCCCCCTGAGCCTCTCTGGGCTCGTTTAATGAATGTGGCTCTCAAGAGCCTGTCTGGGCTCTAAACAAACAAAGGTGCGGATTGAGCCTCTCGGGGCTCTGAGGGGATGCCCCTGCTTTGCTGGAGTCCCCCTCCTGGGGACTCAAAAAGACAATTGCCCCCGGAGCCTTCGGGGCTTGTAAACCAAGGTGCGGCACTTCGGGGGAGCAGCCTTCCGTCAACCGGGGCCGCTCTCAGTCACCACACAGCTAGTGGAGCCTCTCAGGCTCTACTGACATGCCCGGAGCTCTCCCTCGCCCGTCCCCACTCACCGGGCTCTACTGCGGGGGCTCCGACGTCATGCTGGGTCCCTGCAGCGTCCTGCTGCCGGGACTCCTACGCGGGTCACCACGGCTCTCTGTTTCTCTCTGGAGCCCTGCCCGCTCCTCCAGGCAGCGGCTCCTCTTTCAGGCGGCGAGGCTGTGGAGGCGGGTCTCGTCTCCGGTTGCAGGGCTCTCCCTTTCCTTGGGGAGCCTCGCAGTTCCTACCGCCGGACCTTTCTTCTTGCTCCGGGGCGGGGCGGGACTTCCGTCTAGCCTGCAGCACTTCCGGGTCGCCGCGGGCAGCGCGGTGGCCCCTCCTAGATCTCACGGGCAGCGCCTCGGCCAGGTGGGGGTGGGTACCCTCGATGCAGTGATCTAGCAGGGCAATGCCGGGTGGGCACCGGCTAAAAAGTGCGGCAATGAGCGGGGTGGGCACCCGCGCTGCTCAGCTCAACGACACTGCGGGAAGGATGCCGGGTGGGCACCGGCTTTAGTAAATAAAGCGCTCCCAGGTGCTAGCGGGCATAAAGGCGCTCCCAGGCGCTTAGAGGACAAATCAAGCGCTTCCAGGCGCTTCGAGGGGAATACAGCGCTCTCAAGCGCTTATAACAGCAAATAAAGCGCTTCCAGGTTCTAGGGGCCCAAAAGTCAGCAATAAAGTCGTTCTGGTAGGCAGGAGGGCACGGCTGGGCCCAGAGCCAGCTCACTGGGCCTCCAGGCATGGAGGCAGTCCAAGTGGCGGTCCTCCTGGCGCCCAGCAGCAGCAGCAGCCCCCCTCAGATAGGATCCTGGAAGAGAACAAATTGCAAGGGGACACACACCCTTTTTATACATCAAATCCCTTTGTCTCAGCGTGCAGGGTGGGGGAGAAACCAGTCGCAGCTGCTTTGTGAGCACTCTTGATGTGCTCAGCCCCTCACTCTAATCACTGGCAGGGCTAGGGGCATTAGATGCACCACAGGGGGCGGAGCCAGCATTGTGTGGGGAAAGCCCAGCCCTATTCAGGTCCCAGGTGCACTACTCCCTCACATCACACATGCTAATCTCTCCACTCACCACCGGGCAGACCCACCCAGACTCCTGGAGCCAGGCTCACCAGCCAGCTCCAGCCAATCACACGCCAGCACCCTTACTTCACACGCACACCCATGTCTAGAAGTGGCACTTCCCCACTAGACACATACACGCCGCATGCATCATTGTGCAGCATTCAATCACACGAGTCCGCTCATACCAGACTCGAGCCTGCACTCCCCACACATCTGGAACTACCAGGGACACATACATTCCCCATACATTCCTATGGGAGGGCAGGCCTATCTCACCACATGCCCTCAGAGTGCGCACGCACTTTCCACTGGGACACAGTGAAAGTGCGCAGAAACCAAAAATCACCATCACCAGGTCACCATTAAAAGCAAAAAGTTTAGGGGTGAACCTGCCAGAAGGGCCAAGTCCAACAGACGACATCACCAGATGCTACGGCACAAGCAGGGAAAACCATATCAGACACTACAGCAGATGCAGGGATGAACAAGATCATCCGATGCTATAGCAGAAACAGGGACAACAAGATCATGAGATGCTACAATAGAAGCAGGGAGGAACGAGGTCGTCGGATGCTTTAAAAACAGCAGGGCGGAATGAGCTCATCAGACGCTACAGCAGAAGCAAGGAGGAACAAGCTCATCAGATGCTACAGCAGAAGCAGGGAGAAATTAGGTCATCGGACGCTGTAGCAGAAGCAGGGAGGGACGAGGTCATCGGACGCTACAGCAGAAGCAGGGAGGAATAAACTCATCAGATGCTACAGCAGAAGCAGGGAGGAACAAGCGGATCAGATGCTACAGCAGAAGCAGGGAGGAACAAGCGGATCAGATGCTACAGCAGAAGCAGGGAGAAATGAGGTAATCGGACGCTGTAGCAGAAGCAGGGAGGGACGAGGTCATCGGACGCTACAGCAGAAGCAGGGAGGAATAAACTCATCAGATGCTACAGCAGAAGCAGGGAGGAACAAGCGGATCAGATGCTACAGCAGAAGGAGGGAGGAACAAGCGGATCAGATGCTGCAGCAGAAGGAGGGAGGAACAAGCGGATCAGATGCTGCAGCAGAAGCAGGGAGGAACGAGGTCATCGGACGCTACAGCAGAAGCAGGGAGGAATAAACTCATCAGATGCTACAGCAGAAGCAGGGAGGAACGAGGTCATCGGACTCTACAGCAGAAGCAGGGAGGAACGAGGTCATCTGACTCTACAGCAGAAGCAGGGAGGAATAAACTCATCAGATGCTACAGCAGAAGCAGGGAGGAAGGAGCTCATCAGACGCTACAGCAGAAGCAGGAAGGCGCTCATCAGACGCTACAGCAGAAGCAGGAAGGAGCTCATCAGGCGCTACAGCAGAAGCAGGAAGGAAGGAGCTCATCAGACGTTACAGCAGAAGCAGGAAGGAGCTCATCAGATGCTACAGCAGAAGCAGGGAGGAACAAGGTCATCAGACGCTACAGCAGAAGCAGGGAGGAACAAGGTCATCAGACGCTACAGCAGAAGCAGGAAGGAAGGAGCTCATCAGACGCTACAGTAGAAGCAGGGGGAACAAGCGGATCAGATGCTACAGCAGAAGCAGGGAGTGACGAGGTCATCGGACGCTACAGCAGAACCAGGGATGAGCAAGATCATGAGAGGCTACAATAGAAGCAGGGAGGAACGAGGTCATTGGATGCTACAGCAGAAGCAGGGAGGAAAGAGGTCATCGGACTCTACAGCAGAAGCAGGGAGGGACGAGGTCATCGGACGCTACAGCAGAAGCAGGGAGGAACGATTTCATCAGATGCTACAGCAGAACCAGGGAGGAACGAGGTCATCGGACTCTACAGCAGAAGCAGGGAGGGACGAGGTCATCGGACGCTACAGCAGAAGCAGGGAGGAACGATTTCATCAGATGCTACAGCAGAACCAGGGAGGAACGAGGTCATCGGACTCTACAGCAGAAGCAGGGAGGGACGAGGTCATCGGACTCTACAGCAGAAGCAGGGAGGAACAAGCAGATCAGATGCTACAACTGAAGCAGGGCGGGTTGAGATCACCAGACGCTGTAGGCTTTGAAGCACATTGTAGGTCTCTGAGCAGCACTTGTTCCAATAATTACAGTGATGCAACAGATCATCTGAACAGGCAATACTAGAGCAGCCATGAGTGAGGGATCGACAGCGAGCTGTTAAAACAAGTATTTTTACGATGAGGTACTTATCAATAGGCCATTGATGGCAGAAGCCAGAACTCCAAACGCCCCCCGTTTTCACATGATTTGAGCGGTTCCAAGGGGAAAAGCTTTCACAATAAACTGGGATGGAAAATGTCTGAACGCATTCCCACCTCGTTCTCCAGTTCCCGCGGTCTTGCTCAAGATCAGAAGAGCGCGTTGCAGGGTGACGTCCGTGTTGACAGCATGGCCACATTAACCTTGTAATTCAGAGTTGCGGATCATGTCCACCCAAATTCCCCAAACAATTTAAGCCAGATATGTATCTGCCTTCAAGGAAGGGGGGGCAAATACTTCACCACAACTCGCACTCCATCCAGGTGACCGACCGGCTCCTCAAGAGTTTTCAATCTTGGCCACTTGGTCAACTTGAGGTTTGCTGGAAGATGTTTAGAGTGAGCGGCAGAATCTAGACTACTAGAACATGAAGTCTGTAACAAGGCATTTTACAGTCAAGGAAAGAAAATCTGAATCCGCTCGACTCGTCTTGCCAGGTTCTGCCTTACCTCCTTAAGTTGCCCATCCAGGTCTCTGGTAAACATCAACTAATGCACGGCTGGCGGTGATCGCAAGGTTTCTAAGAACACAAAAGCAGCTTTCTTTATTCACAGAAAAACTCATTAAGGAGTTCAAGAGGGGTTTATTTAGATCCTTTCCTCCTAAAAATCGAATTGTCGCCAGATTGGGTGATAAATACTGTTTTTGGTGCAGACCACCCTTCGAGCCTGTTCATAGGGCTTCTTTTCAACACCTTTCCTGAAAAAAACCAGTGTTCTTACTTCAGTAACCAACTAGAAAACTGCATGAGTTACAAGACCTATCTTGTAAGGAACCATGGGGCATATTATCAAGGGCTTTATCTCCGCTTTTTTGGCTTTAAAAGCCAAGAAAGCGGAGATAAAATGAACTCCCTATCAGCAGCAGGGTGCTAACACGCAAATTCGCATGTTAGCACCCTTTTTCTCTACGC
This sequence comes from Lissotriton helveticus, assembly GCF_964261635.1. Classification (NCBI taxonomy): domain Eukaryota; kingdom Metazoa; phylum Chordata; class Amphibia; order Caudata; family Salamandridae; genus Lissotriton; species Lissotriton helveticus. The sequence continues at coordinate 4,251,239 of NC_136071.1, forward strand.
TTCCCCTTGCATCTCTAATGAGATGCAAAGGGGGCGTTCCAGAGAAAATAATAGGAGAAATGTTGTTAAGCGACATTTCTCCTATTATCAAGGATTTCGCTAACCCTGTTGGTGATAAAAAAAGCAGCGCTAACCGCGGTTAGCACTGCTTTTTTTTACACCTGGTATTTTCCTGACTTAGCCATGATATCCTATGGAAGGTGGATATCATGGCTAAGTTTGTGAGCCCCTATCATCAAGTTAACGCCAAACTTCGAGAGATTATCGTTGGTTTTCCAGCGATAATCTCTCATTTGGCAGTTAGCGCGAAGATTTTTATCACTTCTGAGATAAACCTTGCTAATAGCAAGTTATCTCTGCGATAATTTCCGGCGATGCTTAGCGATAAGAAATTTGTTGCTAAGACTCGTTAGCGATAAATATCGCTAATCGTTGGAAATATGCCCCCATGTTTGCATTTCTCCAAGGACAATATAAGATTGTCTACAAATCCGAGATTTATGCCAAGGTTCCTAGGGGCATATTATCAAGGGGGTTTATCTCCGCTTTTTTGGCTTTAAAAGCCAAGAAAGCGGAGATAAAATTATCTCCCTATTACCTAGCTGTCGCTAACACCAGTTAGCGACAGCTAGTAGGAGATATGTTATGTTATGTTATGTTAGGGCTATTTGTATTGCGCACGGCTGCTCCAGCGAAGGAGCGTCCCGGCGCACCGACAAGGTGGCGAACACAACACAACAGAAAACAGAAAATATTATTTAAAAATGGGGGTATGGATTTTAACATAACTCAGAGAACAGAAGGGTTTTAGCGGCCTTGCGGAAGGAAAGCAAGTCGCCAAGGGTCCGGAGTTTCAAGGGGAGAGCGTTCCAAAGCGCGGCTGCCCGCACCCTAAAAGAGCGACCCCCCGCCCGACTGAGTTTGAACCGAGGGGCTGCCGCTAGTTCTTGGTCCAACGAACGCAGAGTGCGGCCCGGGATGTAAGGACACCAAAGTTGGCACAGTAAGGGAGGCGGTAGGCCCTTCAGAATCTTGAAAGATATGCACAGTACTTTAAAGTGGATCCGCTGCCTAACGGGTAACCAATGCAAGGCTCGCAAGGTGGGACCGGCCGAGCAAAACCTAGGAAGACCTACGATTGCTCTGGCCGCTGCGTTCTGCACTCTTTGAAGTCGGGTTAGCTCGGCCTGGTTTAACCCTATAAAAAGGGAGCTGGCATAGTCCAGCCGAGCCAAAACCGTTGCTTGTACCACAAGTTGACGGGTTGCGGCATCAAAATATTTAAGGGCAGGTCGCAGATTGCGCAAGATGCCAAAGCAGCACGCCGCCGTCCTTTTGGTGTGACCAACAAAGTTGAGGGAAGGGTCCAGCCAGACACCAAGATTTTTGATCTCCGCAACCGGAGTGGGGGTGGGACCCAGCTCAGGAGGCCACCAGGTATCTCCCCATAGGTCCGTCCGCTTCCCAAAGACCATCACCTCCGTTTTTTTGGCGTTAAGTTGGAGACAGTTGGACGTCATCCAACCAGCCACCGCCCTAAGTCCTTCTCTGAATCTTGGGGCATCCACCCCAGAGTCTCCGCTGATCGTGACCGCTAGCTGGGTATCATCTGCGTATGACACCATGGTCATACCACAGAGCTTCACCACCTCAGCCAGCGGCCTCACGTAGATGTTAAACAACGTGGGACTCAGCGAGGAACCCTGCGGAACCCCAAGAGACAGAGAATGACATTTGGACTGATAGGGCGGGGACGCCACACAGAAGGAACGATCCCTGAGAAACGAACGAAACCACTGGTGTGCAGTGCCGGTCACCCCTATCTCCTCAAGACGCTGCAGGAGAATTTCATGGGAGACCGTGTCAAAGGCGGCGCTTAGGTCTAACAAAACAAGCGCCGCCGTTTGACCTGCATCCAGAACTGCCCGCAGGTGCTCGACCATAAATAACAATGCTGTCTCCGTACTGTGGCCGGCCCGAAAACCATTCTGGGTGTCATCCAGAATGTTGGCACGCGACAGATGATCAGTGAGGGCGGTGTTAACATGCACCTCCGCGAGTTTGGCTGGCCACGGGAGAAGCGAAATCGGGCGGTAGTTCTCCGATTTTAAGGGGTCGAGAGATGGTTTTTTCAAAATGGGCATAACTACCGCATGCTTCCATTTCAAAGGCACCTGGCCAGATGATAGCGACATGTTGATTAAGTCGCAGACCGGGCGAGCAAAAGTCTGGTCTCTGAACATTGGTGGCTTGAGCAGGTCAACCGGCGACCCAGACTTGACTCGAAGAGCCAATGCCGTGTAGGACTCCAAAGAGAGACAGGGGAGAGAGTCTAGCACCACCTGATCCTGCTGGATGGGTGGCCCCGTACTGGTTTGTGCAGTGGTGGGGAAGGCCCTATAGATGGTCTGGACCTTCTCCAGGAAGAAAGCCGCCAGCGCTTCACAATGGGTATTGGAGCTGATGGAATTGCCGGCAGGCTTCCTAGCCACAAGGGGCCCGATTCACAGAATGAACTTAAGACTAAATCCTAAACTTACTACTATTTGGTATTCACAGAATGCACTTACTACTTTCGGGATTCACAGAGTGAACTTACTACTTTCGGGATTCACAGAATAAACTTACTACTTTCGGTATTCACAGAATAGATTTAAGACTACTAACTCTAAGTCCGAAATCGGGGAGTAAATTCCGGCCCGGGGGCGGAGCTTACGGCCCGGAGGCGGAGCTTACGCCCCAGAGGCGGAGCTTACGGCCCGGAGGCGGAGCTTACGGCCCGGAGGCGGAGCTTCCGGCTCGGAGGTGGGGATTTCTGCCATGCCATTAGTCTTAAGTTCATTCTGTGAATCGGGCCCAAGGTCTTTAAGGGCCTTAAAGATGGTTTTAACAGGATTCCCACTGCTGCGAAACTCCAGAGCGTAATATGCCGCCCGGGTTCTACAAACCGCGCGGTGATAGGACTTAACCGCAGCCATATACAGGTTTTTTTTGCTGCTGTCATACCTCTTCCTCCAGTCTCTCTCTGCACGTCTACAGACACTTTTTAGAGCCCTCAGATTGCCATCATACCAGGGGCTGGGGGCGCGGAGGCCACACTTACTGGAAACCATCGGGATAAGGGAGTCGAGGGCTCTGGTTACCCATCCGCAGAAATGGTCATAACCAGATTCCACGTTCTCCACTGCACCCAGAGGATCATCAGTGAGAAGGCGATGGAGATCTTCCGCCTTAAGTTTGCTCCAACGCCGTCTGGGCATAGCTCGCAGTGGCACCTTAAGTGGGGCTTCTATAAGAGGACAGTAGATAGTCACGAGCGAGTGGTCTGACCAGGTCAGGGGGAGAGGGGGGGCCACTGTAGCCCCCTCTAAGTTGGAAAAAAAGGGGTCCAAAATGTGGCCACCCTTATGAGTGGGGTCCGAGACCAGCTGGAACAGTTGAAGGGCCTCGAGATCCGCCACCATCCCTCCCACTGAAGAAAGACACAGAGTGTCAAAATGGAGATTCAAGTCTCCAATGATAGAAAAATTGGCAGACCCTACTGCTAGTGAACTAACTGCCTCAGGAAGAGCCTCCCTAAATGCCACGGAACTACCAGGTGGGCGATAAATAAGCAATCCTGACATGGTAAAATGCGATGTAACTGCAACCTTGAACAGGGCGCTCTCGCATCCCGTGATGTTCTGCACTCTCCAGGCGCAAGGATAACAAGATTTAACTGCAAGAGCGACTCCACCCCCTCTCGAAGAGCGGTTGAGCGTGTAGATGGAATACTCCGCGGGGAGCGCCAAATTCAATACAGTAGAATCGGTATCCTGCAGCCATGTCTCTGTCAGACAGAAGATGTCAGGGGGGTCATTGTCCATAAGATCAGCAATATCCTGATAATGCTTGACCGCCGATCTTACGTTCAAATTCCAGATGGTGAGATGTCGCGAAGAGACGTGGCTGCTTATAGCAGGCTGCACTATACTGGACCCCAAGCAAGATGGTGCTTCGAGTAGCCAACCACCACAAGCACAATGGTGGGGGCCACACAAAGGGTCAACACGGGCTCCAGCACAAGGAGGCAGGCAATTGTTAATCGCCAGGAGAGTTTCCCTGGTGTACGTAAACATAATTAATGATGTACCTGATGTTAAGGCCACCGCGAAACCAGCGCAACCGAGCGCGGACGGGCGCAGACGGGCACGACTCCGGCCACGCGAGGACACGCCCGCTGCGCGATCCCGCTGCGCTAGGGGAGGAGCATTAAATAGGTGTTCCCAGGCGGCACATGCGCAAACAAGCGCTAGCAGATGGAAATGCCTCACTCCACTCACCCCACTCCAAGATGGCCGCCAAAAACGAGCAGGGCACCCACCATCTTGGGCCCCGCTTTGCATGTCAGTGATATTTATCACTAATGACATGCAAAGTGGGCGTGCCAAGATGTTAGCGACTGGAAACAGTCACTAACATCGCTATCTCCTATTACCAACTTTTGGAAATAATCGCGCTAAGCGCGAATATCTCCAAAAGCTAACACCTGCCCTGAGCAGTTCTTAGCCATGTTATCCAATGGCAGGTGGATAACATGGCTAAGAGCATTAGCTCGGTAATGCCTGAATATCGCTGACTTTTCAGCGATATTCATGCATTGCGGCCGTTTTTTATCGCATTTGCGATAAACCTTGGTAATACCAAGGTTTATTTGCGATAAAAATCGCCGCAGCTCAGCGGTAAATTTTTGTCTCTAACCAAGCAATAGTGATAATTATCGCTATTGCTTGGTAATATGCCCCCTAAAGCTTTCCATTGAAATTAAAATACTTCCATGACAAAAATGTTGCCAAAGCCAAGCGCAACGGCAGGGAGAAGGGTACACTTGCGAGGCGTCCAATGTCTCTTATTCTGCCGTCGGGTACCAAAGATTTCCACCCAACCGAACAACTATTCGTAGCTCGTGTTCCTCAACGAGGGCATCAGGACGAGAGATCCTCCGATTGTTTCACCTGTATAAGCGAGCCTTCGATCCAGGTTCATCCTGATGGAGCCTCTTTGCAAGACACACCAGATCCTGTTTCCAGTTCCATCATAAAGGCTTTATCGAAACCTCAAGAGGGTTACTGTGCCAATGGTCCTTTCGGTAAGGACACAGGACTTCAATATCATGCTTGCGGGTTTACTGGGATCACCTGGTGAGCGCACTGCAAGAGCTGGCGTGGAAGGTCATGTTCGTGGGAGCTGCATCACTGCGCAGTCCGCGGAGGAGCCGAATCGTCATCGGTAATCCTCCAAGATTTCTAGCAAAGGTGGTGTCTGCTTTTCACATAAATCAATCACCAGAGCTGCCAGCATTTTTAGAATTCTCCAAAATATGACAGAATATATCTCATTGTGCGGAGCACCAAGGCTTAACATGTACAACAACACACGAGGCAAATGCAAACAGTTACTTCCCTGTAACAATCGGTTTGCAGCGTGTAGCCTGAGATAGTAGTGTACAGCCTTAGAGTCCACGCACAGCATGGAATCCTTAGTAATACATAATGCAAATGAAAAATATGACTTCCCTGTAACAATCGGTTTGATCACGTGACCCTCCCACGAGCATGAAAGCAGCGGAGCGTGACGAAGACATACAAATATTCCAGGTAAGAAGGGTCTTACCTCCATGCTGTTTTGCATTTTCCACTTTGTGAGTTCCCCTTGCAACTGCAGTCAGAGCTTTGCGTGCCGGCATCGCCTGGGCCTTGCTCCTTTCCCGGATGTATGTGCAGGGGCGTCTGCTTCGTGTTTTGAGAGTCGAGGCTGCAATAGCATAGCCTTGCGAGACCCTATTGCTTTCGATAAAGGGCTTGTAGCCCGCCCATTGCTTACCATTGGTGGGCTTCAGTTTCAGTCTTCTTTGCTGCCTCTTAATTGGCCAGCACAGGCCAGGTGCCACTTCCGTTCCGTTTCTCTGTGGAGCAGGGACCAAGTACAGCTTAATCAAAAATAATCTGTGCCTGTTCGTTGCTCCCCGCGTGATTGAGGTACTATTTCTTCTACTCCTCTCCCTCAACACCCCTCTCCCCTGCAGTCTGTTTTTTCAGTTGTTGGAAGTTGCTAGAAAGGGGATTATTCTGACTCCCTTACCTGTTCAGAGTTTCTGGCACATGCCGGAGCCTCCGGTTTAAGCCAGGTTCCTAGAGGCAAGAGGTTGGCAATCCAGTAGCGACATTGCTGGATTTTTAGCACTGCCATCGCGGTGTGTCCTTCCAGAAATCAGGCTGTGCAATGCAGATAAGTAACTGGAAATGCCTGCACGAAGATTGGCAAAGAGCGTGCATCTGCATGAAAAGGAGCGGCACGAGGCACTGTCTTATAGGACTGCCCTCCATCGACAAACCCCGGCTGCTATCCCCGTGGCCACATCTCCGTTCCCAAAGTTTCCAGCAGCCTGTCCCCCTACTGTGGTTTAACCACACTGTGCTGTTTGGGTGAGGTCTCGGTCACAGACACCGAACACCAGGCGCCATGGTGGTCGCGAACACCAGGCCCCATGGTGGCCGCGAACACCAGGGCCCATGGTGGCCGCGAAAACCAGGGCCCATGGTGGCCGCGAACACCAGGGCCCATGGTGGCCACGAACACCAGGGCCCATGGTGACAGTGAACACCAGGCCCCATGGTGGCCGCGAACACCAGGCCCCATGGTGGCCGCGAACACCAGGCCCCATGGTGGCCGCGAACACCAGGGCCCATGGTGACAGCGAACACCAGTCCCCATGGTGACAGCGAACACCAGTCCCCATGGTGACAGCGAACACCAGGCCCCATGGTGGCCGCGAACACCAGTCCCCATGGTGACAGCGAACACCAGTCCCCATGGTGACAGCGAACACCAGGCCCCATGGTGACAGCGAACACCAGGCCCCATGGTGGCCGCGAACACCAGGCCCCATGGTGGCCGCGAACACCAGGGCCCATGGTGGCCACGAACACCAGTCCCCATGGTGGCCACGAACACCAGTCCCCATGGTGGCCGCGAACACCAGGGCCCATGGAAGTGGTTTTTGGCAACTGTGGGCTTGTTGGTGAGTGAGAGGATCAGCTGGGTGTCATCGGCATCAGATGTTGAGTCCGTGGTTCCTGACGATGGCTGTGAGTGGGGCCATGTAGATGTTGAAGAGAGTAGGGCTCAGGGAGGAGCGCTGGGGCACTCCGCAGCTGATCTCTGTGGATTTCGAGAGGAACGGAAGTAGTCTGAATCTATGTTCGGCCGGTGAGGAAGGAGCAGATCCCTTCCAGGGCTTTGTCGTGGAGTCTTGTGCATAGGGTGCAGTGGGAGACGGTGTCGAAGTCGGCCGAGAGGTCCAGCAGGATGAGGGCTGCCGTTTCCCTTTGGTCGAGGAGGGTGCGGACGTAGCCTGTGGCGGCGAGGAGGACGGTCTTGATAGTGTGGTTGTTTCGGAAGCTGTATTGGGAGAGTTCCAGGATGTGGTGCGCTTCGATGAGCTCTGAAAGTTGGTCGTTGATGGCCTTCTTGATGACCTTGGCTGGGAAGGGGAGCAGAGAGATGGGTCTGAAGTTCTTGACGTTCGTTGTACCACTAACTTTTAGCTATGCTGAACAGCAGCCGCACAGCTGTACACCATGGCTAAAACACATTACCAAAGCCAATAGCTGGCATATATGCTAGACCTATTGCCTTTGCCAATGCTTGTTTTCTATTCAAAGATTGTTTTGCTGTTTTTTCTTGTGTCCTTCGCCTAGTAGTTTATGCACCACCCGCTGGCACCCCCGGGCTGTCCCAGGGCTCATACCTTCAGGGGAGTGTTTCGGCCACCCCGAAACAAGTAGTATGCTGTCTGTGTGTGTGTTGTGTCTCTGGTTGTCTGTCTGTGTCTGTGTGTGTTGTGTGTGTGTGTGTGTCTGTCTGTCTCCGTGTGAGTGTGTCTGTCTGTGTGTGTGTCTGTGTGTCTGTCTGTGTGTCTGTCTGTGTGTCTGTCTGTCTGTCTGTCTGGTTGTGTGTTTGTCTGTCTGTCTGTGTGTGTCTGTCTGTGTGTCTGTGTGTGTCTGTGTGTCTGTCTGTGTGTCTGTCTGTGTGTGTCTGTCTGTGTGTGTCTGTCTGGTTGTGTGTTTGTCTGTCTGTCTGTGTGTGTCTGTCTGTCTGTGTGTCTGTCTGTGTGTGTCTGTGTGTGTCGGTTTGTGTGTCTGTGTGGTTGTGTGTTTGTGTGTTGTATGTCTGTCTGTGTGTGTTGTATTTGTGTGTCTGTCTGTCTGTGTGTGTCTGTGTGTGTCGGTTTGTGTGTCTGTGTGTGTCTGTCTGGTTGTGTGTTTGTGTGTTGTATGTCTGTCTGTGTGTGTTGTGTTGGTGTGTCTGTCTGTCTGTCTCTCTGTGTCTGCCAGCCTAGGTTCTTTGTCCTTCTCACTGTGCCTCTATTCTCCTTCTTTGCAGCCTGTGTGTGTGTGGGGAGGGGGGGGGGGGGGGCTCGGCTCCTTTCAAACCATCACTCACCTCCTCACAAACACGGCTGGGGGGGGGGGTCATTCACGTCTTCAAAACAAGCATTTCTCGCGCACGTGGCGCCCGTCATTGGAGATGATTAAAGGGCCCCTGAGCCGCAGCTGGGGGCCACCTGCGGGAGGGGCGGGGGGGGGCATCATTAGTCCCCGGGCCCTCCGAGCCTCCTCCCCGGGTGCGCCGGGACAGACACAGCTCCTCCGGGAGTTAAACGCTCGCTGCTGACCTCTGCGGCCGCCTGGGGGCCTGAGAGGGCCTCAGGCTGCACCCCTGGGGGCCTGAGAGGGCCTCGGGCTGCACCCCTGGGGGCCTGAGAGGGCCTCAGGCTGCACCCCTGGGGGCCTGAGGGGGCCTCAGGCTGCACCCCTGGGGGCCTGAGAGGGCCTCAGGCTGCACCCCTGGGGGCCTGAGGGGGCCTCAGGCTGCACCCCTGGGGGCCTGAGAGGGCCTCAGGCTGCACCCCTGGGGGCCTGAGAGGGCCTCAGGCTGCACCCCTGGGGGCCTGAGAGGGCCTCAGGCTGCACCCCTGGGGGCCTGAGGGGGCCTCGGGCTGCACCCCTGGGGGCCTGAGAGGGCCTCGGGCTGCACCCCTGGGCCTGAGAGGGCCACAGGCTGCACCCCTGGGGGCCTGAAGGGGGCCTCAGGCTGCACCCCTGGGGGCCTGAGGGGGCCTCAGGCTGCACCCCTGGGGGCCTGAGGGGGCCTCAGGCTGCACCCCTGGGGGCCTGAGAGGGCCCTAGGCTGCACCACTGGGGGCCTGAGAGGGCCTCAGGCTGCACCCCTGGGGGCCTGAGAGGGCCTCGGGCTGCACCCCTGGGGGCCTGAGAGGGCCTCAGGCTGCACCCCTGGGGGCCTGAGAGGGCCTCGGGCTGCACCCCTGGGGGCCTGAGAGGGCCTCAGGCTGCACCCCTGGGGGCCTGAGGGGGCCTCAGGCTGCACCCCTGGGGGCCTGAGAGGGCCTCAGGCTGCACCCCTGGGGGCCTGAGAGGGCCTCAGGCTGCACCCCTGGGGGCCTGAGAGGGCCTCAGGCTGCACCCCTGGGGGCCTGAGGGGGCCTCGGGCTGCACCCCTGGGGGCCTGAGAGGGCCTCGGGCTGCACCCCTGGGCCTGAGAGGGCCACAGGCTGCACCCCTGGGGGCCTGAAGGGGGCCTCAGGCTGCACCCCTGGGGGCCTGAGGGGGCCTCAGGCTGCACCCCTGGGGGCCTGAGGGGGCCTCAGGCTGCACCCCTGGGGGCCTGAGAGGGCCCTAGGCTGCACCACTGGGGGCCTGAGAGGGCCTCAGGCTGCACCCCTGGGGGCCTGAGAGGGCCTCAGGCTGCACCCCTGGGGGCCTGAGAGGGCCTCAGGCTGCTCCCCTGGGGGCCTGAGAGGGCCTCAGGCTGCACCCCTGGGGGCCTGAGGGGGCCTCAGGCTGCACCCCTGGGGGCCTGAGAGGGCCCCAGGCTGCATCCCTGGGGGCCTGAGAGGGCCTCAGGCTGCACCCCTGGGGGCCTGAGAGGGCCTCAGGCTGCACCCCTGGGGGCCTGAGAGGGCCTCAGGCTGCTCCCCTGGGGGCCTGAGAGGGCCTCAGGCTGCACCCCTGGGGGCCTGAAGGGGGCCTCAGGCTGCACCCCTGGGGGCCTGAGAGGGCCTCAGGCTGCACCCCTGGGGGCCTGAAGGGGGCCTCAGGCTGCACCCCTGGGGGCCTGAGAGGGCCTCAGGCTGCACCCCTGGGGGCCTGAGAGGGCCTCGGGCTGCACCCCTGGGGGCCTGAGAGGGCCTCAGGCTACACCCCTGGGGGCCTCAGGCTGCACCCCTGGGGGCCTGAGAGGGCCTCAGGCTGCACCCCTGGGGGCCTGAGAGGGCCTCAGGCTGCACCCCTGGGGGCCTGAGAGGGCCTCAGGCTGCACCCCTGGGGGCCTGAGAGGGCCTCGGGCTGCACCCCTGGGGGCCTGAGAGGGCCTCAGGCTACACCCCTGGGGGCCTCAGGCTGCACCCCTGGGGGCCTGAGAGGGCCTCAGGCTGCATCCCTGGGGGCCTGAGAGGGGCCTCAGGCTGCGCCCCTGGGGGCCTGAGGGGGCCTCAGGCTGCACCCCTGGGGGCCTGAGAGGGCCCAGGCTGCACCCCTGGGGGCCTGAGAGGGCCTCAGGCTGCATCCCTGGGGGCCTGAGAGGGCCACAGGCTGCACCCCTGGGGGCCTGAGGGGGCCTCAGGCTGCACCCCTGGGGGCCTGAGAGGGCCTCAGGCTGCACCCCTGGGGGCCTGAGAGGGCCTCGGGCTGCACCCCTGGGGGCCTGAGAGGGCCTCAGGCTGCACCCCTGGGGGCCTGAGAGGGCCTCAGGCTGCACCCCTGGGGGCCTGAGAGGGCCTCAGGCTACACCCCTGGGGGTCTGAGGGGGCCCCAGGCTGCACCCCTGGGGGCCTGAGAGGGCCTCAGGCTGCACCCCTGGGCCTGAGAGGGCCTCAGGCTGCACCCCTGGGGGCCTGAGAGGGCCCAGGCTGCACCCCTGGGGGCCTGAGAGGGCCTCAGGCTGCACCCCTGGGCCTGAGAGGGCCTCAGGCTGCACCCCTGGGGCCTGAGAGGGCCTCAGGCTGCACCCCTGGGGGCCTGAGGGGGCCCCAGGCTGCACCCCTGGGGGCCTGAGGGGGCCTCAGGCTGCACCCCTGGGGGCCTGAGAGGGCCCCATGCGGCACCCCTGGGGGCCTGAGAGGGCCTCAGGCTGCACCCCTGGGGGCCTGAGAGGGCCCCATGCGGCACCCCTGGGGGCCTGAGAGGGCCACGGGCTGCACCCCTGGGTCTGAGGGGGCCTCAGGCTGCACCCCTGGGGGCCTGAGAGGGCCTCAGGCTGCACCCCTGGGGGCCTGGGAGGGCCTCAGGCTGCACCCCTGGGCCTGGGAGGGCCCCAGGCTGCCCCCCTGGGGTCTGAGAGGGCCCTAGGCTGCACCCCTGGGGGCCTGAGAGGGCCCTAGGCTGCACCCCTGGGGGCCTGAGAGGGCCCCATGCGGCACCCCTGGGGGCCTGAGGGGGCCATAGGCTGCACCCCTGGGGGCCTGAGAGGGCCTCAGGCTGCACCCCTGGGGGCCTGAGAGGGCCTCAGGCTGCACCCCTGGGGGCCTGAGAGGTCCTCAGGCTGCACCCCTGGGGGCCTGAGAGGGCCTCAGGCTGCACCCCTGGGGGCCTGAAGGGGGCCTCAGGCTGCACCCCCGGGGGCCTGAGAGGGCCTCGGGCTGCACCCCTGGGTCTGAGGGGGCCTCAGGCTGCACCCCTGGGGGCCTGAGAGGGCCTCAGGCTGCACCCCTGGGGGCCTGAGAGGGCCTCAGGCTGCACCCCTGGGGGCCTGAGAGGGCCTCAGGCTGCACCCCTGGGGGCCTGAGAGGTCCTCAGGCTGCACCCCTGGGGGCCTGAGAGGGCCCCATGCGGCACCCCTGGGGGCCTGAGAGGGCCCCAGGCTGCACCCCTGGGGGCCTGAGAGGGCCTCAGGCTGCACCCCTGGGGCCTGAGAGGGCCTCAGGCTGCACCCCTGGGGGCCTGAGAGGGCCTCAGACTGCACCCCTGGGGGCCTGAGAGGGCCTCAGGCTGCACCCCTGGGTCTGAGAGGGCCTCAGGCTGCACCCCTGGGTCTGAGGGGGCCTCAGGCTGCACCCCTGGGGACCTGGGAGGGCCCCATGCGGCACCCCTGGGCCTGAGAGGGCCTCGGGCTGCACCCCTGGGGGCCTGAGAGGGCCTCAGGCTGCACCCCTGGGCCTGGGAGGGCCCCATGCTGCACCCCTGGGGTCTGAGAGGGCCTCAGGCTGCACCCCTGGGGGCCTGAGAGGGCCTCAGGCTGCACCCCTGGGGTCTGAGAGGGCCCAGGCTGCACCCCTGGGGGCCTGAGAGGGCCTCAGGCTGCACCCCTGGGGGCCTGAGAGGGCCTCAGGCTGCACCCCTGGGGTCTGAGAGGGCCTCAGGCTGCACCCCTGGGGGCCTGAGAGGGCCTCAGGCTGCACCCCTGGGGGCCTGAGAGGGCCTCAGGCTGCACCCCTGGGGGCCTGAGAGGGCCCCATGCTGCACCCCTGGGGGCCTGAGAGGGCCCCATGCGGCACCCCTGGGGGCCTGAGAGGGCCCAGGCTGCACCCCTGGGGGCCTGAGAGGGCCCAGGCTGCACCCCTGGGGGCCTGAGAGGGCCCAGGCTGCACCCCTGGGGGCCTGAGAGGGCCCAGGCTGCACCCCTGGGGGGTCTGAGAGGGCCTCGGGCTGCACCCCTGGGGGCCTGAGAGGGCCTCAGGCTGCACCCCTGGGTCTGAGAGGGCCCAGGCTGCACCCCTGGGGGCCTGAGAGGGCCTCAGGCTGCACCCCTGGGGGCCTGAGAGGGCCTCAGGCTGCACCCCTGGGGGCCTGAGGGGGCCTCAGGCTGCGCCCCTGGGGGCCTGAGAGGGCCTCATGCTGCACCCCTGGGGGCCTGAGAGGGCCTCAGGCTGCACCCCTGGGCCTGAGAGGGCCTCAGGCTGCACCCCTGGGCCTGAGAGGGCCTCAGGCTGCGACCCCTGGGGGCCTGAGAGGGCCTCAGGCTGCACCCCTGGGCCTGAGAGGGCCTCAGACTGCACCCCTGGGCCTGAGAGGGCCTCAGACTGCACCCCTGGGGGCCTGAGAGGGCCTCAGGCTGCACCCCTGGGGGCCTGAGAGGGCCTCAGACTGCACCCCTGGGGGCCTGAGAGGGCCTCAGGCTGCACCCCTGGGGGCCTGAGAGGGCCCCAGGCTGCACCCCTGGGCCTGAGAGGGCCTCAGGCTGCGACCCTGGGGGCCTGAGAGGGCCTCAGGCTGCACCCCTGGGGGCCTGAGAGGGCCCTAGGCTGCACCCCTGGGGGCCTGAGAGGGCCTCAGGCTGCACCCCTGGGGGCCTGAGAGGGCCTCAGGCTGCGCCCCTGGGGGCCTGAGAGGGCCCTAGGCTGCACCCCTGGGGGCCTGAGAGGGCCTCAGGCTGCACCCCTGGGGGCCTGAGAGGGCCTCAGGCTGCACCCCTGGGGGCCTGAGAGGGCCTCAGGCTGCGCCCCTGGGGGCCTGAGAGGGCCTCAGGCTGCACCCCTGGGCCTGAGAGGGCCTCAGGCTGCACCCCTGGGGGCCTGAGAGGGCCTCGGGCTGCGCCCCTGGGGGCCTGAGAGGGCCTCAGACTGCACCCCTGGGGGCCTGAGAGGGCCTCAGGCTGCACCCCTGGGCCTGAGAGGGCCTCAGACTGCACCCCTGGGGGCCTGAGAGGGCCTCAGGCTGCACCCCTGGGTCTGAGAGGGCCCCATGCTGCACCCCTGGGCCTGAGAGGGCCTCAGGCTGCGCCCCTGGGCCTGAGAGGGCCTCAGGCTGCACCCCTGGGGGCCTGAGAGGGCCCCAGGCCGCACCCCTGGGGGCCTGAGAGGGCCTCAGGCTGCACCCCTGGGGGCCTGGGAGGGCCCCAGGCCGCACCCCTGGGGGCCTGAGAGGGCCCCAGGCCGCACCCCTGGGGGCCTGAGAGGGCCTCATGCGGCACCCCTGGGGGCCTGAGAGGGCCTCAGGCTGCACCCCTGGGCCTGAGAGGGCCCCATGCGGCACCCCTGGGGGCCTGAGAGGGCCTCATGCGGCACCCCTGGGGGCCTGAGAGGGCCCCAGGCCGCACCCCTGGGGGCCTGAGAGGGCCTCATGCGGCACCCCTGGGGGCCTGAGAGGGCCTCAGGCTGCACCCCTGGGCCTGAGAGGGCCTCGGGCTGCACCCCTGGGTCTGAGGGGGCCTCAGGCTGCACCCCTGGGGGCCTGAGAGGGCCTCAGGCTGCACCCCTGGGTCTGAGGGGGCCTCAGGCTGCACCCCTGGGCCTGAGAGGGCCACAGGCTGCACCCCTGGGCCTGAGAGGGCCTCAGGCTGCACCCCTGGGGGCCTGAGAGGGCCTCAGGCTGCACCCCTGGGGGCCTGAGAGGGCCCTAGGCTGCACCCCTGGGGGCCTGAGAGGGCCCCATGCGGCACCCCTGGGGGCCTGAGGGGGCCTCAGGCTGCACCCCTGGGCCTGAGAGGGCCTCGGGCTGCACCCCTGGGGGCCTGAGAGGGCCTCAGGCTGCACCCCTGGGGGCCTGAGAGGGCCTCAGGCTGCACCCCTGGGGGCCTGAGAGGGCCTCAGGCGGCACCCCTGGGGGCCTGAGAGGGCCCCATGCGGCACCCCTGGGGGCCTGAGAGGGCCCCAGGCTGCACCCCTGGGGGCCTGAGAGGGCCTCAGGCTGCACCCCTGGGGGGCCTGAGAGGGCCTCAGGCTGCACCCCTGGGGGCCTGAGAGGGCCTCGGGCTGCACCCCTGGGTCTGAGGGGGCCTCAGGCTGCACCCCTGGGGGCCTGAGAGGGCCTCAGGCTGCACCCCTGGGCCTGAGAGGGCCACAGGCTGCACCCCTGGGGGCCTGAGAGGGCCTCAGGCTGCACCCCTGGGGGCCTGAGAGGGCCTCAGGCTGCACCCCTGGGCCTGGGAGGGCCCCATGCTGCACCCCTGGGCCTGAGAGGGCCTCAGGCTGCACCCCTGGGGGCCTGAGAGGGCCTCAGGCTGCACCCCTGGGCCTGAGAGGGGCCTCAGGCTACACCCCTGGGGGCCTGAGAGGGCCTCAGGCTGCACCCCTGGGCCTGAGAGGGCCTCAGGCTGCACCCCTGGGCCTGAGAGGGCCTCAGGCTGCACCCCTGGGGGCCTGAGAGGGCCTCAGGCTGCACCCCTGGGCCTGAGAGGGCCTCAGGCTGCACCCCTGGGGGCCTGAGAGGGCCCAGGCTGCACCCCTGGGGGCCTGAGAGGGCCTCAGGCTGCGACCCTGGGGGCCTGAGAGGGCCTCAGGCTGCGCCCCTGGGGGCCTGAGAGGGCCTCAGACTGCACCCCTGGGGGCCTGAGAGGGCCTCAGGCTGCACCCCTGGGGGCCTGAGAGGGCCTCGGGCTGCACCCCTGGGCCTGAGAGGGGCCTCAGGCTACACCCCTGGGGGCCTGAGAGGGCCCCATGCTGCACCCCTGAGGGCCTGAGAGGGCCTCAGGCTGCACCCCTGGGGGCCTGAGAGGGCCCAGGCTGCACCCCTGGGGGCCTGAGGGGGCCTCAGGCTGCACCCCTGGGGGCCTGAGAGGGCCTCAGGCTGCACTCCTGGGGGCCTGAGAGGGCCTCAGGCTGCACCCCTGGGGGCCTGAGAGGGCCTCAGGCTGCACCCCTGGGGGCCTGAGAGGGCCTCAGGCTGCACCCCTGGGGGCCTGAGAGGGCCTCAGGCTGCACCCCTGGGGGCCTGAGGGGGCCTCGGGCTGCACCCCTGGGTCTGAGGGGGCCTCAGGCTGCACCCCTGGGGGCCTGAGAGGGCCTCAGGCTGCACCCCTGGGTCTGAGGGGGCCTCAGGCTGCACCCCTGGGCCTGAGAGGGCCACAGGCTGCACCCCTGGGGGCCTGAGAGGGCCTCAGGCTGCACCCCTGGGGGCCTGAGAGGGCCTCAGGCTGCACCCCTGGGCCTGAGAGGGCCTCAGGCTGCGCCCCTGGGGGCCTGAGAGGGCCTCATGCTGCACCCCTGGGGGCCTGAGAGGGCCTCAGGCTGCACCCCTGGGGGCCTGAGGGGGCCTCAGGCTGCACCCCTGGGGGCCTGAGGGGGCCTCAGGCTGCACCCCTGGGGGCCTGAGAGGGCCCCAGGCTGCACCCCTGGGGGCCTGAGGGGGCCTCAGGCTGCACCCCTGGGGGCCTGAGAGGGCCCTAGGCTGCACCCCTGGGGGCCTGAGAGGGCCTCAGGCTGCACCCCTGGGCCTGAGAGGGCCTCAGGCTGCATCCCTGGGGGCCTGAGAGGGCCTCGGGCTGCACCCCTGGGCCTGAGAGGGCCTCAGGCTGCGCCCCTGGGCCTGAGGAGGCCTCAGGCTGCACCCCTGGGGGCCTGAGAGGGCCTCAGGCTGCACCCCTGGGGGCCTGAGAGGGCCTCAGGCTGCACCCCTGAGGGCCTGAGAGGGCCTCAGGCTGCACCCCTGGGGGCCTGAGAGGGGGCCCAGGCTGCACCCCTGGGGGCCTGAGGGGGCCTCAGGCTGCACCCCTGGGGGCCTGAGAGGGCCTCAGGCTGCACCCCTGGGGGCCTGAGGGGGCCTCAGGCTGCACCCCTGGGGGCCTGAGGGGGCCTGAGAGGACCCCAGGCTGCACCCCTGGGGGCCTGAGGGGGCCTCAGGCTGCACCCCTGGGGGCCTGAGAGGGCCTCAGGCTGCACCCCTGGGGGCCTGAGAGGGCCTCGGGCTGCACCCCTGGGTCTGAGGGGGCCTCAGGCTGCACCCCTGGGGGCCTGAGAGGGCCTCAGGCTGCACCCCTGGGCCTGAGAGGGGCCTCAGGCTACACCCCTGGGGGCCTGAGAGGGCCTCAGGCTGCACCCCTGGGCCTGAGAGGGCCTCAGGCTGCACCCCTGGGCCTGAGAGGGCCTCAGGCTGCACCCCTGGGGGCCTGAGAGGGCCTCAGGCTGCACCCCTGGGCCTGAGAGGGCCTCAGGCTGCACCCCTGGGGGCCTGAGAGGGCCCAGGCTGCACCCCTGGGGGCCTGAGAGGGCCTCAGGCTGCGCCCCTGGGGGCCTGAGAGGGCCTCAGACTGCACCCCTGGGGGCCTGAGAGGGCCTCAGGCTGCACCCCTGGGGGCCTGAGAGGGCCTCGGGCTGCACCCCTGGGCCTGAGAGGGGCCTCAGGCTACACCCCTGGGGGCCTGAGAGGGCCCCATGCTGCACCCCTGAGGGCCTGAGAGGGCCTCAGGCTGCACCCCTGGGGGCCTGAGAGGGCCCAGGCTGCACCCCTGGGGGCCTGAGGGGGCCTCAGGCTGCACCCCTGGGGGCCTGAGAGGGCCTCAGGCTGCACTCCTGGGGGCCTGAGAGGGCCTCAGGCTGCACCCCTGGGGGCCTGAGAGGGCCTCAGGCTGCACCCCTGGGGGCCTGAGAGGGCCTCAGGCTGCACCCCTGGGGGCCTGAGAGGGCCTCAGGCTGCACCCCTGGGGGCCTGAGGGGGCCTCGGGCTGCACCCCTGGGTCTGAGGGGGCCTCAGGCTGCACCCCTGGGGGCCTGAGAGGGCCTCAGGCTGCACCCCTGGGTCTGAGGGGGCCTCAGGCTGCACCCCTGGGCCTGAGAGGGCCACAGGCTGCACCCCTGGGGGCCTGAGAGGGCCTCAGGCTGCACCCCTGGGGGCCTGAGAGGGCCTCAGGCTGCACCCCTGGGCCTGAGAGGGCCTCAGGCTGCGCCCCTGGGGGCCTGAGAGGGCCTCATGCTGCACCCCTGGGGGCCTGAGAGGGCCTCAGGCTGCACCCCTGGGGGCCTGAGGGGGCCTCAGGCTGCACCCCTGGGGGCCTGAGGGGGCCTCAGGCTGCACCCCTGGGGGCCTGAGAGGGCCCCAGGCTGCACCCCTGGGGGCCTGAGGGGGCCTCAGGCTGCACCCCTGGGGGCCTGAGAGGGCCCTAGGCTGCACCCCTGGGGGCCTGAGAGGGCCTCAGGCTGCACCCCTGGGCCTGAGAGGGCCTCAGGCTGCATCCCTGGGGGCCTGAGAGGGCCTCGGGCTGCACCCCTGGGCCTGAGAGGGCCTCAGGCTGCGCCCCTGGGCCTGAGGAGGCCTCAGGCTGCACCCCTGGGGGCCTGAGAGGGCCTCAGGCTGCACCCCTGGGGGCCTGAGAGGGCCTCAGGCTGCACCCCTGAGGGCCTGAGAGGGCCTCAGGCTGCACCCCTGGGGGCCTGAGAGGGGGCCCAGGCTGCACCCCTGGGGGCCTGAGGGGGCCTCAGGCTGCACCCCTGGGGGCCTGAGAGGGCCTCAGGCTGCACCCCTGGGGGCCTGAGGGGGCCTCAGGCTGCACCCCTGGGGGCCTGAGGGGGCCTGAGAGGACCCCAGGCTGCACCCCTGGGGGCCTGAGGGGGCCTCAGGCTGCACCCCTGGGGGCCTGAGAGGGCCTCAGGCTGCACCCCTGGGGGCCTGAGAGGGCCTCGGGCTGCACCCCTGGGTCTGAGGGGGCCTCAGGCTGCACCCCTGGGGGCCTGAGAGGGCCTCAGGCTGCACCCCTGGGTCTGAGGGGGCCACAGGCTGCACCCCTGGGCCTGAGAGGGCCACAGGCTGCACCCCTGGGGGCCTGAGAGGGCCTCAGGCTGCACCCCTGGGGGCCTGAGGGGGCCTCAGGCTGCATCCCTGGGGGCCTGAGGGGGCCTCAGGCTGCACCCCTGGGGGCCTGAGAGGGCCTCAGGCTGCACCCCTGGGGGCCTGGGAGGGCCTCAGGCTGCACCCCTGGGGGCCTGAGAGGGCCTCAGGCTGCACCCCTGGGGGCCTGAGGGGGCCTCAGGCTGCACCCCTGGGGGCCTGAGAGGGCCTCGGGCTGCACCCCTGGGTCTGAGGGGGCCTCAGGCTGCACCCCTGGGTCTGAGGGGGCCTCAGGCTGCACCCCTGGGGGCCTGAGAGGGCCCCATGCTGCACCCCTGGGCCTGGGAGGGCCCCATGCTGCACCCCTGGGCCTGAGAGGTCCTCAGGCTGCACCCCTGGGGGCCTGAGAGGGCCTCGGGCTGCACCCCTGGGGGCCTGAGAGGGCCTCGGGCTGCACCCCTGGGGGCCTGAGAGGGCCTCAGGCTGCACCCCTGGGGGCCTGAGAGGGCCTCGGGCTGCACCCCTGGGTCTGAGAGGGCCTCGGGCTGCACCCCTGGGGGCCTGAGAGGGCCTCAGGCTGCACCCCTGGGGGCCTGAGAGGGCCTCAGGCTGCACCCCTGGGCCTGAGAGGGCCTCAGGCTGCACCCCTGGGCCTGAGAGGGCCTCAGGCTGCACCCCTGGGGTCTGAGAGGGCCCCAGGCTGCACCCCTGGGCCTGAGAGGGCCTCAGGCTGCACCCCTGGGGGCCTGGGAGGGCCTCAGGCTGCGACCCTGGGGGCCTGAGGGGGCCCCAGGCTGCACCCCTGGGCCTGGGAGGGCCCCATGCTGCACCCCTGGGGGCCTGAGGGGGCCTCGGGCTGCACCCCTGGGTCTGAGGGGGCCTCAGGCTGCACCCCTGGGGGCCTGAGAGGGCCTCAGGCTGCACCCCTGGGTCTGAGGGGGCCACAGGCTGCACCCCTGGGGGCCTGAGAGGGCCTCAGGCTGCACCCCTGGGGGCCTGAGAGGGCCTCAGGCTGCACCCCTGGGGGCCTGAGAGGGCCTCGGGCTGCACCCCTGGGTCTGAGAGGGCCACAGGCTGCACCCCTGGGGGCCTGAGAGGGCCTCAGGCTGCACCCCTGGGGGCCTGAGAGGGCCTCAGGCTGCACCCCTGGGGGCCTGAGAGGGCCTCAGGCTGCACCCCTGGGGTCTGAGAGGGCCTCGGGCTGCACCCCTGGGGGCCTGAGAGGGCCCCATGCTGCACCCCTGGGGGCCTGGGAGGGCCCCAGGCTGCACCCCTGGGGGCCTGAGAGGGCCTCATGCTGCACCCCTGGGGGCCTGAGAGGGCCCAGGCTGCACCCCTGGGGGCCTGAGAGGGCCTCAGGCTGCACCCCTGGGGGCCTGAGAGGGCCTCAGGCTGCGACCCTGGGGGCCTGAGGGGGCCCCAGGCTGCACCCCTGGGCCTGGGAGGGCCCCATGCTGCACCCCTGGGCCTGAGAGGGCCCCAGGCTGCACCCCTGGGTCTGAGGGGGCCTCAGGCTGCACCCCTGGGGGCCTGAGAGGGCCTCAGGCTGCACCCCTGGGCCTGAGAGGGCCTCAGGCTGCACCCCTGGGCCTGAGAGGGCCTCAGGCTGCACCCCTGGGCCTGAGAGGGCCTCAGGCTGCACCCCTGGGCCTGAGAGGGCCACAGGCTGCACCCCTGGGCATGGGGGGGCTCAGGCTGCACCCCTGGGGGCCTGAGAGGGCCTCAGGCTGCACCCCTGGGGTCTGAGGAGGCCTCAGGCTGCACCCCTGGGGGCCTGAGGGGGCCTCAGGCTGCACCCCTGGGGTCTGAGAGGGCCTCAGGCTGCACCCCTGGGGGCCTGAGAGGGCCCCATGCGGCACCCCTGGGGGCCTGAGGGGGCCTCAGGCTGCACCCCTGGGGTCTGAGAGGGCCTCAGGCTGCACCCCTGGGGGCCTGAGAGGGCCCCATGCGGCACCCCTGGGTCTGAGGGGGCCTCAGGCTGCACCCCTGGGGGCCTGAGGGGGCCTCAGGCTGCGACCCCTGGGGGCCTGAGAGGGCCTCAGGCTGCACCCCTGGGCCTGAGAGGGCCTCAGGCTGCACCCCTGGGCCTGAGAGGGCCTCAGGCTGCACCCCTGGGGGCCTGAGAGGGCCTCAGGCTGCACCCCTGGGGGCCTGAGAGGGCCTCA
Source organism: Lissotriton helveticus (assembly GCF_964261635.1). Classification (NCBI taxonomy): domain Eukaryota; kingdom Metazoa; phylum Chordata; class Amphibia; order Caudata; family Salamandridae; genus Lissotriton; species Lissotriton helveticus. The sequence goes on from NC_136071.1 coordinate 4,271,940, forward strand.
GGCTGCACCCCTGGGGGCCTGGGAGGGCCCCATGCTGCACCCCTGGGGGCCTGGGAGGGCCCCATGCTGCACCCCTGGGGGCCTGAGAGGGCCTCGGGCTGCACCCCTGGGGGCCTGAGAGGGCCTCGGGCTGCACCCCTGGGCCTGAGGGGGCCTCAGGCTGCACCCCCGGGGGCCTGAGGAGGCCTCAGGCTGCACCCCTGGGGGCCTGAGGAGGCCTCAGGCTGCACCCCTGGGGGCCTGAGAGGGCCTCAGGCTGCACCCCTGGGGGCCTGAGAGGGCCTCAGGCTGCACCCCTGGGGGCCTGAGAGGGCCTCAGGCTGCACCCCTGGGGGCCTGAGGGGGCCTCAGGCTGCACCCCTGGGGGCCTGAGAGGGCCTCAGGCTGCACCCCTGGGGGTCTGAGAGGGCCTCAGACTGCACCCCTGGGGGCCTGAGAGGGCCTCAGACTGCACCCCTGGGGGCCTGAGAGGGCCCCAGGCTGCACCCCTGGGGGCCTGAGGGGGCCTCAGGCTGCACCCCTGGGGGCCTGAGAGGGCCTCAGGCTGCACCCCTGGGCCTGAGAGGGCCACAGGCTTCACCCCTGGGGGCCTGAGAGGGCCTCATGCTGCACCCCTGGGGGCCTGAGGGGGCCTCGGGCTGCACCCCTGGGGGCCTGGGAGGGGCCTCAGGCTGCACCCCTGGGGGCCTGAGAAGGGCCTCAGGCTGCACCCCTGGGGGCCTGAGAGGGCCTCAGGCTGCACCCCTGGGGGCCTGAGGGGGCCCCATGCTGCACCCCTGGGGGCCTGGGAGGGCCTCAGGCTGCACCCCTGGGGGCCTGAGAGGGCCCCAGGCTGCACCCCTGGGGGCCTGAGAGGGCCTCAGGCTGCACCCCTGGGGTCTGAGAGGGCCTCGGGCTGCACCCCTGGGGGCCTGGGAGGGCCCCATGCTGCACCCCTGGGGGCCTGGGAGGGCCTCAGGCTACACCCCTGGGGGCCTGGGAGGGCCCCAGGCTGCACCCCTGGGTCTGAGGGGGCCCCAGGCTGCACCCCTGGGCCTGGGAGGGCCCCAGGCTGCACCCCTGGGTCTGAGGGGGCCTCAGGCTGCACCCCTGGGGGCCTGAGAGGGCCACAGGCTGCACCCCTGGGGGCCTGAGAGGGCCTCAGGCTGCACCCCTGGGGGCCTGAGAGGGCCTCAGGCTGCACCCCTGGGCCTGAGAGGGCCTCAGGCTGCGCCCCTGGGGGCCTGAGAGGGCCTCATGCTGCACCCCTGGGGGCCTGAGAGGGCCTCAGGCTGCACCCCTGGGGGCCTGAGGGGGCCTCAGGCTGCACCCCTGGGGGCCTGAGGGGGCCTCAGGCTGCACCCCTGGGGGCCTGAGAGGGCCCCAGGCTGCACCCCTGGGGGCCTGAGGGGGCCTCAGGCTGCACCCCTGGGGGCCTGAGAGGGCCCTAGGCTGCACCCCTGGGGGCCTGAGAGGGCCTCAGGCTGCACCCCTGGGCCTGAGAGGGCCTCAGGCTGCATCCCTGGGGGCCTGAGAGGGCCTCGGGCTGCACCCCTGGGCCTGAGAGGGCCTCAGGCTGCGCCCCTGGGCCTGAGGAGGCCTCAGGCTGCACCCCTGGGGGCCTGAGAGGGCCTCAGGCTGCACCCCTGGGGGCCTGAGAGGGCCTCAGGCTGCACCCCTGAGGGCCTGAGAGGGCCTCAGGCTGCACCCCTGGGGGCCTGAGAGGGGGCCCAGGCTGCACCCCTGGGGGCCTGAGGGGGCCTCAGGCTGCACCCCTGGGGGCCTGAGAGGGCCTCAGGCTGCACCCCTGGGGGCCTGAGGGGGCCTCAGGCTGCACCCCTGGGGGCCTGAGGGGGCCTGAGAGGACCCCAGGCTGCACCCCTGGGGGCCTGAGGGGGCCTCAGGCTGCACCCCTGGGGGCCTGAGAGGGCCTCAGGCTGCACCCCTGGGGGCCTGAGAGGGCCTCGGGCTGCACCCCTGGGTCTGAGGGGGCCTCAGGCTGCACCCCTGGGGGCCTGAGAGGGCCTCAGGCTGCACCCCTGGGTCTGAGGGGGCCACAGGCTGCACCCCTGGGCCTGAGAGGGCCACAGGCTGCACCCCTGGGGGCCTGAGAGGGCCTCAGGCTGCACCCCTGGGGGCCTGAGGGGGCCTCAGGCTGCATCCCTGGGGGCCTGAGGGGGCCTCAGGCTGCACCCCTGGGGGCCTGAGAGGGCCTCAGGCTGCACCCCTGGGGGCCTGGGAGGGCCTCAGGCTGCACCCCTGGGGGCCTGAGGGGGCCTCAGGCTGCACCCCTGGGTCTGAGGGGGCCTCAGGCTGCACCCCTGGGGGCCTGAGAGGGCCCCATGCTGCACCCCTGGGGGCCTGAGAGGGCCTCGGGCTGCACCCCTGGGTCTGAGAGGGCCTCGGGCTGCACCCCTGGGGGCCTGAGAGGGCCTCAGGCTGCACCCCTGGGGGCCTGAGAGGGCCTCAGGCTGCACCCCTGGGCCTGAGAGGGCCTCATGCTGCACCCCTGGGCCTGAGAGGGCCTCAGGCTGCACCCCTGGGGGCCTGGGAGGGCCTCAGGCTGCGACCCTGGGGGCCTGAGGGGGCCCCAGGCTGCACCCCTGGGCCTGGGAGGGCCCCATGCTGCACCCCTGGGGGCCTGAGGGGGCCTCGGGCTGCACCCCTGGGTCTGAGGGGGCCTCAGGCTGCACCCCTGGGGGCCTGAGAGGGCCTCAGGCTGCACCCCTGGGTCTGAGGGGGCCACAGGCTGCACCCCTGGGGGCCTGAGAGGGCCTCAGGCTGCACCCCTGGGGGCCTGAGAGGGCCTCAGGCTGCACCCCTGGGGGCCTGAGAGGGCCTCGGGCTGCACCCCTGGGTCTGAGAGGGCCTCAGACTGCACCCCTGGGGGCCTGAGAGGGCCTCAGGCTGCACCCCTGGGGTCTGAGAGGGCCTCGGGCTGCACCCCTGGGGGCCTGGGAGGGCCCCATGCTGCACCCCTGGGGGCCTGGGAGGGCCCCAGGCTGCACCCCTGGGGGCCTGAGAGGGCCTCATGCTGCACCCCTGGGGGCCTGAGAGGGCCCAGGCTGCACCCCTGGGGGCCTGAGAGGGCCTCAGGCTGCACCCCTGGGGGCCTGAGAGGGCCTCAGGCTGCGACCCTGGGGGCCTGAGGGGGCCCCAGGCTGCACCCCTGGGCCTGGGAGGGCCCCATGCTGCACCCCTGGGTCTGAGGGGGCCCCAGGCTGCACCCCTGGGTCTGAGGGGGCCTCAGGCTGCACCCCTGGGGGCCTGAGAGGGCCTCAGGCTGCACCCCTGGGCCTGAGAGGGCCTCAGGCTGCACCCCTGGGCCTGAGAGGGCCTCAGGCTGCACCCCTGGGCCTGAGAGGGCCTCAGGCTGCACCCCTGGGCCTGAGAGGGCCACAGGCTGCACCCCTGGGCATGGGGGGGCTCAGGCTGCACCCCTGGGGGCCTGAGAGGGCCTCAGGCTGCACCCCTGGGGTCTGAGGAGGCCTCAGGCTGCACCCCTGGGGGCCTGAGGGGGCCTCAGGCTGCACCCCTGGGGTCTGAGAGGGCCTCAGGCTGCACCCCTGGGGGCCTGAGAGGGCCCCATGCGGCACCCCTGGGGGCCTGAGGGGGCCTCAGGCTGCACCCCTGGGGTCTGAGAGGGCCTCAGGCTGCACCCCTGGGGGCCTGAGAGGGCCCCATGCGGCACCCCTGGGTCTGAGGGGGCCTCAGGCTGCACCCCTGGGGGCCTGAGGGGGCCTCAGGCTGCGACCCCTGGGGGCCTGAGAGGGCCTCAGGCTGCACCCCTGGGCCTGAGAGGGCCTCAGGCTGCACCCCTGGGCCTGAGAGGGCCTCAGGCTGCACCCCTGGGGGCCTGAGAGGGCCTCAGGCTGCACCCCTGGGGGCCTGAGAGGGCCTCAGGCTGCACCCCTGGGGGCCTGGGAGGGCCCCATGCTGCACCCCTGGGGGCCTGGGAGGGCCCCATGCTGCACCCCTGGGGGCCTGAGAGGGCCCCAGGCTGCACCCCTGGGGGCCTGAGAGGGCCTCGGGCTGCACCCCTGGGTCTGAGGGGGCCTCAGGCTGCACCCCTGGGCCTGAGAGGGCCCCAGGCTGCACCCCTGGGGGCCTGGGAGGGCCTCAGGCTGCGCCCCTGGGGGCCTGAGAGGGGCCTCAGGCTGCACCCCTGGGCCTGAGAGGGCCACAGGCTGCACCCCTGGGGGCCTGAGGAGGCCTCAGGCTGCACCCCTGGGTCTGAGGGGGCCTCAGGCTGCACCCCTGGGCCTGAGAGGGGCCTCAGGCTGCACCCCTGGGCCTGAGAGGGCCACAGGCTGCACCCCTGGGGGCCTGAGGAGGCCTCAGGCTGCACCCCTGGGTCTGAGGGGGCCTCAGGCTGCACCCCTGGGCCTGAGAGGGGCCTCAGGCTGCACCCCTGGGGGCCTGAGAGGGCCTCGGGCTGCACCCCTGGGGGCCTGAGGGGGCCTCAGGCTGCACCCCTGGGGTCTGAGAGGGCCTCAGGCTGCACCCCTGGGGGCCTGAGAGGGCCCCATGCGGCACCCCTGGGGGCCTGAGGGGGCCTCAGGCTGCACCCCTGGGGGCCTGAGAGGGCCTCAGGCTGCACCCCTGGGGGCCTGAGAGGGCCTCAGGCTGCACCCCTGGGGGCCTGAGAGGGCCTCAGGCTGCACCCCTGGGGGCCTGGGAGGGCCCCATGCTGCACCCCTGGGGGCCTGGGAGGGCCCCATGCTGCACCCCTGGGGGCCTGAGAGGGCCCCAGGCTGCACCCCTGGGGGCCTGAGAGGGCCTCAGGCTGCACCCCTGGGGGCCTGAGAGGGCCACAGGCTGCACCCCTGGGGGCCTGAGGAGGCCTCAGGCTGCACCCCTGGGTCTGAGGGGGCCTCAGGCTGCACCCCTGGGCCTGAGAGGGCCACAGGCTGCACCCCTGGGGGCCTGAGAGGGGCCTCAGGCTGCACCCCTGGGCCTGAGAGGGCCACAGGCTGCACCCCTGGGGGCCTGAGAGGGCCTCATGCTGCACCCCTGGGGGCCTGAGGGGGCCTCGGGCTGCACCCCTGGGGGCCTGAGAGGGCCACAGGCTTCACCCCTGGGGGCCTGAGAGGGCCTCAGGCTGCACCCCTGGGGGCCTGAGAGGGCCTCAGGCTGCACCCCTGGGGGCCTGAGGGGGCCCCATGCTGCACCCCTGGGGGCCTGGGAGGGCCTCAGGCTGCACCCCTGGGGGCCTGAGAGGGCCTCAGGCTGCACCCCCTGGGCCTGAGAGGGCCTCGGGCTGCACCCCTGGGTCTGAGAGGGCCTCAGGCTGCACCCCTGGGGGCCTGAGAGGGCCTCAGGCTGCACCCCTGGGGGCCTGAGAGGGCCCTAGGCTGCACCCCTGGGGGCCTGGGAGGGCCTCGGGCTGCGACCCTGGGCCTGAGAGGGCCTCAGGCTGCACCCCTGGGGGCCTGAGAGGGCCTCAGACTGCACCCCTGGGGGCCTGAGAGGGCCCCAGGCTGCACCCCTGGGGGCCTGAGGGGGCCTCAGGCTGCACCCCTGGGGGCCTGAGAGGGCCTCAGGCTGCACCCCTGGGCCTGAGAGGGCCACAGGCTTCACCCCTGGGGGCCTGAGAGGGCCTCATGCTGCACCCCTGGGGGCCTGAGGGGGCCTCAGGCTGCACCACTGGGGGCCTGAGGGGGCCCCATGCTGCACCCCTGGGGGCCTGGGAGGGCCTCAGGCTGCACCCCTGGGGGCCTGAGAGGGCCTCAGGCTGCACCCCTGGGGGCCTGAGGGGGCCCCATGCTGCACCCCTGGGGGCCTGGGAGGGCCTCAGGCTGCACCCCTGGGGGCCTGAGAGGGCCCCAGGCTGCACCCCTGGGGGCCTGAGAGGGCCTCAGGCTGCACCCCTGGGGTCTGAGAGGGCCTCGGGCTGCACCCCTGGGGGCCTGGGAGGGCCCCATGCTGCACCCCTGGGGGCCTGGGAGGGCCCCAGGCTGCACCCCTGGGTCTGAGGGGGCCCCAGGCTGCACCCCTGGGCCTGGGAGGGCCTCAGGCTGCACCCCTGGGCCTGAGGGGGCCTCAGGCTGCACCCCTGGGCCTGGGAGGGCCTCAGGCTGCACCCCTGGGCCTGGGAGGGCCCCATGCTGCACCCCTGGGGGCCTGAGAGGGCCTCAGGCTGCACCCCTGGGCCTGAGAGGGGCCTCAGGCTACACCCCTGGGGGCCTGAGAGGGCCTCAGGCTGCACCCCTGGGCCTGAGAGGGCCACAGGCTTCACCCCTGGGGGCCTGAGAGGGCCTCAGGCTGCACCCCTGGGCCTGAGGGGGCCTCAGGCTGCACCCCCGGGGGCCTGAGGAGGCCTCAGGCTGCACCCCTGGGGGCCTGAGGAGGCCTCAGGCTGCACCCCTGGGCCTGAGAGGGCCTCGGGCTGCACCCCTGGGGGCCTGAGAGGGCCACAGGCTTCACCCCTGGGGGCCTGAGAGGGCCTCGGGCTGCACCCCTGGGGGCCTGAGAGGGCCTCGGGCTGCACCCCTGGGCCTGAGGGGGCCTCAGGCTGCACCCCCGGGGGCCTGAGGAGGCCTCAGGCTGCACCCCTGGGGGCCTGAGGAGGCCTCAGGCTGCACCCCTGGGGGCCTGAGAGGGCCTCAGGCTGCACCCCTGGGGGCCTGAGAGGGCCTCAGGCTGCACCCCTGGGGGCCTGAGAGGGCCTCAGGCTGCACCCCTGGGGGCCTGAGGGGGCCTCAGGCTGCACCCCTGGGGGCCTGAGAGGGCCTCAGGCTGCACCCCTGGGGGTCTGAGAGGGCCTCAGACTGCACCCCTGGGGGCCTGAGAGGGCCTCAGACTGCACCCCTGGGGGCCTGAGAGGGCCCCAGGCTGCACCCCTGGGGGCCTGAGGGGGCCTCAGGCTGCACCCCTGGGGGCCTGAGAGGGCCTCAGGCTGCACCCCTGGGCCTGAGAGGGCCACAGGCTTCACCCCTGGGGGCCTGAGAGGGCCTCAGGCTGCACCCCTGGGGGCCTGAGGGGGCCCCATGCTGCACCCCTGGGGGCCTGGGAGGGCCTCAGGCTGCACCCCTGGGGGCCTGAGAGGGCCCCAGGCTGCACCCCTGGGGGCCTGAGAGGGCCTCAGGCTGCACCCCTGGGGTCTGAGAGGGCCTCGGGCTGCACCCCTGGGGGCCTGGGAGGGCCCCATGCTGCACCCCTGGGGGCCTGGGAGGGCCTCAGGCTACACCCCTGGGGGCCTGGGAGGGCCCCAGGCTGCACCCCTGGGTCTGAGGGGGCCCCAGGCTGCACCCCTGGGCCTGGGAGGGCCCCAGGCTGCACCCCTGGGTCTGAGGGGGCCCCAGGCTGCACCCCTGGGCCTGGGAGGGCCTCAGGCTGCACCCCTGGGCCTGGGAGGGCCCCATGCTGCACCCCTGGGGGCCTGAGAGGGCCTCAGGCTGCACCCCTGGGGGCCTGAGGGGGCCTCAGGCTACACCCCTGGGGGCCTGAGAGGGCCTCAGGCTGCACCCCTGGGCCTGAGAGGGCCACAGGCTTCACCCCTGGGGGCCTGAGAGGGCCTCAGGCTGCACCCCTGGGCCTGAGGGGGCCTCAGGCTGCACCCCCGGGGGCCTGAGGAGGCCTCAGGCTGCACCCCTGGGGGCCTGAGGAGGCCTCAGGCTGCACCCCTGGGCCTGAGAGGGCCTCGGGCTGCACCCCTGGGGGCCTGAGAGGGCCTCAGGCTGCACCCCTGGGGGCCTGGGAGGGCCCCATGCTGCACCCCTGGGGGCCTGAGAGGGCCCCAGGCTGCACCCCTGGGGGCCTGAGAGGGCCTCGGGCTGCACCCCTGGGTCTGAGGGGGCCTCAGGCTGCACCCCTGGGCCTGAGAGGGCCCCAGGCTGCACCCCTGGGGGCCTGGGAGGGCCTCAGGCTGCGCCCCTGGGGGCCTGAGAGGGGCCTCAGGCTGCACCCCTGGGCCTGAGAGGGCCACAGGCTGCACCCCTGGGGGCCTGAGGAGGCCTCAGGCTGCACCCCTGGGTCTGAGGGGGCCTCAGGCTGCACCCCTGGGCCTGAGAGGGGCCTCAGGCTGCACCCCTGGGCCTGAGAGGGCCACAGGCTGCACCCCTGGGGGCCTGAGGAGGCCTCAGGCTGCACCCCTGGGTCTGAGGGGGCCTCAGGCTGCACCCCTGGGCCTGAGAGGGGCCTCAGGCTGCACCCCTGGGGGCCTGAGAGGGCCTCGGGCTGCACCCCTGGGGGCCTGAGGGGGCCTCAGGCTGCACCCCTGGGGTCTGAGAGGGCCTCAGGCTGCACCCCTGGGGGCCTGAGAGGGCCCCATGCGGCACCCCTGGGGGCCTGAGGGGGCCTCAGGCTGCACCCCTGGGGGCCTGAGAGGGCCTCAGGCTGCACCCCTGGGGGCCTGAGAGGGCCTCAGGCTGCACCCCTGGGGGCCTGAGAGGGCCTCAGGCTGCACCCCTGGGGGCCTGGGAGGGCCCCATGCTGCACCCCTGGGGGCCTGGGAGGGCCCCATGCTGCACCCCTGGGGGCCTGAGAGGGCCCCAGGCTGCACCCCTGGGGGCCTGAGAGGGCCTCAGGCTGCACCCCTGGGGGCCTGAGAGGGCCACAGGCTGCACCCCTGGGGGCCTGAGGAGGCCTCAGGCTGCACCCCTGGGTCTGAGGGGGCCTCAGGCTGCACCCCTGGGCCTGAGAGGGCCACAGGCTGCACCCCTGGGGGCCTGAGAGGGGCCTCAGGCTGCACCCCTGGGCCTGAGAGGGCCACAGGCTGCACCCCTGGGGGCCTGAGAGGGCCTCATGCTGCACCCCTGGGGGCCTGAGGGGGCCTCGGGCTGCACCCCTGGGGGCCTGAGAGGGCCACAGGCTTCACCCCTGGGGGCCTGAGAGGGCCTCAGGCTGCACCCCTGGGGGCCTGAGAGGGCCTCAGGCTGCACCCCTGGGGGCCTGAGGGGGCCCCATGCTGCACCCCTGGGGGCCTGGGAGGGCCTCAGGCTGCACCCCTGGGGGCCTGAGAGGGCCTCAGGCTGCACCCCCTGGGCCTGAGAGGGCCTCGGGCTGCACCCCTGGGTCTGAGAGGGCCTCAGGCTGCACCCCTGGGGGCCTGAGAGGGCCTCAGGCTGCACCCCTGGGGGCCTGAGAGGGCCCTAGGCTGCACCCCTGGGGGCCTGGGAGGGCCTCGGGCTGCGACCCTGGGCCTGAGAGGGCCTCAGGCTGCACCCCTGGGGGCCTGAGAGGGCCTCAGACTGCACCCCTGGGGGCCTGAGAGGGCCCCAGGCTGCACCCCTGGGGGCCTGAGGGGGCCTCAGGCTGCACCCCTGGGGGCCTGAGAGGGCCTCAGGCTGCACCCCTGGGCCTGAGAGGGCCACAGGCTTCACCCCTGGGGGCCTGAGAGGGCCTCATGCTGCACCCCTGGGGGCCTGAGGGGGCCTCAGGCTGCACCACTGGGGGCCTGAGGGGGCCCCATGCTGCACCCCTGGGGGCCTGGGAGGGCCTCAGGCTGCACCCCTGGGGGCCTGAGAGGGCCTCAGGCTGCACCCCTGGGGGCCTGAGGGGGCCCCATGCTGCACCCCTGGGGGCCTGGGAGGGCCTCAGGCTGCACCCCTGGGGGCCTGAGAGGGCCCCAGGCTGCACCCCTGGGGGCCTGAGAGGGCCTCAGGCTGCACCCCTGGGGTCTGAGAGGGCCTCGGGCTGCACCCCTGGGGGCCTGGGAGGGCCCCATGCTGCACCCCTGGGGGCCTGGGAGGGCCCCAGGCTGCACCCCTGGGTCTGAGGGGGCCCCAGGCTGCACCCCTGGGCCTGGGAGGGCCTCAGGCTGCACCCCTGGGCCTGAGGGGGCCTCAGGCTGCACCCCTGGGCCTGGGAGGGCCTCAGGCTGCACCCCTGGGCCTGGGAGGGCCCCATGCTGCACCCCTGGGGGCCTGAGAGGGCCTCAGGCTGCACCCCTGGGCCTGAGAGGGGCCTCAGGCTACACCCCTGGGGGCCTGAGAGGGCCTCAGGCTGCACCCCTGGGCCTGAGAGGGCCACAGGCTTCACCCCTGGGGGCCTGAGAGGGCCTCAGGCTGCACCCCTGGGCCTGAGGGGGCCTCAGGCTGCACCCCCGGGGGCCTGAGGAGGCCTCAGGCTGCACCCCTGGGGGCCTGAGGAGGCCTCAGGCTGCACCCCTGGGCCTGAGAGGGCCTCGGGCTGCACCCCTGGGGGCCTGAGAGGGCCACAGGCTTCACCCCTGGGGGCCTGAGAGGGCCTCGGGCTGCACCCCTGGGGGCCTGAGAGGGCCTCGGGCTGCACCCCTGGGCCTGAGGGGGCCTCAGGCTGCACCCCCGGGGGCCTGAGGAGGCCTCAGGCTGCACCCCTGGGGGCCTGAGGAGGCCTCAGGCTGCACCCCTGGGGGCCTGAGAGGGCCTCAGGCTGCACCCCTGGGGGCCTGAGAGGGCCTCAGGCTGCACCCCTGGGGGCCTGAGAGGGCCTCAGGCTGCACCCCTGGGGGCCTGAGGGGGCCTCAGGCTGCACCCCTGGGGGCCTGAGAGGGCCTCAGGCTGCACCCCTGGGGGTCTGAGAGGGCCTCAGACTGCACCCCTGGGGGCCTGAGAGGGCCTCAGACTGCACCCCTGGGGGCCTGAGAGGGCCCCAGGCTGCACCCCTGGGGGCCTGAGGGGGCCTCAGGCTGCACCCCTGGGGGCCTGAGAGGGCCTCAGGCTGCACCCCTGGGCCTGAGAGGGCCACAGGCTTCACCCCTGGGGGCCTGAGAGGGCCTCAGGCTGCACCCCTGGGGGCCTGAGGGGGCCCCATGCTGCACCCCTGGGGGCCTGGGAGGGCCTCAGGCTGCACCCCTGGGGGCCTGAGAGGGCCCCAGGCTGCACCCCTGGGGGCCTGAGAGGGCCTCAGGCTGCACCCCTGGGGTCTGAGAGGGCCTCGGGCTGCACCCCTGGGGGCCTGGGAGGGCCCCATGCTGCACCCCTGGGGGCCTGGGAGGGCCTCAGGCTACACCCCTGGGGGCCTGGGAGGGCCCCAGGCTGCACCCCTGGGTCTGAGGGGGCCCCAGGCTGCACCCCTGGGCCTGGGAGGGCCCCAGGCTGCACCCCTGGGTCTGAGGGGGCCCCAGGCTGCACCCCTGGGCCTGGGAGGGCCTCAGGCTGCACCCCTGGGCCTGGGAGGGCCCCATGCTGCACCCCTGGGGGCCTGAGAGGGCCTCAGGCTGCACCCCTGGGGGCCTGAGGGGGCCTCAGGCTACACCCCTGGGGGCCTGAGAGGGCCTCAGGCTGCACCCCTGGGCCTGAGAGGGCCACAGGCTTCACCCCTGGGGGCCTGAGAGGGCCTCAGGCTGCACCCCTGGGCCTGAGGGGGCCTCAGGCTGCACCCCCGGGGGCCTGAGGAGGCCTCAGGCTGCACCCCTGGGGGCCTGAGGAGGCCTCAGGCTGCACCCCTGGGCCTGAGAGGGCCTCGGGCTGCACCCCTGGGGGCCTGAGAGGGCCTCAGGCTGCACCCCTGGGTCTGAGGGGGCCTCAGGCTGCACCCCTGGGGGCCTGGGAGGGCCCCATGCTGCACCCCTGGGGGCCTGAGAGGGCCTCGGGCTGCACCCCTGGGGGCCTGAGAGGGCCACAGGCTGCACCCCTGGGGGCCTGAGAGGGCCTCGGGCTGCACCCCTGGGCCTGAGGGGGCCTCAGGCTGCACCCCCGGGGGCCTGAGGAGGCCTCAGGCTGCACCCCTGGGGGCCTGAGGAGGCCTCAGGCTGCACCCCTGGGGGCCTGAGGAGGCCTCAGGCTGCACCCCTGGGGGCCTGAGGGGGCCTCAGGCTGCACCCCTGGGGGCCTGAGAGGGCCTCAGGCTGCACCCCTGGGCCTGGGAGGGCCCCATGCTGCACCCCTGGGGGCCTGAGGGGGCCTCAGGCTGCACCCCCGGGGGCCTGAGGAGGCCTCAGGCTGCACCCCTGGGGGCCTGAGGAGGCCTCAGGCTGCACCCCTGGGGGCCTGAGGAGGCCTCAGGCTGCACCCCTGGGGGCCTGAGGGGGCCTCAGGCTGCACCCCTGGGGGCCTGAGGAGGCCTCAGGCTGCACCCCTGGGGGCCTGAGGAGGCCTCAGGCTGCACCCCTGGGGGCCTGAGGAGGCCTCAGGCTGCACCCCTGGGGGCCTGAGAGGGCCTCAGGCTGCACCCCTGGGGGCCTGAGGGGGCCTCAGGCTGCACCCCTGGGCCTGAGAGGGCCTCAGGCTGCACCCCTGGGGGCCTGGGAGGGCCTCAGGCTGCACCCCTGGGGGCCTGAGAGGGCCTCAGGCTGCACCCCTGGGGGCCTGAGAGGGCCTCAGGCTGCATCCCTGGGGGCCTGAGAGGGCCTCAGGCTGCACCCCTGGGGGCCTGAGAGGGCCTCAGGCTGCACCCCTGGGGGCCTGAGAGGGCCACAGGCTGCACCCCTGGGGGCCTGAGAGGGCCTCAGGCTGCATCCCTGGGGGCCTGAGAGGGCCTCAGGCTGCACCCCTGGGCCTGAGAGGGCCTCAGGCTGCGCCCCTGGGGGCCTGAGAGGGCCTCAGACTGCACCCCTGGGGGCCTGAGAGGGCCTCAGGCTGCACCCCTGGGGGCCTGTGAGGGCCTCAGGCTGCACCCCTGAGGGCCTGAGAGGGCCTCAGGCTACACCCCTGGGGGCCTGAGAGGGCCCCATGCTGCACCCCTGGGGGCCTGAGAGGGGCCTCAGGCTGCGCCCCTGGGGGCCTGAGAGGGCCCCATGCTGCACCCCTGAGGGCCTGAGAGGGCCTCAGGCTGCACCCCTGGGGGCCTGAGAGGGCCCAGGCTGCACCCCTGGGGGCCTGAGGGGGCCTCAGGCTGCACCCCTGGGGGCCTGAGAGGGCCTCAGGCTGCACCCCTGGGGGCCTGAGAGGGCTCAGGCTGCACCCCTGGGGGCCTGAGAGGGCCTCAGGCTGCACCCCTGGAGGCCTGAGAGGGCCTCAGACTGCACCCCTGGCTCTGAGGGGGCCTCAGGCTGCACCCCTGGGGGCCTGAGAGGGCCTCAGGCTGCACCCCTGGGTCTGAGGGGGCCTCAGGCTGCACCCCTGGGCCTGAGAGGGCCACAGGCTGCACCCCTGGGGGTCTGAGAGGGCCTCAGGCTGCACCCCTGGGGGCCTGAGAGGGCCTCAGGCTGCGCCCCTGGGGGCCTGAGAGGGCCTCAGGCTGCACCCCTGGGGGCCTGAGAGGGCCTCAGGCTGCACCCCTGGGGGCCTGAGGGGGCCTCAGGCTGCGCCCCTGGGGGCCTGAGGGGGCCTCAGGCTGCACCCCTGGGGGCCTGAGAGGGCCCAGGCTGCACCCCTGGGGGCCTGAGGGGGCCTCAGGCTGCACCCCTGGGGGCCTGAGAGGGCCTCAGGCTGCACCCCTGGGGGCCTGAGAGGGCCTCAGGCTGCACCCCTGGGTCTGAGGGGGCCTCAGGCTGCACCCCTGAGGGCCTGAGAGGGCCTCAGGCTGCTCCCCTGGGTCTGAGGGGGCCTCAGGCTGCACCCCTGAGGGCCTGAGAGGGCCTCATGCTGCACCCCTGGGGGCCTGAGAGGGCCTCAGGCTGCACCCCTGGGGGCCTGAGGGGGCCTCAGGCTGCACCCCTGGGGGCCTGAGAGGGCCCAGGCTGCACCCCTGGGGGCCTGAGGGGGCCTCAGGCTGCACCCCTGGGGGCCTGAGAGGGCCTCAGGCTGCACCCCTGGGGGCCTGAGAGGGCCTCAGGCTGCACCCCTGGGTCTGAGGGGGCCTCAGGCTGCACCCCTGAGGGCCTGAGAGGGCCTCAGGCTGCACCCCTGGGGGCCTGAGAGGGCCTCAGGCTGCACCCCTGGGGGCCTGAGGGGGCCTCGGGCTGCACCCCTGGGTCTGAGGGGGCCTCAGGCTGCACCCCTGAGGGCCTGAGAGGGCCTCAGGCTGCTCCCCTGGGGGCCTGAGAGGGCCCGGGCTGCACCCCTGGGGGCCTGAGGGGGCCTGAGGGGGCCTCAGGCTGCACCCCTGGGGGCCTGAGAGGGCCTCAGGCTGCACCCCTGGGGGCCTGAGAGGGCCTCAGGCTGCACCCCTGGGGGCCTGAGAGGGCCTCGGGCTGCACCCCTGGGTCTGAGGGGGCCTCAGGCTGCACCCCTGGGGGCCTGAGAGGGCCTCAGGCTGCACCCCTGGGTCTGAGGGGGCCTCAGGCTGCACCCCTGGGCCTGAGAGGGCCACAGGCTGCACCCCTGGGCCTGAGAGGGCCTCAGGCTGCACCCCTGGGGGCCTGAGAGGGCCTCAGGTCGCACCCCTGGGGGCCTGAGAGGGCCCTAGGCTGCACCCCTGGGGGCCTGAGAGGGCCCCATGCGGCACCCCTGGGGGCCTGAGGGGGCCTCAGGCTGCACCCCTGGGGGCCTGAGGGGGCCTCTGGCTGCACCCCTGGGGGCCTGAGAGGGCCTCAGGCTGCACCCCTGGGGGCCTGAGAGGGCCTCAGGCTGCACCCCTGGGGGCCTGAGAGGGCCTCAGGCGGCACCCCTGGGGGCCTGAGAGGGCCCCATGCGGCACCCCTGGGGGCCTGAGAGGGCCTCAGGCTGCACCCCTGGGGGGCCTGAGAGGGCCTCAGGCTGCACCCCTGGGGGCCTGAGAGGGCCTCGGGCTGCACCCCTGGGTCTGAGGGGGCCTCAGGCTGCACCCCTGGGGGCCTGAGAGGGCCTCAGGCTGCACCCCTGGGCCTGAGAGGGCCACAGGCTGCACCCCTGGGGGCCTGAGAGGGCCTCAGGCTGCACCCCTGGGGGCCTGAGAGGGCCTCAGGCTGCACCCCTGGGCCTGGGAGGGCCCCATGCTGCACCCCTGGGCCTGAGAGGGCCTCAGGCTGCACCCCTGGGGGCCTGAGAGGGCCTCAGGCTGCACCCCTGGGGGCCTGAGAGGGCCTCAGGCTGCACCCCTGGGCCTGAGAGGGCCTCAGGCTGCGACCCTGGGGGCCTGAGAGGGCCTCAGGCTGCGCCCCTGGGGGCCTGAGAGGGCCTCAGACTGCACCCCTGGGGGCCTGAGAGGGCCTCAGGCTGCACCCCTGGGGGCCTGAGAGGGCCCCAGGCTGCCCCCCTGGGGGCCTGATAGGGCCTCGGGCTGCACCCCTGGGCCTGAGAGGGGCCTCAGGCTACACCCCTGGGGGCCTGAGAGGGCCCCATGCTGCACCCCTGAGGGCCTGAGAGGGCCTCAGGCTGCACCCCTGGGGGCCTGAGAGGGCCCAGGCTGCACCCCTGGGGGCCTGAGGGGGCCTCAGGCTGCACCCCTGGGGGCCTGAGAGGGCCTCAGGCTGCACTCCTGGGGGCCTGAGAGGGCCTCAGGCTGCACCCCTGGGGGCCTGAGAGGGCCTCAGGCTGCACCCCTGGGGGCCTGAGAGGGCCTCAGGCTGCACCCCTGGGGGCCTGAGAGGGCCTCAGGCTGCACCCCTGGGGGCCTGAGGGGGCCTCGGGCTGCACCCCTGGGTCTGAGGGGGCCTCAGGCTGCACCCCTGGGGGCCTGAGAGGGCCTCAGGCTGCACCCCTGGGTCTGAGGGGGCCTCAGGCTGCACCCCTGGGCCTGAGAGGGCCACAGGCTGCACCCCTGGGGGCCTGAGAGGGCCTCAGGCTGCACCCCTGGGGGCCTGAGAGGGCCTCAGGCTGCACCCCTGGGCCTGAGAGGGCCTCAGGCTGCGCCCCTGGGGGCCTGAGAGGGCCTCATGCTGCACCCCTGGGGGCCTGAGAGGGCCTCAGGCTGCACCCCTGGGGGCCTGAGGGGGCCTCAGGCTGCACCCCTGGGGGCCTGAGGGGGCCTCAGGCTGCACCCCTGGGGGCCTGAGAGGGCCCCAGGCTGCACCCCTGGGGGCCTGAGGGGGCCTCAGGCTGCACCCCTGGGGGCCTGAGAGGGCCCTAGGCTGCACCCCTGGGGGCCTGAGAGGGCCTCAGGCTGCACCCCTGGGCCTGAGAGGGCCTCAGGCTGCATCCCTGGGGGCCTGAGAGGGCCTCGGGCTGCACCCCTGGGCCTGAGAGGGCCTCAGGCTGCGCCCCTGGGCCTGAGGAGGCCTCAGGCTGCACCCCTGGGGGCCTGAGAGGGCCTCAGGCTGCACCCCTGGGGGCCTGAGAGGGCCTCAGGCTGCACCCCTGGGGGCCTGAGAGGGCCTCAGGCTGCACCCCTGGGGGCCTGAGAGGGGGCCCAGGCTGCACCCCTGGGGGCCTGAGGGGGCCTCAGGCTGCACCCCTGGGGGCCTGAGAGGGCCTCAGGCTGCACCCCTGGGGGCCTGAGGGGGCCTCAGGCTGCACCCCTGGGGGCCTGAGGGGGCCTGAGAGGACCCCAGGCTGCACCCCTGGGGGCCTGAGGGGGCCTCAGGCTGCACCCCTGGGGGCCTGTGAGGGCCTCAGGCTGCACCCCTGAGGGCCTGAGAGGGCCTCAGGCTGCACCCCTGGGGGCCTGAGAGGGCCTCAGGCTGCACCCCTGGGGGCCTGAGAGGGCCTCGGGCTGCACCCCTGGGTCTGAGGGGGCCTCAGGCTGCACCCCTGGGGGCCTGAGAGGGCCTCAGGCTGCACCCCTGGGTCTGAGGGGGCCACAGGCTGCACCCCTGGGCCTGAGAGGGCCACAGGCTGCACCCCTGGGGGCCTGAGAGGGCCTCAGGCTGCACCCCTGGGGGCCTGAGAGGGCCTCATGCTGCACCCCTGGGGGCCTGAGAGGGCCTCAGGCTGCACCCCTGGGGGCCTGAGAGGGCCTCAGGCTGCACCCCTGGGGGCCTGAGGGGGCCTCAGGCTGCACCCCTGGGGGCCTGAGGGGGCCTCAGGCTGCACCCCTGGGGGCCTGAGAGGGCCCCAGGCTGCACCCCTGGGGGCCTGAGGGGGCCTCAGGCTGCACCCCTGGGGGCCTGAGAAGGCCCCAGGCTGCACCCCTGGGGGCCTGAGGGGGCCTCAGGCTGCACCCCTGGGGGCCTGAGAGGGCCTCAGGCTGCACCCCTGGGGGCCTGAGAGGGCCTCAGGCTGCACCCCTGGGCCTGAGAGGGCCTCAGGCTGCACCCCTGGGGGCCTGAGAGGGCCTCAGGCTGCACCCCTGGGCCTGAGGGGGCCTCAGGCTGCATCCCTGGGGGCCTGAGAGGGCCTCGGGCTGCACCCCTGGGGTCTGAGAGGGCCTCAGGCTGCACCCCTGGGCCTGAGAGGGCCTCAGGCTGCGCCCTTGGGCCTGAGGAGGCCTCAGGCTGCACCCCTGGGGGCCTGAGAGGGCCTCAGGCTGCACCCCTGGGGGCCTGAGAGGGCCTCAGGCTGCACCCCTGAGGGCCTGAGAGGGCCTCAGGCTGCACCCCTGGGGGCCTGAGAGGGGGCCCAGGCTGCACCCCTGGGGGCCTGAGGGGGCCTCAGGCTGCACCCCTGGGGGCCTGAGAGGGCCTCAGGCTGCACCCCTGGGGGCCTGAGGGGGCCTCAGGCTGCACCCCTGGGGGCCTGAGGGGGCCTCAGGCTGCACCCCCTGGGCCTGAGAGGGGCTCGGGCTGCATCCCTGGGGGCCTGAGAGGGCCTCAGGCTGCACCCCTGGGGGCCTGAGAGGGCCCCAGGCTGCACCCCTGGGGGCCTGAGGAGGCCTCAGGCTGCACCCCCTGGGCCTGAGAGGGGCTCGGGCTGCATCCCTGGGGGCCTGAGAGGGCCTCGGGCTGCACCCCTGGGTCTGAGGGGGCCTCAGGCTGCACCCCTGGGTCTGAGGGGGCCTCAGGCTGCACCCCTGGGGGCCTGAGAGGGCCCCATGCTGCACCCCTGGGCCTGGGAGGGCCCCATGCTGCACCCCTGGGCCTGAGAGGTCCTCAGGCTGCACCCCTGGGGGCCTGAGAGGGCCTCGGGCTGCACCCCTGGGGGCCTGAGAGGGCCTCGGGCTGCACCCCTGGGGGCCTGAGAGGGCCTCAGGCTGCACCCCTGGGGGCCTGAGAGGGCCTCGGGCTGCACCCCTGGGTCTGAGAGGGCCACAGGCTGCACCCCTGGGGGCCTGAGAGGGCCTCAGGCTGCACCCCTGGGGGCCTGAGAGGGCCTCAGGCTGCACCCCTGGGGGCCTGAGGGGGCCTCGGGCTGCACCCCTGGGGGCCTGAGAGGGCCTCAGGCTGCACCCCTGGGGGCCTGAGAGGGCCTCGGGCTGCACCCCTGGGTCTGAGAGGGCCTCAGGCTGCACCCCTGGGGGCCTGAGAGGGCCTCAGGCTGCACCCCTGGGGGCCTGAGAGGGCCTCAGGCTGCACCCCTGGGGGCCTGAGAGGGCCTCAGGCTGCACCCCTGGGGGCCTGAGAGGGCCACAGGCTGCACCCCTGGGGGCCTGAGAGGGCCTCAGGCTGCACCCCTGGGGGCCTGAGAGGGCCTCAGGCTGCACCCCTGGGGGCCTGGGAGGGCCTCAGGCTGCGACCCTGGGGGCCTGAGGGGGCCCCAGGCTGCACCCCTGGGCCTGGGAGGGCCCCAGGCTGCACCCCTGGGGGCCTGAGGGGGCCCCAGGCTGCACCCCTGGGCCTGAGAGGGCCTCATGCTGCACCCCTGGGCCTGAGAGGGCCTCAGGCTGCACCCCTGGGGGCCTGGGAGGGCCTCAGGCTGCGACCCTGGGGGCCTGAGGGGGCCCCAGGCTGCACCCCTGGGCCTGGGAGGGCCCCAGGCTGCACCCCTGGGGGCCTGAGGGGGCCCCAGGCTGCACCCCTGGGCCTGAGAGGGCCTCAGGCTGCACCCCTGGGCCTGAGAGGGCCTCAGGCTGCACCCCTGGGGGCCTGAGAGGGCCTCAGGCTGCACCCCTGGGCCTGAGAGGGCCTCAGGCTGCACCCCTGGGCCTGAGAGGGCCTCAGGCTGCACCCCTGGGGGCCTGAGAGGGCCTCAGGCTGCGCCCCTGGGGGCCTGAGAGGGCCTCAGGCTGCACCCCTGGGGGCCTGAGAGGGCCTCAGGCTGCACCCCTGGGTCTGAGGGGGCCTCAGGCTGCACCCCTGGGCCTGAGAGGGCCACAGGCTGCACCCCTGGGCCTGAGAGGGCCTCAGGCTGCACCCCTGGGGGCCTGAGAGGGCCTCAGGCTGCACCCCTGGGCCTGAGAGGGCCTCAGGCTGCACCCCTGGGGGCCTGAGAGGGCCTCAGGCTGCACCCCTGGGCCTGAGAGGGCCTCAGGCTGCACCCCTGGGTCTGAGGGGGCCTCAGGCTGCACCCCTGGGCCTGAGAGGGCCACAGGCTGCACCCCTGGGCCTGAGAGGGCCTCAGGCTGCACCCCTGGGGGCCTGAGAGGGCCTCAGGCTGCACCCCTGGGGGCCTGGGAGGGCCTCAGGCTGCACCCCTGGGTCTGAGGGGGCCTCAGGCTGCACCCCTGGGGGCCTGAGAGGGCCACAGGCTGCACCCCTGGGCATGGGGGGGCTCAGGCTGCACCCCTGGGGGCCTGAGAGGGCCCCATGCTGCACCCCTGGGCCTGAGAGGGCCTCAGGCTGCACCCCTGGGTCTGAGGGGGCCTCGGGCTGCACCCCTGGGCCTGAGAGGACCTCAGGCTGCACCCCTGGGGGCCTGAGGAGGCCTCAGGCTGCACCCCTGGGGGCCTGAGGGGGCCTCAGGCTGCACCCCTGGGGTCTGAGAGGGCCTCAGGCTGCACCCCTGGGGGCCTGAGAGGGCCTCAGGCTGCACCCCTGGGGGCCTGAGAGGGCCTCGGGCTGCACCCCTGGGGGCCTGAGAGGGCCTCAGGCTGCACCCCTGGGGGCCTGAGAGGGCCTCAGGCTGCACCCCTGGGGGCCTGAGAGGGCCCCAGGCTGCACCCCTGGGGGCCTGAGGGGGCCCCAGGCTGCACCCCTGGGGGCCTGAGGGGGCCTCAGGCTGCACCCCTGGGGGCCTGAGAGGGCCCCATGCGGCACCCCTGGGTCTGAGAGGGCCTCAGGCTGCACCCCTGGGCCTGAGGGGGCCTCAGGCTGCACCCCTGGGGGCCTGAGGGGGCCTCAGGCTGCACCCCTGGGGGCCTGAGAGGGCCTCAGGCTGCACCCCTGGGGGCCTGAGAGGGCCTCATGCTGCACCCCTGGGGGCCTGAGAGGGCCTCAGGCTGCACCCCTGGGGGCCTGAGAGGGCCCCATGCTGCACCCCTGGGGGCCTGAGAGGGCCTCAGGCTGCACCCCTGGGCCTGAGGGGGCCTCAGACTGCACCCCTGGGGGCCTGAGAGGGCCTCAGGCTGCACCCCTGGGCCTGAGAGGGCCTCAGGCTGCACCCCTGGGCCTGAGAGGGCCTCAGGCTGCACCCCTGGGCCTGAGGGGGCCTCAGGCTGCACCCCTGGGGGCCTGAGGGGGCCTCAGGCTGCACCCCTGGGGGCCTGAGAGGGCCTCAGGCTGCACCCCTGGGGGCCTGAGAGGGCCTCAGGCTGCACCCCTGGGGGCCTGAGGGGGCCTCAGGCTGCACCCCTGGGGGCCTGAGAGGGCCTCAGGCTGCACCCCTGGGGGCCTGAGAGGGCCTCAGGCTGCACCCCTGGGGGCCTGAGAGGGCCTCAGGCTGCACCCCTGGGTCTGAGGGGGCCTCAGGCTGCACCCCTGGGGGCCTGAGAGGGCCCCATGCTGCACCCCTGGGGGCCTGAGAGGGCCTCAGGCTGCACCCCTGGGGGCCTGAGAGGGCCTCAGGCTGCACCCCTGGGGGCCTGAGGGGGCCTCAGGCTGCACCCCTGGGGGCCTGAGAGGGCCTCAGGCTGCACCCCTGGGGGCCTGAGAGGGCCTCAGGCTGCACCCCTGGGGGCCTGGGAGGGCCTCAGGCTGCACCCCTGGGGTCTGAGAGGGCCTCAGGCTGCACCCCGGGGGTCTGAGAGGGCCTCGGGCTGCACCCCTGGGGTCTGAGAGGGCCTCGGGCTGCACCCCTGGGGTCTGAGAGGGCCTCAGGCTGCGCCCCTGGGCCTGAGGAGGCCTCAGGCTGCTCCCCTGGGGGCCTGAGGGGGCCTCAGGCTGCACCCCTGGGGGCCTGAGAGGGCCTCAGGCTGCACCCCTGGGGGCCTGAGAGGGCCTCAGGCTGCACCCCTGGGGTCTGAGAGGGCCTCGGGCTGCACCCCTGGGGTCTGAGAGGGCCTCAGGCTGCACCCCTGGGCCCCTGTGATCGCAGGTTTGATAACTCCAGGTGTTATCATACCTGTGATCGCTGTGCTCTGCTCCAGTGCAATGCACGTGACTAAGTAAAATAGAAAAATAAGATTACTACCCAAGGAAATCAATGCGTTATGAGATTCTGTCTACTTATTTGCTCTTTGATTTGTCGGTTGGGTTCCAACTTACAACGCACTATGTCTACTAAGACGTATCACTATCAATCATTGGCCAATTAGGCACATTTAAAGACGCACATTTACCTTGGGAGAGTCTACCTCACTTAAGATTACGGAACGCGAAAACTTGCCAGTGTGAGGCGGCAGATACAAGCCGTTTTCGCTTTTTTCATGTGCCCTGATGAAGTTCCCAGTATGGGAATGAAACGCGTTGGCTGGAGTGTCTGTTTGATGATTTTTTTACACAATTTAAAATAAACTGTTTTTTCATCAACATTTGACTACTGGACTTCGTGAGCTGCGCACCCCCATTGGCCATAAAAACTATTTATATAATTCCCCAATATCCCTCAATCATTGCAACAAAGCAAACCTATGTTCTACCGGGTAGCATAGTCCCCCAATGCCATTGGCTGTGTTGATGGCTCAGATATTGCCATATGTCTCCCCCCCCCCCCCCCCCCCATTCAGCCACTGAATACATATACTGTAAAAGCTCACACTCGCTCAATGTGCAGGCAGTGTGACGCCTCCATCACAGACCTAGGTTTTCTCCTAGGTAAGAGAATCACAGACTCAATGCATACAGTGGCCCACACGGCGTATGTAATGTGACCTAATAGTGTACCTTCTCATGCTCTTAACACCTTTGCTGCAGCGGCTATTCTGCCGCAGCGCTAAGGGGGCGGGGCGGCCGCGCGGCGCGCCCATGCTGGTGACGGGACCCCTCCGTCACCAGCCTCAGTTGAGCTGTGCTCATGACGGAGCGGTTCCGTCATGACCCCGCCCGCTCAATGGAACGCCCAGCGCAGGCGCGGCGAGCAGGCCATGACTGAACTGCTCCGTCATCAGCACAGCGCTACCGCGCCTGATGACGGAGCGGTTCCGTCATCAGCATCGAAGGAGTTAAGGTGACCCTGCATAGGCCTGCTTCCCTTGATCCTCACACCGTGCCGGACTCCATGAACAAGACGTGAAAGGCAGTACAACAGGGCACACAGGACAACGCGCTCCTTTGTAGCGAGGACCACTGGCTCCTTACGTCCTGCTTCCACTGCCGCCACGAGACCGGCAAGGCACTAATGTACAGACCGCAGACATGCTGTAAGATCGTCGCCACTTGTGCCATACTGCGCGATATCCCAACGAGGAACGGTCTGCACGGCATCCCCATAGAGCCAGACTCTGATGAGGAATTACAACCACTACACGTGCAGCAGGAGGACACACGTGCACCGGAGGGACGTGCACGATGCACAGAGATGACCAACAACTATTTCTGAGGTTAGAGATTTTAAAACATCCTAGAAACGAGACATCACACGGGATGGTCATGCTTGGTGCACAACTGAGTGACCACCTCTTATTCTGGTGGTTACAACATTGTTGCAAGCACGGATACTCTGCCTCCTTGTGGATGTTACACTGTTAAAAGAATAACAACAATAGCCACCGTTCCAGCCCTTTCTCCAAATTCTGTTGCGACTTAGACATACGCTCCGACAGTAGGCTGCCGCAATGTACCTGCTTTGTCTGCAGGCACCATACCCATTGTGTTGTGACCTCAATGACCACCTCACTGTCGGTAGCCCCTTCGGCTGCCACGGGTCCTGACACGTCTGGGCCGTGATCTGTGGAAATACATGTATATAGTTAGTGCAAATAAATGGCTAATGTTTGGCCACAATATTGTTGTGACTGCTGCATGTGTTTGTGACATGTTTGTGTTGTTCAGCTATGTTTCGTCTGGTCATCAGCTCACACAACAAGCAAATTATGTGTACTAAATCTCCCATGATGCATTGCCTGCTTGGGCCAAGCCCCTCAATGGAGTTATACATGCTGTGACATATGATATATGGTTTAGCTAACATTATGTTATGTACATAAAGCGAAGATGACTTATCCTGGCTGGTGCGTTCTGGATTGGAGGTGTCTCATCTACTCCCACCACACTCTCGGGTTCCAGGGTCCTCTCTGTGAACGTCTCCGTGGAGTCAGAGGGGTGTTGAGTGCCCTCCACCGGTTCCACGTCCCGCTGCCATCCTGCTGGCGACAGTCTCCTTCGTACGGGACCTCCGGTTGGAACACTTCTTGGGGATCTCCGGGATGATCCTCTGGGTGACTCCTAGGGAGTGGGCCTTCTCCGGGATGATCCTCTGGGTGACTCCTAGGGAGTGGGCCTTCTCCAGGATGATCCTCTGGGTGACTCCTAGGGAGTGGACCTTCTCCGGGATGATCCTCTGGGTGACTCCTAGGGAGTGGGCCTTCTCCAGGATGATCCTCTGGGTGACTCCTAGGGAGTGGGCCTTCTCCAGGATGATCCTCTGGGTGACTCCTAGGGAGTGGACCTTCTCCGGGATGATCCTCTGGGTGACTCCTAGGGAGTGGGCCTTCTCCAGGATGATCCTCTGGGTGACTCCTAGGGAGTGGGCCTTCTCCGGGATGATCCTCTGGGTGACTCCTAGGGAGTGGGCCTTCTCCGGGATGATCCTCTGGGTGACTCCTAGGGAGTGGGCCTTCTCCAGGATGATCCTCTGGGTGACTCCTAGGGAGTGGACCTTCTCCGGGATGATCCTCTGGGTGACTCCTAGGGAGTGGACCTTCTCCGGGATGATCCTCTGGGTGACTCCTAGGGAGTGGGCCTTCTCCAGGATGATCCTCTGGGTGACTCCTAGGGAGTGGACCTTCTCCGGGATAATCCTCTGGGTGACTCTTAGGGAGTGGACCTTCTCCACGATGCGGGTCCTCCAGACCAGGTTGTTTGGGACTTGGGTGCTGTGACGGGGGCCTTCCGTACCCTCTGGTCCATGTGGAGACACGTTCCAGGACCTCCTGCTTCTTGTTGTTCCCCTCCTCAGCATCCATGGTCTTCTCTGGTGATGGTGTGATGCCGGGGCACGCCTTGCTTCCTAGTCTGATATTATTTTGCATCCAGAAAACTCCATTTCCTAAATTGTGATTTCCTATTAGTAAATTGAAGTTTTGTGATTTCCTAAATGTGAATTCGGGTGTACATACACACCAGTTTGTGCTTCCCAAATTGCGATTTCTAAGGATTTGTAAATTGCAAATCCGGAATTTCTTACATTTGGGCCTAAAGCACTTATCTATAAATGTGATGTTACGTTTCCAGGGTCCCAGCCTTGTTAACAGTTATATTTCTTATGTCTTTTTCTTGTTTTGTTCACGTCCGATCTCAGTGCATTTCTGATCTGCTTCTAATCTCCTCCTTAAAGACGCCCTAATAATTTTTCTAGACATTACTTCTGCATCGTTTACCTCTGAATACTCCTCTGTGTGAGTTTATAAATCATCTTCGAATACTCGGCCCACACTGAAATGCGTTAATCTAACCCTTGATGCGTGGTACTTGGCAGGACTGGACCTTTCAGAATCAACTGGTGAAATCGCCACACCTGTGTTTTTCTCACGATGCACCCGAGGCCCGCGGTCAGAGGTGGTTATTGTACCCACACTCACCTTTCAGCTGCCCCGTCTGTGCCCAATCGGGGTTACTGTGCTCCAGATTAAGTAAACCCGAGGGTATGTTCTATGCACACTAGAGAAAAAAGTGAATTCATCATCATTGGGATGGGCTGTTCTCGAACCGTTAAGAAATCCCTGTTCTGTTAGTTTAACCGCATGCGCGCTGCATTTTTCCAAAAGCCGCGTTACATGACGAGCTCAGCTCGTCATGAGCATACGAGCGTCGTAACTCAGCTCGTCATGAGCGCGGAAGGGGTTAAGTAGTGACTGCCACTTGGCGCTATACCACCTATAATCCATATATCATTCTTTGTGCCCTTACTCACCCTTGTCAATAATTGGTTGAATATTGTGACCTGATGATTTCTTTTGACATTAGGGAATATGTATTTTACGGTTGAATGTGTGAATGTATGTTTCAGAAAATCACAGCTGTTTGGGATAGGATTGTGGCCATGAATGTTTTCTGAATGTCATGAGGTATGGGACCTGTTTGTTTCGTTTTGAGCCCCACATGTTATGAATATTTATGTGGAAATCAATATGTAATAAATTCTTTTTTATATAAGAACCTGTGAAAATAATTATGAAATTATGAAAATAAAAACGATCAAAATTCTAAAGACTGAAGTAGTCAGAAAATAAATTTGTGGTGTGACTTTGAATATACCTTGTGTTGCGTATAGTAAATAAACAGGATCCTGCAGTGGGACCTTGACCTATCCAGACGGCAGGGGTTTTTTTAGGTCTCGCCTGTCGATGCGCATGCGCATCGAGCTTGCGAGCCTATTGCGGCTTAAACAACCTTTAACTAACAAGCAAGGAATCGTGGCGATTCCTTGCAGTGCCCGTGACTTTTAAGCTCAATGCGCATGTGCATTGAGCTTAAAAGCGCGTGCACATCAGTTCCCTCAGCCACAATCGCCGTCTGTTCCCTCAGCCGCATTCCTCCGACACCTTTTGAAGTGAAGCTTAGCTTCACTTCAAAGGCCCCGGCTTCTTCACACCCACATGCCGCTCTCCCCGCTCCGCCCCCTCCCCTGCCCGCCGTGTGCATTTCTTTTCTCCTCTTTGCTCCTCCAGCAGTTCTCTGTCACCTTTCCTTCTCTCCTCCCTTGTTCTATTTAATGATTTCCTCTTTCCTGCTCAAGGTGAAAGTCTGATGACAAAAGGGCTGCTGGCTAAAAAAAATGAGTGGTACTGGCGGTCAATGCTTGTTATTTTTCTCATCTTGCTTGTGTTCTGTTAAACAAGAAAGTGTTGTGACCCTTAATTGCGGGCAGCTTCACAGCAGGTTGTGGGGAGCCTGGCTTGCAACAGTGTCCGAAGTGTCTCCATCTGCTGCTGGCCTGCGTGCTTCCCACAGGGGGCCGGGCTAATTTTTCAGTCAATTAGCAGAAGGTCTGCCTTTGTTCTGCAAGTGCATCCCTTTCGCTCCCTCCCCCAGGGCTCTTCTTACACCGCGGACACTGCATTCAGATGTTGTGCTTTCTTGAAAAAAGCATATCATATTTTATTTCTCGGCTGACCTCTGTGACATTGTTGGGCAAACGCTGTCTCGGGCAATCACGGAAACCTGCATTGAAAGTGCTCGGAGCGCATTTTGATTCCTTTGTGATGAGCAATAAAAACAACTTGGCTTGACGAGTGTGTTAGCCTGTTTGCCAGCTCGTTATCGTTTCTTTTTTTTTCTAAATTTGGAAAGCAATAAAGCAAGATCGGCAAAAAGAAAATTATTTTGTTAATACCAGACACATTAATAAGGTCGGATGAGTACAAGAGCGACAACGAGGCAGCCATAAAACATTCTCGGGAACAAGTCATCTTTATATTGCTTTGAAATGAAGTGTGCAGGCTCATGAGTGAGGCGCTTTTGCAGCTTAATTCTTATTAGCAGAGCATGGCACCGGCCGTTGGTAAGCTTTAACAGTGCACGCCATTCAGAATGTATTCCAATCTTCTATTCAAACACAAGCTCAGGGATTCAGATGTTGTGCTTTCGCATCACACCCTCCCTCACTCACCCTTGCCCTCACTCACCCTCACTCACCCTCACCCTCACTCACCCTCAATCACCCTCACCCTCACTCACCCTCAACCCCTCACCCTCACTCACCCTCACTCACCCTCACTCACCCTCACTCACCCTCACTCACCCTCAACCCCCTCACCCTCACCCTCACTCACCCTCACTCACCCTCACTCACCCTCACTCACCCTCACCCACCCTCACCCTCACTCACCCTCAACCCCTCACCCTCACTCACCCTCACCCTCACTCAGCCTCCCCCTCCCTCAACCCCTCACCCTCACTCCCCCTCATCCCCTCAGCCTCCCCCTCACTCACCCTCAACCCCTCACCCTCAACACCTCACTCACCCTCACTCTCACTCACCCTCAGTCACCCTCACTCACCCTCAACCCCTCAACCTCACTCGCCCTCAATGACCCTCACCCTCACTCACCCTCAACCCCTCACCCTCAATCACCCTCACCCTCACTCACCCTCAACCCCTCACCCTCAGCCTCACTCACCCTCACCTTCACCCTCTCACCCTCAACCCTTCACCCTCACTCACCCTCAACCCCTCAACCACCCTCAACCCCTCACCCTCACTCACCCTCACTCACCCTCAACTCCTCACCCTCACTCACCCTCAACACCTCAGCCTCACCCTCACTCACCCTCAACCCCTCACCCTCAACCCCTCACCCTCACTCACCCTCACCCTCAACCCCTCACCCTCAACACCTCACCCTCAACCCTTCACCCTCACTCACCCTCACAACACATATTGTGTTACAATAGGTGTCACATTTGCGGAAGATAAAACTATCTAGAGATGTAGCATAACGACAAGAGCTGCCATATAAGTCACGTAAATACAAAACATGTTGCATTCCAAATGCTATAGGTGTCACATTTGCAAATGTTATAACTATTGGCTTTGTAAATGACAAAGCCATCAATATAGCTATTTTAACAACGCAAAAATAAATAAATTATGTCATTTACAAGACCAATAACTAGAACTTTTCTAATGCGAGACCTATTGCATTCCAACCCCACTTATCCACGCAACGCCACTCACACACGCCACGCCACTCATCCACGCAACACCACTCATCCATTTGCAAAACGAAAAATGTGTAACTATTCTATTGCGAGACCTATTGCATTTTCAATGCTTGTCTGCTTTTGTTTTGGTGACTGCCGCTTGCCCCGCTCACGTATCTAAAGCCCAGGGGCGATAAGATGCAGTCCTGCCCTCTCCCTGTGCTGCTGTACTGAGTGCAGCCTCGCGCCAACGCAGGCTTCCTTGTGCCACGGTGCAGGGGGGCTCGCGTTGCAGTCAGGATTGTTTTTGTGGAGGCAGGAACACCTTTCTGCACAAAAACAATCCTGAGGTGTTCCTGTTTCCATGTGATGCAGAAAGCAGCACACGAAGGAAGAGAAACACAACGAGGAGAAAAAAGATCTTTCTCCTCGTCGCACCGCTGTAGAGCGGGTGTAACATTTTGATGCATTACTAGATGTACTAGTCTTAATAAACCTGGAATGCGACAAAATGCTTCCCAATGCAGAATAACACAAGGCAGGGATACTCTGGATGTACTAAGTCCCGCAGTGGCACGCGCGGCGGCTGTACGCGACTTAGCACATTTCACTGAAGCCCTTGCAATGTCTTGCGTCTCCTGGCGCGACCCAATTTGTGTTTTTTTTTCTCATTAAGATAATCGCAGTGTGACGGGATAGGCCCATCTTTATTCAATGTGGCTCCTTCTCAGTTCCCTTGTTATCTTCACCACGGGTCATCTTTTTTTCATCTTGAAACCGTTGGCAAGTGGCAGGTAGCTTGGCTTCCAGTCTCTCTGGGGCCTCTCTGGTCATTTTCACAAGTATGTCACTTGAGCGTGTGCCAAGTGAATTATGTCTGCCACTGGAGTCAAGCTAGCCTGGCTGATGAGGGGTGATGGCCTGAAATCATCTGTGTGTCTTTTGCTTTCTCGCCCTAAGTGTGCAGAGTATGTCCAGACGTGGGTCCCGAGCTCACTGTTCTACTGGATTTAAGCTAGCTTGGCTTATGAGGGGTGATGCCCTGAAACCGGTCCCCGGAAGCTTGTTTCTGGTCCAGGGAGGACCTGGCTTGGCAGTTCGGCTGGACTGTTTCCATGAGGCACAGGGTCAAGACTGATTTGCATATGGCTGGGTCCAACCTGGGGTGGCAGAGTGGGCTAAAGAATGATGGATTTAACCCAGATCTCTTGACCGGGGAAGAATGTTTGCATTGTCAGCATTCCGTCCTTCATTTGTTTGCTGTAACACTTTTGATTTGCTCTGTATTCCGTTCATCATCTGTGTGTCTTTTCCAAGTCAATTATGTGGCGCCCCCACTATGTGCTCAAACTGTTTGCACGGATCCTTTATCGTTTCCCTTGAATTAGGCTTCCCTGTTTTCAGTTTCTAGTTTTGGTAAATTATGTTTTTTTTAATGTGTTTTCCAGCGATGTCAAACCCTACAAAAAAACTGTGGTTATCAGTGGATACAAATATTTGCACCATAAACAGTTTTTTTTCTGGTGTTTATGGCAAGTTTTGCTTTTATTATTGCTTGCTGTCTGCACTGATAGTGCATGGTATATCGACAGTGTATAAAGCGTTTATACGAGGTCCAAAATCATTTTTCCAAATCAAAATTATTGTAGTAAACCATACAATACTTCTTCAGTGAGTCTTTGGTCGTGTGCGCTCGTTGTTTCCTTCCCAAGTAAAATTATATCTGTGTAAAGGTCCTCTCAACATTGGCACTTGAGACGGGCAAAGCCAAAACAGCCAGTATACAAGTTGCTAACTCTGGCACCGACCTAGCTTTCCATGCCGATGCTTGGGCACCTGAAGATTGCGATTCTCTGGGACAAGTTCTGCAACAAATGCATTCAACTAGGCACATATGCCCTCAGAGTTATTGAAGAGGTAAATAATTCAGCAGCACTTTTGAAAGTCTGGAGAAAATTTCCCTTTACGGAAGGGATCCAGAACTTGTGCAGAGCACCACAGTGAGGTTTCATTCGCCATGGTTGGCGAAGGGACATTTCTATGCATCATTGTAAACCATTTCTCATGCACTGGAAAATAACACTTCCTGAATGCTCCTCGACATTTCTTTGCTTACCAAGAGGCAAGCACCCTAACATGGAACATGTTGCAGTGCCAAAGTCACTAAAGGTGTCGCCCACCCTACTCTCGAGGAGCTGTTTCACATCTACACCAATTATGCTGAACACTTGGCAGACGAGGGTGTTTTCAGACAGTTATTTTATTATGTCAACTACACCAGTCATGTTTTCCTGTAAAAATCTAAGAATGCAGTAGAGTGTACTTTTTTCACATCACTATCAATTTGCGACCAAAGATCCTCACATTTCTTGCCTTTGGCATCATCACTCAGCAAAAAATTCTGTAAACGGTCGCCACATGGATAATATAGCATTCATAGCCCGTGGACTGAGAACCATCAGCTAAGGGACACAGTTGGGAGGACTCTTTCTTTGATGCCACACAAAGCACAAAATGAGAAATATTTGAGTGCTAGTTCCCGCGCAAAACTAAACAGTGCACCAGAACGGGCTCCAAAGTCAATAGCGTTGTTCATTAACTCTGAAGATTGTAAAGATGCTTCCAGCATACCATCTAGCAAGTGGTAAGGATCTCCTACAGTGAAGCACTTCAGCTCAGGTATCTATTTTTGACAGGTCATCACACAACTTTTTCATATACGTACCTGAATTACTGCAAATACAAACAATATCATAACTTTTTGCAGCAGCATTCCAAGTGACCCTGCGTTCCATGTTTTCCAGATGTCTGGTGTCATGTTTTCACCACTATCCCAGATGCTTAATATGTATTTTTAATAATAAAAAATAATAAATTAAAAAAAAAACTTAATAATCATAACAAACCACCCACCAACTCTTTTCACATATACCTGTCACTACACCTTGCATTGAATGTTTAACTCCTGGGTGGTTTGGCAGCGCTCCTACTATCAATACTGACTCATTGGAAAAGGGGGCTGATGTATCCGACGGTTTCATCCATTCTCTGTCAGTGGGTAAGTGTGAGGGTACGTATAGGGAAAGATTCCTATGAAACCAGCCATTTACCCATCCGTGAAAGAATCAAACATAACCAAAATATCTAATATGATTTTGATATTTCTTGATTCCCTATAGTTTATAAAATAATTACATAAGACCTAAAACATGCTTCTAAATTCTGCATCTTTAGACCAAAGAGCACAAAACAACAACAAAAAGCAAAAGGAAGAAGAAACAATATTTTAATGACATCGCTATCCAAAACTCATGCAGAATTATATTAGCCCAGTCTTCCTCGTAGCTACCTTGTATAACAAAGTTACATTGTATTAGCCCATTCTTTGAATGGCATTTAGTTTATGGTGGGCAGGAGTTTTTTCAGTGTTTATAGGTTTACACTGATGCGTGCTTTTTCCCTTTCAGTGGGGTTTTATCAGTTATTCTAGGTTTAAACCTAAAACCTGACAGCCTACCTATAATACACGTTAAAGTTCCAGACTGAATCCCTCGATGTCATCTCCCTCCACTATCTCCTTTACATTTCAAGTCTTATATTTTCCTGTAATTCACTCATTTCATTTGCTTTGTCTTTTGCTTTTGTGTTTGTGGGTGCTTCATCGCGTGTTGTGCTGATTTCTTTCAATTGCGTTCTTCTTTCGCACCAACCCGGTCACCTACTGACTGTCTATCTCTTGAGAGTTCTGATCCTTTGGAGGACGTTTCATCTGAGACTGCCTGTAGATTATCCAAGAAGGGCTTGCTTTGCTTTCTTTGAAGATTAATGGGACAACGAAGCCGGTCTCCCTTCGTATGGGGTGTCTGATCTGCCTTGTTTGAGGCCATGTCTATGTTCTGCTTCAATCTTGCCAGTCTCCATAGAGTTGTTCTGTGTGTTTCACTTCTCTCGGTTGGAGCACAAGTCTCTTTGATATTTGTTGGTCTCTGTTTTGCTCATGGAGGTGTCCTCCCCGCTTCCTCCATTCAGATGCATATTGCCACCCAGGGCGTTCGGTGTACTACAATCCTCTCGGTTAATTTTTATCTTGAGACATCTCTTCTCCCTTGTAGCATTATTCTGGTATTGTCTTGAGCTGGTCAGGCCTCAGTGCCTCTATGTGCGTCTTGCCATCCATCACCTTTGGAAATTTAATTGATAATCTGATTTCTATAAACGCTTTATGGGGGCATTTGCTGGCGTCGTCTATCCCCCTCTCCCCAAGCTTGCATCGTCATGCTCGTATCTTTGTGCTTGTTTATGCAGTGGAGCTTCGGGGTCTCCACTGCTCCCATGGGGGAGGGCTTCAACAGCGGCCCTGGCTCAGCACTCTCAATAGGGGTGCAGCGTAGCACCACCTTGAACTCTCAGCCTGGAGACTTCTCACATGGTCATTCTTCCTTTTGCACCCCGGGCTCACTTCTCCTCTAGCCCCCGGGCCTCCCACCCCAGGGAGGCCATTGCTGGCAGATTCCTGGCAGGGCTTGTGGATGCTGTGCTTTACTTGGCTACTATGACGCTGATCTCAACATGACTGCAGATTCAAGTGCATTCTTCTGCTCCTGGCTACTGTGGATGACATTCATGTCCAAGGTCGGCAGCACCTCATTTCCCTGGGTCTTTGTGTCTTCTTTCATTGACTTTTAACTTCAGTTTATTGGCTATGGGATAAAACCTGACAAGAACTCGCCACCAGGGCATCCACATTTGCCTCACGCCGGCCTCTTTTTTTTGCTTCTTATAGCTTTATTGCAGTTAGAAAGGCAAATTCATGGACAACGGCAGTAATTCGAGATGTCTCCACCCCATAAACAAGAAAACGGTCAATCTGGAGTACTTATTAGGGTAGTAGGTCATCTGGATTCTTTACCTTGGGTGTGTGTAGTTAGGCTGCAGGGTGACAAGTATGGTAGCTGTCCCAGTTTTCTAATTCAAGGGGCAGAAAGAGTTGGAAGGTTGATCTCAAGCAGATGCACAGAGGTGGGACAAGCTGATGGTGATACCCTAAAATGAGAACGTTCTAAGGGAAAAAGGACCAATCTTGTCATCTGGAACCACAAAACTTCAAGTGATGCGGACTGTAGGTTTTCACAGTAAAATAAATACGTTTTTGGGGGGACTTGAGGGGTTGCTGTGCAGCTATCCAGAAGGGTAGGAGCTGCAGGGTTCAGGGACGCGCAGGTATCCTGATTTTAATCAATATCCCCGTAAGCAGCAGGGGGGGTTATGTAGTCCGCATAGGCGGATAGCCCGTTACCCACTTATAGCCCGTTACCCACTTATAGCCCGTTACCCACTTATAGCCCGCTATCCACTTATAGCCCGCTATCCACTTATAGCCCGCTATCCACTTATAGCCCGCTATCCACTTATAGCCCGTTACCCCTGTTAACTCCCTTATCCTTGAAAAGAAGTCCTTTGAGGGATGGTGAAAAAAGAAGGACAACCAGGAAAGGGGGAACACAGAAGGAGACTAAAAGTGAGTTTGTCCAGGGAGTGGCCAATCAATTGTTCATACATCTCTCACAGCTCTAGGACAGATCGGTGCTGAGCCGCAGACACTGCTAAATGTCCTGTCAGAAGATCGTACACTAGGGGGCCAGGGTGGTCTAGTGGTGAGTTCCATTGTGTGAAGTGACACCTGTTGGTGTGGTTGGTGACAGGTATCGGAGGCTGTGGACTTAAGTGGCTGTTGAAGAAGAGCACATAGCCTGTATTCCTGGATAGCTGTATCTAGGTTTATCACCACAACCAGTGGTATGGTCGTCCAATAACTTTCAATCGAAGCAGGTCAGCTCCAACTAATGGAAGTTCCTAGTCTTCTATGGGAGTTCTTTTCCACAGATTTAATTGTAAACATTCCTATTCTGATGCCTGGACCTCTATTAGGGTGACTATTGATTCCTTTACCAGAATGGCTCATTTTACTTCTCTTCCCAAGTGGTCTCCTGTTAAGATGGCTGAAGTATTTTTTTAAGTGGTCAAGTACCATGGCTTACCCAAGAAGATGGTCTCTGATAGAAGGGTTCGGCTGGTCTCCAAAGTTAGGTCTCCGTAGTGCTAGGAGTTGGTGGTTCATTGTGCACATTCTTCAGACTATCATCCCGAAACAAATGGGTACACCGAGTGACTGAATAAAACCTTAGAGAAATATCTGTGATGATTTGTCAATTATGCTTAGTCAAATTGGAAGACATTATCATTCACAGAGTTGACTTATAATAATTTCAGTCATTGCACTATTGGATTCAGTGTCTTTTATGCAAATTATGCTGAGCATCCATACACCTTTGTAAGAAATTGTGCTCTGGGTTGAGTGGGTGAAACCCTACTCCAACAGCAAATACAATTTCTGTTAGGGTGAAGTCACAAGTAACCCCAAATAAACCTGCACAAAAGCAGCCAAGCTTAACTTAGAGGTAATGTGTAAATATGTATGCAGCATGCCAAATTGTAATAAAGTGAAAACACCACAGAAGAAAAATCTCTCAGCAATTTAGAAACATGGAGTAGAATTTAATAAAGTACACTGAGATGAAAAGGTCCACAATCCAGTTAGTAGAACTAGAGACGTGCAGTTTCAAAGATTTAGGTAAAAATAATGCATAAAAACACAAAGCACAGAGGGGCATATTACCAACAACTAGCGATAATTATCGCTATGTTGGTTTAGCGGCGATATTTTTATCGCCGAGCTGCGGCGATTTTTATCGCTTAGGAACCTTGCTATTATCAAGGTTTATCTCCTAAGCGATAAAAATCGGCCGAAATGCATGAATATCGCTGAAAAGTCCGCGATATTCATGCATTACCGAGCTAATGCTCTTAGCCATGTTATCCACCTCCCATTGGATAACATGGCTAAGAACTGCTCAGGGGCAGGTGTTAGCTTTTGGAGATATTCGCGCTTAGCGCGAATATCTCCAAAAGTTGGTAATAGGAGATAGCGATGTTAGCGACTGTTTCCAGTCGCTAACATCTTGGCACGCCCACTGTGCATGTCATTAGTGATAAATATCACTGACATGCAAAGCGGGGCCAAAGATGGTCGCTATCTCCTACTAGCTGTCGCTAACTGGTGTTCGCGACAGCTAGGTAAAAGGGAGATAATTTTATCTCCGCTTTCTTGGCTTTTAAAGCCAAAAAAGCGGAGATAAACCCCCTTGATAATATGCCCCAGAATCTCTTTGCACCAGACCTGGTCAAAGTCACTAGCTCAGGCCAATAACTATGGTGCATCGGACTGATAAAGGAGCCAAGTTAGGCCTGCTGAATAAAGTACTTAAATCCTGGTTGCAGAGCATTGGGAGATACCGCATTGAGGATGCTTTTCGCAGGGGCGGTTTTGATGAGCTGTGGGCTGCGATGCACGTTCCTGCATCGAAGGTGCATTGCGTAGCAGCAATTCCGGGGAGAATCTGGGATGTGACACCCAGCGGCTGTTCTGAAGAGCTGCCAGGTCCTACCTCAGGGATGCGACGCACAGTGGTGGTTCCGATGCGGAGCTGCGAGGAGACTGGTCGCGCCGTGTCAGTTCTGCCCAAAGGACCACGGATGGGCTGGCAGAGCACCGTCAGGCCCACTTCCAAGGGTCCAGGGTTGAGGCGCCACCACTTGGGGGGGACAAGACTCACAGGAGGCAGGGCTCAGGGTGGTTGGAGCCTTTTCTGTCCCGGAGGCTCAGATGAGTAGTCCATGCAACTAGCCCGTAGCATCATTCGGGAGGTCCTGAGTTCAGGATACAGGTCCAGTCCTGCTCACTCAGGCAGCAGAGTAGCCACCCTTGCAGCAGAGCGAGCGGCACATCAGTCCTTCTCAGTCTTCCACAGGTCCCGAGGAGTACTGAAGAGTGGGGTCTGAGGGTCCAATATTGATACTTGGTGCCAGCCTTGAAGCAGAAGAAGTTTCTAGAGGGTTTCATTCCCAGAAGTATTGGATCAGGCTATTAAAAGTTATTTTGAAACAATACTTTTTAACACAATATTGTGTCAGTGACCTTACCTGCAGTCTTGCATTCACTTAGCCCCATACTTTGCAGTCCCTTCCATAACCATTGACCGCGAGGCCTATCTTCGAGTCCACATTCCTCCGGGTGGTATAGCAGCCATTTCAGGGCATGGTGTTGACTTAGACATGGTTGGGGGCAGTGGTCTGGAGAGGGAATGAGTGGCCTGGGTCTTAAGACACAGTGCTGGTGCAGAAACATAGCAATTCATGCGGATGCGCTCTAGGTCTCGGGACCTGTGACGCTGCAGGAGCGGTAGACATCTCTACCACAACTTGCCTAATGCAGCCACACTCAAGCGTCCCCTCCAGCCGCGCTCAAGCGTCCCTTCCAGTCGCGCTCAAGCGTCCCTTCCAGTCGCGCTCAAGCGTCCCCTCCAGCCGCACTCAAGCGTCCCCTCCAGCCGCGCTCAAGCGTCCCCTCCAGCCGCACTCAAGCGTCCCCTGCAGCCGCACTCAAGCGTCCCCTCCAGCAGCACTCAAGCGTCCCCTTCAGCCGCGCTCAAGCCTCCACTCCAGCCGCGCTCAAGCGTCTCCTCCAGCCGCGCTCAAGCGTCCCCTCCAGCCACGCTCAAGCGTCCCCTCCAGCCGCGCTCAAGCGTCCCCTCCAGCCGCGCTCAAGTGTCCCCTCCAGCCGCGCTCAAGCGTCCCCTCCAGCCGCGCTCAAGCGTCCCCTCCAGCCGCGCTCAAGCGTCCCCTCCAGCCGCACTCAAGCGTCCCCTCCAGCCACACTCAAGCGTCCCCTCCAGCCGCACTCAGCCATCCCCTCCAGCCGCGCTCAAGCGTCTCCTCCAGCCGCGCTCAAGCGTCCCCTCCAGCCGCACTCAAGCGTCCCCTCCAGCTGCACTCAAGCGTCCCCTCCAGCCGCACTCAAGCGTCCCCTCCAGCCGCTCTCAAGCGTCCACTCCAGCCGCACTCAAGCGTCCACTCCAGCCGCACTCAAGCGTCCACTCCAGCCGCACTCAAGCGTCAACTCCAGCCGCACTCAAGCGTCCACTCCAGCCGCACTCAAGCGTCCACTCCAGCTTGCTGTTCAGCGCAGCATCCTGTCTGGCCTCGTTCAGTGGTTCTGGTTTTACTCCCAGTTCTTCGTCCAGACCTGCTCTGTGGTTGGGCAAAGTCCATTCCACAGACGGACCTCTCGAGAGCGCTCTTTACAAGCGAACACTTCTAACAAGAACCTAATCATAGAAGTAATCAAAGCGCATCATAACGACAAGAACAAGGTGAAGGCAGGTTGACGCCAAAGCCCCTTTGTACTCAGCAGCTGGAATGGAGGGCTTGTGCCATGAAGTAGTGTTTTTGAGCTGAGACTGTAACAAGAACAGATGAGATAAAGCAATGTTTGTGGACAGGGACTAACAGCATACTTGACCCCTGGGCTCCATGTGCTAACAGGTTGGTGGGGTTTACTTAGCAGGACCTGCTAGTCGTTTGCATCTTTCCTGGTAGCTTCTCATTCAAAGAAGGCTTAAACCGCGGTGACTCGTCGCCCTTCAGAGCCTAAGGCAGAGAGTGACAGGTATTCGGCAAGCAATACCTTTGAATTAAGGTATTTGACAAGATGTCCTCGTTACAGTATGGCGTGCTATCCCAGGAGTCTGCTCGTAGGGTTACTGTCCTTAGAGCCACCCGGACAACACACGCTTGTTCCTGAGGGACCACTCCTGGTTCACCGCCACATACCTTACACAGCAAACGTGTCTCATTCCAGGCCTCTTTCCATGTTCAGCCTCGCTGGCCAGAGCCTGTTACCTTTGAAGGAAGTGACCCGATCAGGGCCACCCCGGTCACTCGCGACCACCTCTCAGCCTTCCATACAAATGAAGAGTCGGTCAGACAGAGAATACAAACCAATAGTATACGCTCGAGCGGAGTCCGGTCTAACCAGCCTCCTCAGATTGCTGCAGAGGGACTGACCTTAGACCACATAGCAAAGCATAAAGAACATTTCCAATACCCCTGAAGACCCGTCCACACAGGAACTTTCCAGTCAGGGAGCTTGTAAACAAAGGAGGTACAGAAGGATGAGCTACGATCCTGGGATATGGTGTTGTATCCTGCTTCTCCCTGCTCTGCTCTCTGTCTTGTCCTTTCTTAGTCTCTTGTACTCTGCTGCTCAGCCCGTCTCTATGATGTCATCCTTAGCTCTATCTGTGTATCTTGAAGTGTACTGTCCGTTACCTTGGAGGCTGAGCAGCAGGGCAGCTGCTCCCGGTGGGGCATTTAACTTAACCTTTACTGGAACCTGGATTACTACCTTATCTAAATACTGTACTTGATTATTTGATTACCAAGAATAAACATACATCCTGACACAGCAAATAAGAAGTCACCTTTCAATTCTTGGATGTTACAATTGGGCACACATTATCTTACATTCAAGGTTACGCTGCCCGTCTCTCTGAGAGTGGGAGCAGGCCTATCTACTGGGAAAGGTAGGCATTGACAGAACAATTTGTTCATTAGTGCAGTGAAGCTCAACCTTGGAAAAATAAAGAGGAACAATCGAGGCTGATTTCTGCTGAGGCAGACCGTATGAGGCAGAAGCTTAGTTTCGATCATGGCACAACATGGCGGCTGAGTACAAAATGGTGCTGCAAATGCTAACAAACGGCACAATGCTAGAAGGAGTCGACTAGATGCATTTCCAGCCCAACACCTTGGAGCGGTCAGTGGGACCGGAGCGGGTCTTGGGTGACCACACCACTCCCGCTAAGCAGGATTTCAGCATAATAGTGACTAGGCTTGACAACAGGAGATTCCCAACCCAAGGGAGAACTCTTCCTTCCTCTCTGGCGAGTGATGAACCTTGGGAACCAAGACACCCGTGGGCACAAATGGGATGCCAGCCGGACCCTAGCCCCAAACACTTCATCCCCACATGGGTCCTGGGCAGAATGGAGTAAGAGACACCTTGTATGAAAGATCCGATGAAAGGAGTGGACTCCTCCTGAAAGGTTGTTGGTAGTCGCCAACCAAGCACTTCCCATACCTTGAGAAATGGACCATGCAGTGAGAGTAAAGGGAGACTGGAAGTATGAAAGGCGGTGGAATAAAACCTCTGGAGACCACCCCACTGGACCAAGAGAAGAGCCGCTGACACCCTTAGAGCAAGACTCATGCCGTTGATGCCTCCCCTGCAGACAGGAGCTAGACAGACCTCCTCGTCAAGAAAGGACTTGCTCAGATCAATTCGGAATCTTGTACGCACTGTCCTGAGAATGGAGTCCCGTGAGCTTTTCCGCTGTTCCGGAGTTATCCGTGTTCCTCTAGTAGATTTAAGACCTCGACAACCATCTCATAAAGATCAGGCAACTGAACGTGGGCGTAGTCTCCTGCTGCCGCACACTCAAGCTGCTCAGGAAGATATTCAAATACCTCCTCACCAACGCCTGCAGAGTCATCACCCAACTCCTCATCACCAGCAAGCTGGACTACGGCAACACACTCTACGCTGGAATCAACGCTCAATGGACCAGAAGACTTCAGACCGTACAAAACTCAGTAGCCGGCCCATCCTCAACCTCCGGCCGAACACTCGCATCACCCAGCCCCTCAAAGAGCTCCATCGGCTCCCAGTCAACAAACTAGCTCTCTTCACCCCAGGTCAGCCCTCATTATCAAATGTGCACCAGTCCTCAAACAATGGCTCAAAGGAAGACTGTATGATTACATCCATTAAATCAATGTTTGTTGTCCTCGTCAGTTCCATCCTACATCAGGCAGGACCCTCCTGATTCAGGGAGCACCGTAACTCCCGACATCATCTCGCACTTCTGATTCAAACGGGTGGGAAAAAAGCACAATAATTGATTTGATCACATGAGAAGCATTTGGGACACTTCGGATCGAACGCTTCTTATATCCTGCGACGTACACGTATTTGCCAACACACAGAAAATAAAGGAACAAAGTTGTGACCTGGGGAAACTGTGAATTGGGTAGACCTAAAATTGGATGACGTGATGCCATTTGCTCCCTAATGTTGAAGGACATCTTATTATCTTGATGCCAAAAGCGAAAAGACAATATAAAGCCCTGAAGAAGTCCTTATGGCTGAAACGCATCAACTACGACAAGACACAAGGAGATGATTTTGAACAAATATCAATAAAGAATTTTGTTTTTAAATGAAGAAGATAGTCTGTGCATCATGTGATATATTGTTGACATTCACAAATTGATTTATTAATGGTCAGACAAATAGTCATAGCTCTGCAGAGTCAACAGTGGGATTAGACCCTAAGAATATGCCAATTTGGCCATGATTGGACGGGGAGCCCTGGAAACAGCTCCTCAGGGGGTAAAGTCCACACAGTTGTAAAGCCAGCAAAAATATTGGGTCCAGCAAAAGGCGAACTATAGGAGTGACCACTCAGAAAAGGATACTACAAAAACTCAGCCGTATGACACAAGTATTAAAGAGAAAGAGCTTTTATTAACTGTGTACATCTGTTACGATTCAAGAGCAGAAGATATCAAAATAAAACAAACTCTGTCACATTCAAAAGTGAAAAAGACAAATTTACAAAATCAGCAGTTAGAAAATTAGATTTAAAAAATAAAGGAACTTTCTACCCAGAATGAGTGGCCGCTTAGAGGAGGGACTGTGTGTGCACCGGATGTTGGGGAGTGCGACTGCTTACTCTGAGCTCCAGGCACTCATGAGTTGTCTCTTCTCATCTGTCTGCCACAGACAACAGCTGAGCCTCATCAAATGACCAGAGGCTGCTGTGAAGTACATTATCAGGAAGTGACCATTCACGCACACGCATGTGCAGCCATATACTTTAGTCTTGAGGCCACAGGCCGGTCACTTTACACATTTCCATGAGCCAGAGCACTGGCTGTACCTTCACACTGTTCTAAACAAGAGTCCTGGGCAGTGGCCTTACAGAGTAGCTACTAAACCTCAGCACTGGTCACCTTCTTACACCCAGCAACAAAATACACTACTGTGCAGGAACCTCATCTACCCAGTTTTAAATACCATTACAGGCCATAAACATTACATTGCTATAAACATCAGTGGGCAGTAATCTCATGCACACACACATATGACCATTCATCAACCCTAGAACTGGGCTGTAACCACGCAATCGGGTATAAACTGCAGAACTAGGGTGCAACCTTGCACACTCGGTTATAACCTGCAACACTGGGCAGTAATCGCACCAACTCTATGATATAATGCAACACTGGGCAGTAATCACATGCACTCAGTTATAGCCTGCAATGCTGGGCAGTAATCACATGCTCTCAGTTATAACCTGCAATGCTGGGCAGTAATCACATGCACTCAGTTATAACCTGCAATGCTGGGCAGTAATCACATGCACTCAGTTATAAACTGCAATGCTGGGCAGTAATCACATACACTCAGTTATAGCCTGCAATGCTGGGCAGTAATCACGTACACTCAGTTATAGCCTGCAACACTGGGCAGTAATCACACCAACTTGATGATATAATGCAACACTAGGCAGTAATCGCACCAACTCTATGATATAATGCAACACTGGGCAGTAATCACATGGACTCAGTTATAGCCTGCAGCACTGGGCAGTAATCGCACCAACTCGATGATATAATGCAACACTGGGCAGTAATCACATGCACTCAGTTATAACCTGCAATGCTGGGCAGTAATCACATACACTCAGTTATAACCAGCTATGCTGGGCAGTAATCAAATACACTCAGTTATAACCAGCTATGCTGGGCAGTAATCACCTACACTCAGTTATAGCCTGCAACACTGGGCAGTAATCACACCAGCTTGATGATATAATGCAACACTGGGCAGTAATCGCACCAACTCTATGATATAATGCAACCCTGGGCAGAAATCACATGCACTCAGTTATAGCCTGCAGCACTGGGCAGTAATCGCACCAACTCGATGATATAATGCAACACCGGGCAGTAATCACATGCACTCAGTTATAACCTGCAATGCTGGGCAGTAATCACATACACTCAGTTATAGCCTGCAACACTCGGCAGTAATCACATGCACTCAGTTATAGCCAACGCTGGGCAGTAATCACATACACTCAGTTATAGCCAACGCTGGGCAGTAATCACATACACTCAGTTATAGCCTGCAACTCTGGGCAGTAATCACATACTCAGGTATAGCCTGCAACGCTGGGAAGTATTCACATACACTCTGTTATAGTCTGCAATGCTGGGCAGTAATCACATGCACTCCGGTATAGCCTGCAGCACTGTGCAGTAATCGCATGCACTCAGTTATAGCCTGCAATGCTGGGCAGTAATCACATACACTCCGTTATAGCCTGCAACGCTGGGCAGTAATCACACCAACTTGATAATATAATGCAACACTGGGCAGTAATCACATACACTCAGTAATAGCCTGCAGCACTGGGCAGTAATCACATGCACTCAGTTATAGCCTGCAGCACTGGGCAGTAATCACATGCCCTCAGTTATAGCCTGCAATGCTGGGCAGTAATCACATGCACTCAGTTATAGCCTGCAGCACTGGGCAGTAATCACATGCACTCAGTTATAGCCTGCAGCACTGGGCAGTAATCACATGCACTCAGTTATAGCCTGCAATGCTGGGCAGTAAGTTATAGCCTGCAATGCTGGGCAGTAAGTTATAGCCTGCAATGCTGGGCAGTAAGTTATAGCCTGCAACGCTGGGCAGTAATCACACCAACTTGATGATATAATGCAACACTGGGCAGTTATCACATGCACTCAGGTACAGCCTGCAGCACTGGGCAGTAATCATATGCACTCAGTTATAGCCTGCAATGCTGGGCAGTAATCACATGCACTCAGTTATACCCTACAATGCAGGGCAGTAGTCACGTACACTCAGTTATAGCCTGCAGCACTGGGCAGTTATCACATGCACTCAGGTACAGCCTGCAGCACTGGGCAGTAATCACATGCGAGTGATGGAGCTGGGGCTCTGCAGCACTGTGGAGAGAAGAGCAAACATCCCCTGACACAGCAGTAGTACTAGAGGTGAATTCCCGGGCCGTGTCCCTTACAGAGAAGAATGTTTCGACAGAGAGCCAAATACAGACCCCACAAGTGGAATAATAAAGAGGAGTTCGTGGCCCTGTCCTTACAGAGGTTCAATCATCCTTGCAATTATTGTGCATACAGTAGTCTGTGAATACTGACCCCAAGCGGGGTCACATATAAGCCAGAGCCCACAGGGGGTCTCCAGCGTCACCTCTGCCCACAGGGGGTCTCCAGCTGAACCACTGCCCAGATGGGGTCTCCAGCTGAACCACTGCCCAGATGGGGTCTCCAACGTCACCACTGCCCAAAGGGGGTCTACAGTGGCACCACTGCCCAAAGGGGGTCTACAGTGGCACCACTGCCAAAAGGGGGTATCCAACTTCACCACTACCCAGAGGGGGTCGCCAACTTCACTGCCCAAAGGGGGTCTCCAGCTTCACCACTGCACAAAGGGGGTCCCCAGCTTCACTGTTGTGCAAAGGGAGTATCAAACTACACCAGAGCCCAGAGGAATGCACTGCTTGACCACTGTCCACAGGAATGATTTGGCAAACCACATTCCACAGTATTTCCCCCAATTAGATCAGAGCTCAAAGGAATGAACCAACAGTTTCAGGGATTCCCAAGTGAGGTCAATGAAGGAATGTAAGCCACTGCTTCACCACGCGGATCCCCAGCTGTGCCAGTGTGCATTGGGCCCCTATCTTGACCGTTGCTCATCGTAATGCCCCAGTTGGAGCGGTGCCACAGGAATGCACCAGCTGTAGAAGTGCCAATAGGAATGCCCCAGACAGGCACCCACATGAATGCTCCCCAAGACCACAACCCATAAGCGAGCCCTAATGTGACCCCACAAAGACATCTCTCCGCTCTACCTGCACCGCCAATGACAACTAAAAACAAGACCCCAATCACCGTCCGCAGGTGGAACTCAGGCATCCCCCTTCAAGTCAACTGGAACAAAGTGGAAACACCACACTGGACAGACCCAGCTACTTAATCTATACTAACCAAGAGAACAGGCCCTGTCCCCTGCACAGCAGCTCAACAACCCCAACACATACCCAACTGTGACACAAGTGAAAGACCCCCCCCCTCCAGCTCTAAAGCCTCAACAAACCAAAACCCATGATCCCAAAGACCAACTGATCAATACAGTCAACAATCTGTGAGCCCAGACCCCAAGCACGTCTCAAACAATATCACGTAAATACAGAGATGATCACGCTCTACAGATCAAACACACACATCCCAGATATAAGGGCTCTTCTAGAAAATGTCAGCACAGATACAAGACACCCTCCACTAACCATCTCATCTCTAACTACATAGACAATTCCATTCTCTACAAATCACTCACCCAACACAAAGAGGGCCCTCGAGACCGCTGGATCACACTTAGAAAAACTGCGACTTCCCTGTGACTGTTGGTTTTCAGGCTGGAGTGCTGTAGATTCACATGTTCTGCACACTCCTGCTGAATCCTTCTAAGGTGGAGCGTTTGTTCTGGTGCATTGTGGACTTCAGGGTGGGATCACAAGTGGTGTCAA
This sequence comes from Lissotriton helveticus, assembly GCF_964261635.1. Lineage (NCBI taxonomy): Eukaryota > Metazoa > Chordata > Amphibia > Caudata > Salamandridae > Lissotriton > Lissotriton helveticus. The sequence goes on from NC_136071.1 coordinate 4,316,178, forward strand.
AGCTGATACCTTTACTTGGTACAAAAACAACATACAATGCCTGCGCTCAATACTAGACGGCAGGAGCGTGCAAAGCATAGGATCTACAACTACATGCTGCCGACATGGAGTGTGCAAAGCATGGGATCTACAACTACATGCTGCCGACATGGAGTGTGCAAAGCATTGGATCTACAACTACATGCTGCCGACATGGAGCGTGTGAAGCATGAGATCTACAACTACATGCTGCCGACATGGAGCGGACGAAGCATGGGATCTACAACTACATGCTGCCGACATGGAGTGTGCGAAGCATGGGATCTACAACTACATGCTGCCGACATGGAGCGTGCGAAGCATGGGATCTACAACTACATGCTGCCGACATGGAGTGTGCGAAGCATGGGATCTACAACTACATGCTGCCGACATGGAGCGTGCGAAGCATGGGATCTACAACTACATGCTGCTGACATGGAGCGTGCGAAGCATGAGATCTACAACTACATGCTGCCGACATGGAGCGTGCGAAGCATGAGATCTACAACTACATGCTGCCGACATGGAGCGTACAAAGCATGGGATCTACAACTACATGCTGCCGACATGGAGCATGCAAAGCAGGGGATCTACAACTACATGCTGCCGACATACAACTACATGCTGCCGACATGGAGCGGGCGAAGCATGGGATCTACAACTACATGCTGCCGACATACAACTACATGCTGCCGACATGGAGCGGGCGAAGCATGGGATCTACAACTACATGCTGCCGACATGGAGCGTGCGAAGCATGGGACCTACAACTACATGCTGCCGACATGGAGCATGCAAAGCATGGGATCTACAACTACATGCTGCCGACATGGAGTGTGCGAAGCATGGGATCTACAACTACATGCTGCCGACATGGAGCGTGCGAAGCATGGGATCTACAACTACATGCTGCCGACATGGAGCGTGCGAAGCATGAGATCTACAACTACATGCTGCCGACATGGAGCGTGCGAAGCATGAGATCTACAACTACATGCTGCCGACATGGAGCGTACAAAGCATGGGATCTACAACTACATGCTGCCGACATGGAGCATGCAAAGCAGGGGATCTACAACTACATGCTGCCGACATACAACTACATGCTGCCGACATGGAGCGGGCGAAGCATGGGATCTACAACTACATGCTGCCGACATACAACTACATGCTGCCGACATGGAGCGGGCGAAGCATGGGATCTACAACTACATGCTGCCGACATGGTGCGTGCGAAGCATGGGACCTACAACTACATGCTGCCGACATGGAGCATGCAAAGCATGGGATCTACAAATACATGCTGCCGACATACAACTACATGCTGCCGACATTGGAACGTGTGAAGCATGGGATCTACAACTACATGCTGCCGACATGGAGCTGCTACAAGCCAGAGCAGCGCCTTCTGAGAACCAGCACTCAGGGAATGGCTTCAATCAGCAAACTCAGCTCCAAACCCAAAGCAGAGTCCTGCAAGTGCTAATTAACAATAACATCTAAACAACAACAAGAACAACAACCTACCAACCTATCCCAAGACAAGCAGCAAAGCCGTACCATACAACACCTCAACCCGAAGCTGTGCCCTCAAAGACCACAATGCACAGTTGTGGACTTCGGGATCACACCTCAAAAACACATAAACACAACAAACCTCTACTAAAATATTGCCAGCTCCAAGCTGTATCATCTAAAATGTTAATCCAAAAATGTCCCCTCAGCAGCCGTACAACCCCCAACCGGTGATATGCCGTCAGACACACCTCAAGCGTGGGTTCATGGACTAACGTAGAGCTTTGAAGAGCTTTCTGTTAGGGTAGGCACCTGGCCTCCCAGCTGTGGCCTTGTGACTAGCTCTTATCTGGTTTTAGCAGCTGGAATGACTAGATTCACCAAGGATCACACACACCGACTGAGCCAACAAGTGCAGAGAAGGACGCATGGTGGCAGCTGTAGGTGGAGCTGCCTGAGTGAATGGGGAGGCGTTGTCGTGCTGTGTGCGCGATCACCTGAGGAGGAGGAGACTGTACCTGGACGGTACTAGGAGTGTGAAGATCACCTCCAGTGCTCTGTGGACGAGCAGGGTGTGTGTGGCTGTCCAGGTCCACCGTGCGCTGAGGCTGTGTCCAGCTGCTGGTGGAGCGCTTGTGCTACGTAATATTAACGCATTTTATAAATTGCGTAGTTACCTCAATGAGGTGTCCCAGTGCTAGCTAAAGGTGTCCCAGTGCTAGCTAAATGTGTCTCAGTGCTAGCTAAAGGTTTGGACATCTCCAATTCCCACCCACCCACCCACCGTCCACCCTTACAAACCAAGGTGTGAGTTATTTCCTACTTCTGAAGCCCCATCAACCCGCTGGACCTCCTACTGCGCATAGACGTATCCCGCGTCGCCTACCGGTCCGAGCACCTTGGATTCTCTTTTCTCGCAAGGCGTACTTTCTACTGGAATGTATTATGCCTTCACTGCATTTTGTGAAGGGGATCTCCAAACGCGCGAGTTGCTGCCTTCCTGCTACTTCTGTGTCGTGGTTCCTGGCTTGGTCCATGAAGGGTCTTCCTTCGGAGTCTGGTCTGTTCCAGATGCTGCGAGTGGGGCAGTGGCCAAGCTGTAGCACATGTCCCAGGGGCAGAGCAGGGTGTCTTTGACTTGGGGAGCCCTCTTCATTCCTGAGGGAGCTGACTGCCTCACTACTGGAAGACAGAGTAACCCGTTGGGATGTCTTGTCGACACTTGCTATGTTGGCCCCTGAGCTGTGGGGTTCAGTGTCACCATTGCCGCAGTCTACGTTCGTGCTGCACGCTGAGACCGGAGACTGCGGTGTAACTCTGTGTGAGTGGGAAGCATCTACCGTGGAACAGGGAACTCTGTAACGATAACTGCATGCATGCAGACGTATGCCGCGGCGAAACCTCCCACGGGAGCGCGTAGCTCCATTCAGAGCCCTTGCACTCATTGGCAACTGTTTGTTGTGCACACAGTTTGTGGTGAGGTCCATCTTTGGTGTCGAGTGGTAGAAAGACACAGCATTGCTTGCAGGCCGAATGTTGTGTACATCAATTTGCTGGAAGGCAGTGGGTGCTTCGGTCACAGCGCCTGTGTCGTCCGGCACCCAACAAGGAAGCCAGAGATATTCTCTTTTACCATCGGACTGAACAATGTACGAGGAGTTACAGTACTCAGGACCGTGCAAAAAGTACAGATAACTGTGTTTTTTCACCAAATAATGCATTAATGCATGCCGCCTTTACAGATTTGCAAGCTGTCGCATACTTCAAGGGTGACATATTTGTTTGTGGAAAGCATTGGCAAGAGCATCATTCGTTTTGAGGGAGTCGTCGGAGGTGCTGAAGATGAGTGAGTTGACCTTAAATGGAGAGAAAGGCAAGATCAGGACTGAGGTAGCGAATAACTGGAGCGATATGTCCAAGGATAAGATACAATTTCCTGCACAAAAACAATCTTTAGAGGCACATTCCTCTCGAAAGAAGAATAACAAAGAGAAATCAAGATATTTCTCCTTGAGGCGCCCGTCAGGGAGGCGCACCATTTGGGCTCAAACCCATGTTTACAAGTATTTTTTTAATCTGTGTTTGCATCAAAATACCTGGGTGGCTGGATGGGAGCGCCCAAGCACCACCCATGTAACACCTGCCAGACACACAGTAACACAAGGTTTGCGTTACCTTGTATTTACTAAACCATGCAAAGTGACTTAGTGTGGCTTAGTAAGTGCCGGAAGTGATTTTGTGTCGGGGATGAGCCACAAAGTTCACACAGAATCATAGTAAATCGAAGCCCCGGTGCCAAGGCCTGGATAGTAGGGAAGGCGCCTCCGAGCCTTGAGAGCCCTGAGTGAAGAGAGCGTAAGATGTAGTGGCATGCGAGTACTTCACCACAGTAGAAACACCCTCAGTCTTTGAGGGGTGGCAGATGAGGGCCCTTCCCTGGTACCCACAAGACGCCTGGTCATTTGCATATCAGTCCAAGATTGTGTTCAGGTCAAGGACTCTCGAAGGAGAGTTCTCAATCTAAATAATGGCCCCAACCACTTCCAAGAGCAGAGGGCAGCTGGATGTGATGTCAGCATCCCTGGAGTGTAAAGTTGCAGCTGAGCAAGGACTCTTGATCTGCACCACTTCCTTTGGAGTCGGTTAGGTCGATCCTGGCAGCAAAGATGTCTCCTGCTGTGGCGTGTTGTTTCGTGTTCCATTGGTCTTGTAATTCCATTAATGGTCGGGTGCCAGGTTGGGGTGATCTGCAGGCATCACCAGCTTACTCGATGTCGATGGCTCCGTCATCACAGTGGCAGCGGGTGCAGGACTTCTTGCAGTGACCAGATGTGTTCACTGTACGTATATGAGATGCTCAAGACTCCGGACCAGAGGTGCCCAAAAATCAGCATCAAGATGTGGCTTCACGCAACGCACCGTTGATCGTCGCTTGATATACAGAGCGTTTTAGAGGGAACGATGGGCCCAGCCCTAGTCTCATTGAACCCCATGAGAACATCTCTCTTCCTGGGAATTCCTTCTTTGTTTGAATAAACATCATGAAGGAATCCATTGGGGGCAAAGGGGGTTCCAAGCTCAGCCTCACAAATGATTCCAGACGAGAAGAGGCGGCGTGGCCTTCAGGGCGTGCTCAAGGTCAGAGTGGCCATCCCGGCTCAAACCCCATGCTCTGGGCATGAGCAGTAGAACCAAGGAGGAGACCTCACAAATATGCCCCCCGATGGATGGAAGGATGGCGCTCTTGGAGAGTCTGCTTCGACGTGAATCATGGAGGCAGTGAAGTGTGCCCTGGCCGTGGACTCTAAAGTCCCTCTTTTATGGCCATCGTCACCAGGGTGAAAAACGTGGACAGAATTCTGTTGCTTCCTGCAGATGTAATCACTGCAGTAGTGACTCACGAATGGTGGAACTTCTTATGGGGGTCTCCTTAGTTGTCAACCACTGTAGCCCCTCGGCAAGCTGTGTTGTCAAAGACAAATACACAATGCTGCACCGTCTTAGAGACCACCTAAATACCAATGCATGCGAAACCACTCCTGTCAACACCATCCCCTAATCTTAGGCTTCTGAAATCACTTCCTCATCTGTAAATACCTCCTTACAAACGCCTCAACACAAAGCTTTGGCTCCAAAGGTAACCTAAGCCCAGATATCCGTGCCCCGGCCCCTTCCCTACCTCAAAGCAGTGCTCTGAAAGACAACCTCAGCACAAAGCCAAAACCACATGTTTACGTCAAAGGCAACCTCAACACAGATACATTAATGCACTCTTCAAAGCAATCCTCCTCCCCATCCCAAACTAAATCCATGGATTGACTCTCAAAGACCACCTCAACACGAGACTACAATCACACACTCCGCTGAAACAAAACCCTGCTGCTTCACTGTTTGTTCTCAGACAACTACAAGTCCCCCAAACAGGCTGAAGCCAAGCAAACCTGTGCCCTGCACAGAGGTACAAATATCCCCTTGAAGAAAGAAACAACCAACCTCTCCTCTTTTGCCAACCAAAGGTTCTAACAAGCATCGAATGACAACAAAACGTTTGGCCCATATGAGTAACACTTCCCCAAATGAATACTTAATAACACTGAAAGCCCCCAATGCCCAGCACAGCACCTCAAAGAAAGAGAAGCCAGGCTCTCAAAGCCACTTTCAAATGCAGACAAACCATTCTCATCGCCAGCTCAGCGTCTCCACGTCCAAGTAATTCATTACAAGACAAACGACAAATACAAATCCCAGGGGACACAAAACCCAGCATCGAGACACCACCTACCTACACCCCAGTGCCATGTTTGGCCTCAAAGAAGTACAAAGCCTTCCAGCAGCTAACCTACAGCAGAAAGAAACTGCAACCCAATGTCAACCTTGTGTGTGCTCACATTCTTCTAACCTGTTGAAGGCCAACTCCCCCCTAAAGTGACCGAAACCTGTACAATAAAATGACAATACACCGCCCTACCCTATACCCTGGCCCCCGCCTTTACCAGCCCCAAACCAGACCGTGGTAATCAATACCATACAATGTAAATCAACTGATCCTCCAACATTTAACAAAGCCAAAACCAAATTATTCACCCCATTTCCAAAATCCTACCCAGTCCCAAACACCTAATCAGTATCAGCTGCCTCTAACTCTTAAAGGAATTACTTTTCCACAATTGAATTCAAAAGGCAATTATTACCCTTTAAAACAAACAAAAGTATGAACTTTTTCTCCATCTAACTCCAACACACATCCATGGTCCCCAGTGCAACCTAAATAGACCCTCCCCCAACCCCAACCTATATCAGTGACGTCAAATTATTATAATCCAGAGGTACGACCAAGCGTAAATCAGAGCTATCAATGCCCGCCCAACCAGGACGCAGGGAATTGTTTCAAGTCAGTATCCCGGTATCCCTAATTAAAACTGTAACTAACCCTCAAGCATATAGATTGCCCGGCACCCATCACCGTGGACCCGCAACATACCCTTAGCTACCCACTCTACCCCGACTGCTAATCCTATCCTGAACCCATAGTTACAGCCCCCCTCTACAACATAGCAGCCGTCTGAAGCCAAGGCATATCCTTGAACCCTGATCATTGTGTCAAGCTCACCATACTCATGGCGTCCCACCCTTCCCGGAAACTCACCAACTGCTATAGTGGGGTCTGTGTCTATGGCCGTTACTCTAACTATGACCCCTAGCGATGCCCACAGAGTCTAGCCTTATGTGTGGTCCTCTTCTGCATTCCACCACATCATTCCCTCCTCACCGAGGCCACCACTCGATCATGGCCCCTCTATACTCAGGGCTGCTAAGCCCTTCCTCCAGCGTAAGCCAAACTCTCCAACCTCAGCTAAGATTATTGGATATGACTCTGGCAGCGCCTCAAGGTTTATTTGAGGGATCTTGGCAATGCCCCCCCAAGTATACCCAGCTGCCCACCACCGGAGCCAAGACTCACACTGCGCTCAAGCCCCCACACATTCATGATCGCCACCATGGTCTCCTAATGGCCATGACGCGCTAGCCATGAAGCTCCCCACTATGCACACGGCCCACACCACGCCCATGACTGGCTATGCTACCATGAGCCCCCCCAAGAAGGCAATGATCTTGTCCTATCGCCTGTGGACCCCTAATCCTGCCCTTGACCATAGTAGTGCCAATGACGACAGAGAGATGTTTGTGGAAGCCAAACATAAATACGTGGCCCGCTTTGTGGCCTAGCGCCAACCAGTGTCCACGCAACCCCCAGGAACCCCTCTCGTTCCACACAAGCGCCGATAGCAACCATCCAGCCAGGATCCTCCCAAAAACCGCTGCATGGACCACAGCGCTAGTTCATCATCGGATTACAGTCTGGGACGCCAAAGCCCAAAGCAACCCATAGTTAGTAGCAGTGCTGCAATGTATGCGCAGAAAAACACCCTTACCTTTCTACACCACATCCCGACACACACACCGTGAATTCAGCTCCCACAACAAAACTCGCTTGTCTCATTCCAGTAGTTAAAATGTTGGCCAATTCCTTTCCCTCCCCAGCAAACAGCCCACCCTGCCCCCTGGATACGGTCTGACGAGGAGGCGTCGCACAAGGCACCGCTGGCTGCAAGGGAAAGGCTAGGCACTCGTATGTGGGAATCGCTGCCCTTCTGCGTGGTCACCCAGTGCCAGGGTCTGGTGCCAGCGACTCTGACGAGAGTTCACCCATTCGTTTAGGCCGGGGCGCGTGGCTGAGCTGCTGCCAGTAGCTCTCACAGTACTGGTTGATGACCTGCAGTTCTGGCTCTTCGAACCCCTCCGGCAGACCCCTCGCCAGGGACGGAGCAGAGGACCGGGGCAGCGGCTGCCCATCTGGCGGAAGGTCTTCCATAGAGGCTAGGTCCATCGAGGCCATGTCCACCAGGTATCGATCTAGAACCCGCAGTCGAATGCGAGCCACCGTGTGTTTGAAGCGGTTCTCGGTGGCTACGCAGTGGTACAGGCCGGTATCGTTCTTTAGCACGGACTTTAGCAGGATACCATGGCTCGTCTTCACCAACACCTTCTCTCGCCCGATCTAGAAAAGAAAGAGGAGGTTCAGACATTGCATGGCAGAGGTACAATGAGCGACACGGCACAATGCAAAGAGACTGAAGGAGAACGAGGAGGGCTGCCGCAAACTGCTATCATTGGAAGCGTACCAGATGCACGTCTCGCAGTGTCGCCAAAGTGCTGGGAAAACCACTCGACTTTACTATTCACTTCATGCCGTAGGGACTCTCAATCAATCAATCAAGTAATTTGTAGAGCGCGCTACTCACCCGTTAGAGACCCATCTACCAGTCCCACCACCATCACCACCTGCATCCTCCTCTGCTTTAGTCCCTCCTAGCTCAGTGCTGTGAGAACCCTCTGGAACCCCCCTTTACTCTTCCAACACTCTTCACTCTGGATGGAGACCCTTGAAACACCCTTTGCTTCTACTCTGGTCAATAAAACATCGACTTCTAACACGTGCACAGAGGTTTCACACTCCGCAGTGAGGCCGGCAACTCTCTACTCCCGCCTTATCTCTGGTGAGGTTAAAAGCCATGAACTGCAGTCCGTATTAAACAACTTGGGGCACATGTATCACTCTTTCACTCAGCGCAGCCGAGCAAGCCACCTGGCTGTGCTCCGAGAAAGGGTAGAACTGCGCCCTATTTAACATATGACAGCGCGTTCCTGTCCTTTCCTAGCACTGCTGCACGTTTGCAGGCCTAGCGCCAACTCATGCACCTTTGCACCATGATATTTATCCTCGTTATGCCTCACCCGTGGAGGCGGAGCATACTGACCCATTCCCAGGTCTACCACTGATGGTAAATGCACCAAAATCCATGGGTGGATGGGTGGGAACGACCGCGCTCCACCCATAGGACGCCTCCCTGCGGCAGAGCAACGCAAGGCAGCGATTGTGCTACCTTGAGTTACTCAAGATGTATCAAGCTGTGCAGGGTCACACGAGGAGGCCTTGCATCCCTTCGCATGGCACGATGGCGACGCAAACCTTGATCCAAATGATCCTTTGTTCAAAATACTCGATGGATACGGAAGGCAGTACGTGTAACATTTGGTGTACAGCGTATAGTGTTATACACTCATACGGTGCGCACGGTCCTAGCATGTATTTCTAGGTTTCCAAAATTACAACTTGTTTCTCGACAAGTATTAGGTTTCGTGCACGCTGCAAATGATTCATGATCACATCGCAGATACCCACAATGCACCAGTACAAAGATTCCACCTTAAATTGTATACATTTCCCGCTCCTGCCACCCCCTCAAAAAGAGTCTGTGTATGTGTGCTCCATATTATGGAATTGTTTATTACAGTACCCCACGACTGTCTCGGAAGGAGAGCAGGGCGCTTCAGAATCTGCAACAACGCAAGTTACAAGCCGGGCCTTACAGGTTCGCGATGTTTCCTCAGAGCAGCACGGGCGTACCCGTAGTTACTGTTTATTTGCTTTATGGTTTTTCTGTTAGGCGCCTTGATGCCTTCGGGCTTAGTTGCGCGTTATAAGATTCTTTTCACTTCACATGTTCTAATAGAAGACATGCTCTGCATGGGCTGGAGAGAAGGACCGTCCTCATTTAAAGTAGTGGCTTGTGGAAAGTGGTTGGAATATAATCGAACGCGTTTTGAGGACCGTCTGTCCATCATGTGCTTCTTGTCTTGTTTGCCTGTGAAATCACGAGCGATTTGTGAAAGTGTAAACAGTCGTACATGTTTCACACACCTCATCGCTCTCTGCAGCGGTGGAATGCCAGCAATCTGCTGCAGCGACAGCCCTTCCTGGACCCAATTCTCCAAGTGACCATCACCCCAGACACCCCCCTGACTGGTTGGGGGGGCACACTTGCAAGACTTGACCGTACCAGGTGTGGGGACACCCGATCTCAACATCAATCATCTGGAGTTGATGGTGTTACAATTAGCCCTCAGCGCCTTCCACCTCCTCAGTCATACAAGATAGGTCTTGTCTGGACGGACAACACAACCGCCATGTTTTACCTGCAGGAACACGACCGCGCACACACTCCCTTCAGTTATCGTGGGAGAGTCACCACAAGGTCCATCTCCCTATACAACACATACCTGGGGTGGACAACAACTTTGCAAACCTGCTCAGCAGGATGCCTCAACAAATCTATGAGTGAGAACTCCACCCCCAAGTCCAGCTCCCATACTTCCACCACTGGGGAGCCCTGCATAGACCTGTTCACCATAGCCAAAAATGCTAAACGCCTCTACGTTTCCATGCTGTTAGACCTGTCAGCCCTAGGGTGGTCTTTCCCTTTTTTTTCGCCCTTGCCTTGTTTTTTTCCACCACCTTTTTTTGTTGGACCTGGGTCTCCGAGCGCCTTCCCATTGCTAATCAGTGCTAAGGTGCAGGTGCTCTCTCCTACCAACATGGCTGCCACAGGCCCCTGCTACTGTGGAGTGGTCTTTTTAGGAGCACCCTAGTAGCCAGGAGCTGGCTGGGACCTTAAGATACTGTTGCAACACCAGCCCGCCTTCTCTGCCCATAGCTAGACTGTGAAAGCTCCTGGAACCTTCCGGAATAGGGGAGGGGTCTTCTTTTGCCGCCTTAGAGAGTGGTCACCTGACCTAGGAATACTTAAGGAAAGGAGGGAAAACTTTTAGTCAGTTGGGGCATCAATGACCTGAGGGAACCTACGCAGGAGTCTTAGCCGGTAGGGCTAGGGGGGAACCTATACCACTGGGGGTGACAGGGCCGAGGCGCTGCCTTCCAAGTTGAGTAAGGGACTCTAACCAAATCCACTGATCTGGCCCAGCGTGAGGGGAACCCAGGGATCCACCTGCTGTGAGCTACAGGAACCAGCCTGTCCTCCAGCCACCAACTCAACCCCCCTTTTCACCTAATCCCCCAAGGAACCCCCTGAGAAGGGCGCAGAAGCCATCAGGCACCAAGGAGAACATCTATTGACACGAAGGACTACTGGGGATCAACCAGGTATTGGCGCTGTATCCTCCACGCGCTCCCCGGCTCAACCTGTGCCCTCCCCGGTGATGTCCTGCCACAGTTTTGTGGCCTGTACTGCCTAAACTACCTGAACTAAACTGCCTTCCAAGCGCTCTCCCGCTGTGCTCCTGAGAAGCGCCGGAACCCTAAGAACTGTCTAAGCGCTGTGATTCCTGAGCGCTGTGCTGCCAAGACTGTGACCCCCCAGAACTGCTGCTGGCCTGAACGCTGTGGGCGCTGCTGTCATCAACAAGTGCTGCGTACGGAGAAGCGCTGTGTCCCTCTTAGCGCGCTGCCCCCTGTGAAGCGATTCGTCGGGTCTTACACTCACCGCCGCAGGCCCCTGCCCGGTTGTTGCAGAAGTCGGAGACCCACTCACCCCCGCCACAGCCCAGCACCCTCCTCTGTGGAGTGCCGCTGCTGTCTGCGTCTGCTGCGGCCACCGGGGCAAGTGGAGGGCCGCCGCGGTGCTGGAGAGGCCTACGCTGGGCTTGCGAGGGCTGGAGGCTTGGATTCCCCGCCGCGACCCCTAGCACCTGCCAGGCGGATCCGCCGTAACTGCCACCCCGCTGCAGTTACCTGAAGCTGAAGGGAAGGCCACGCTAGGCCCGAAGCCCCGGTATCACTCCTATCACGTGACGGAGGCGTCGTCACGGACTTCGTCCCCGCCAAACGCCACGCAGCAATTGGTCCCAGCTGGCGCGCACCCCATCGGCTGCCCCGCTTTTGGCCGCTGTGGCCGGGCCCATCCTTGCCAGCCTCCTGATTGGTTCCCGAGCCACAGAATTCACGGAACGCCCGGGAACAGTAAACAACACTGCCGGAGGGCTCTGAGGAGAACGAGAGCCCCCCCCCCCCCACCGAGGAAATAACCGCAAGGGCTCCCGTTGGAGCCGAAGAGACAGGTAGCCATACTGTTATATTGACCTCATTTAGACCAATGCCGAGGTTATGTTCAAAAGAGGTCCTTATGATAATTGCCCTTGAAACCTGTTTAATGAAATGTTCACTTTGCTCCTTTAATGAAATATGGTCTAATGAGTTGAAGCTGCATTGATTAATCGATTACCCTGAGTGATTTGCCAGCTCTGATTTCATTCTAGATAAAAGTCTATTGATTTTAATAGACCAGCTGGTGTGGTGTCAGTTATTGTGTGCGTTTCCTGTCTCAGTGGGTGTGTGTGCTGTATGGTCACTTTACACCTAAGCTTTCGGGTGCCTACCTGCTCGCGCCAAGCTACCCCGTGGAACTGGTGACCCCAGTTCTCACACATGCCCACAGTCCATGGGTTTACTGGGGAGTATTAGCTCTCAGCTGAGCCTACGAGCCTGCCCCTTGAGGAGGGTTTTGATATTTGATACTATATTATTCACTACCCTCTAGAATCTCGCCCCATAATGCTTTGAGGGCCTTTGGTTGGGATTGTATTCTTGCCCATAACTGTGCTTGGGGTGGTCCTAGGAGGAGGGGGCCATCACCGAATCGTTCAGCAAGATGTGCTCTTTGTGTTCAAGGCATTTGCTTGGTTCTCTCCCTAGGTTAGGGGGGATCCCAAATTCATTACCTCTCTCGCTGCGTGCTATATTTTCATTTTCACTTTTGTAAAATGACTATATGCATTTTGCATGTAAAGATGGAGTTACTTGTTGTTTTATCAAGGGTATGTGAGGATTCTGTTTTATTAATGGGGATGAGACGGAGTTCACAGAGTTTTTTTTTCCAATTCCGCAGAATTCCGTGCAGTGGTACTCCCTCAACTCTGCCCACCCTTAGCTGGGAGCCACTGGGCAATGCCTAACGCTTCTCACTGGGCCTTGGAACCTGTTTATTCCGGCCATTAATGTTTTTCACAATCCGAGAACCTGTTCCTGCCAGTGGCTATCAAATAATTGTTGCTGAAGCCACCCTGGTCTCAGAGCTAGCAGCGTGCCCTGCTGAGGTGGGCCCAGAAGGCAAGCCAGTGGGTTCATGCACCTGCTTTCAGTACCTCTTCGTGGTTATAGAGCGGGGGTGCTTTGGCGATGCTTCCTCTACAGAGACAATGTGAAAAGTGACACGCCAATGAGTGCTGTCAATGCGCCCCACCCAACACTTTCTGTGCACCTTCACCCAAATCACTCGACCCTGCCACTGGGGGTGTACATGGGGGGCTCTGGGGGGCACCGCCCACAAGGACCAGTGCCAGCATGCCCTGTGAGGGGGATGAGGAGCAGGTTCCCAGGGGCTCAGTCTGGCCTGATTTAAGAAAAGGTAAATAAAAATGGCACCTACCACCTTCCTTTGGGAGGAGCCCTCTCTCTGCAGCAGCCACTTGACGGAGGCCTGGGGGGAGCGCGGCTGACACTCCAGGAAGACACTGGTCCCTTCAACGCCAAACTGTGTGCTCTCCTGCAGATGGCGCTCCACTGCAGGGGAGAGAAGGACAAGAGACACCTTACTGGAGGGGCAGGAAAGAGAGGACAGGACAGGCCAGAGAGGGAGAGGAAGAGGAGGGTGGGAGAGATGGAAGGAGAGAGAGGGGGTGGCAGGAAAGGAACAAGGCGGGGAAGAGTCTGCTGAGGGCAGGGGGGGGCAAGGAAGGGGTCAGTGCAGCCCCAGCAGGGGGTCGGAAAGCACAGAGGCCCTTGCTGGACAGGTGTAGGTGAGCACCAGGGAGACCCTCAGTGAAAGGGAGGGGTGTAGGTGGGCAGGGACAATGTGTAAACTGACACGCCAATGTCTGGGGAGATCTTTTTTAGGCCAATGAACATGGCATCGCGTTCTGAGCCAACTACAAGTCACAAGTTTAAGGATTTTCATCATGACCCCCTTTCTTTGCGTGTTTGTGTGTGACGTCTCAAGGTCCACTGAGGGGGTTCACGGCTGCTGAGACTATCAAATCCATTCTTCCTGTCCTCACACCACAACCCTCCTTGCATTTTACCCTATCAGAGCTGCCCTCCCACCCCAGTGCACCCCCCATCTTGCACCCGCTCCCCAGCTGCCTCACCCTCATCCTCAGGGCACTCACCCTCATCCTCAGGGCACTCACCCTCATCCTCAGAGCACTCACCCTCATCCTCAGGGCACTCACCCTCATCCTCAGAGCACTCACCCTCATCCTCAGGGCACTCACCCTCATCCTCAGGGCACTCACCCTCAGGGCACTCACCCTCATCCTCTGGGCACTCACCCTCATCCTCTGGGCACTCACCCTCATCCTCAGGGCACTCACCCTCAGGGCACTCACCCTCAGGGCACTCACCCTCATCCTCTGGGCACTCACCCTCATCCTCTGGGCACTCACCCTCATCCTCAGGGCACTCAACCCCATCCTCAGGGCGCTCACCCTCATCCTCAGGGGACTCACCCTCATCCTCAGGGGACTCACCCTCATCCTCAGGGCACTCACCCTCATCCTCAGAGCACTCACCCTCATCCTCAGGGCACTCACACTCATCCTCAGGGCACTCACCCTCATCCTCAGAGCACTCACCCTCATCCTCAGGGCACTCACCCTCATCCTCCGGGCACTCACCCTCACCCTCAGGGCACTCACCCCCATCCTCAGGGCACTCACCCTCACCCTCAGGGCACTCACCCCCATCCTCTGGGCACTCACCCTCATCCTCAGGGCACTCACCCTCATCCTCAGGGCACTCACCCTCATCCTCAGGGCACTCACCCTCAGGGCACTCACCCTCATCCTCTGGGCACTCACCCTCATCCTCTGGGCACTCACCCTCATCCTCTGGGCACTCAACCCCATCCTCAGGGCGCTCACCCTCATCCTCAGGGGACTCACCCTCATCCTCAGGGCACTCACCCTCATCCTCAGGGCACTCACCCTCATCCTCAGGGCACTCACCCTCAGGGCACTCACCCTCATCCTCTGGGCACTCACCCTCATCCTCAGGGCACTCACCCTCATCCTCAGGGCACTCACCCTCATCCTCAGGGCGCTCACCCTCATCCTCAGGGCGCTCACCCTCATCCTCAGGGCACTCACCCCCATCCTCAGGGCGCTCACCCTCATCCTCAGGACACTCACCCTCATCCTCCGGGCACTCACCCTCACCCTCAGGGCACTCACCCCCATCCTCAGGGCGCTCATCCTCAGGGCACTCACCCTCATCCTCAGGGCACTCACCCTCATCCTCCGGGCACTCACCCTCAGGGCACTCACCCTCATCCTCAGTGCACTCACCCTCATCCTCAGGGCACTGACCCTCATCCTCAGGGCGCTCACCCTCATCCTCAGGACACTCAACCTCATCCTCCGGGCACTGACCCTCATCCTCAGGGCGCTCACCCTCATCCTCAGGACACTCAACCTCATCCTCAGGGCGCTCACCCTCATCCTCAGAGCACTCACCCTCATCCTCAGGGCGCTCACCCTCATCCTCCGGGCACTCACCCTCATCCTCAGAGCACTCACCCTCAGGGCACTCACCCTCATCCTCAGGGCACTCACCCTCATCCTCAGGGCACTCACCCTCATCCTCAGGGCACTCACCCTCACCCCCAGGGCACTCACCCTCATCCTCAGTGCACTCACCCTCATCCTCAGTGCACTCACACTCATCCTCCGTGCACTCACACTCATCCTCAGGGCACTCACCCTCATCCTCAGGGCACTCACCCTCATCCTCAGGGCACTCACCCTCATCCTCAGTGCACTCATCCTCATCCTCAAGGCACTCATCCTCATCCTCAGTGCACTCATCCTCAGGGTACTCACCCTCATCCTCAGGGCACTCACCCTCATCCTCAGGGCACTCACCCTCATCCTCCGGGCACTCACCCTCATTCTCAGTGCGCTCACCCTCATCCTCAGGGCACTCACCCTCATCCTCAGGGCGCTCACCCTCATCCTCAGGGTGCTCACCCTCACCCTCAGGGCGCTCACCCTCATCCTCAGGGCACTCACCCTCATCCTCAGGGCACTCACCCTCATCCTCAGGGCACTCACCCTCATCCTCAGGGCACTCACCCTCATCCTCAGGGCACTCACCCTCACCCTCAGGGCACTAACCCTCAGGGCACTCACCCCCATCCTCAGGGCACTCACCCCCATCCTCAGGGCGCTCACCCCCATCCTCAGGGCGCTCACCCTCATCCTCAGGGCGCTCACCCTCATCCTCAGGGCACTCACCCTCAGGGCACTCACCCTCATCGTCAGGGCACCCACCCTCATCCTCAGTGCACTCACCCTCAGGGCACTCACTCTCATCCTCAGGGCACTCACCCTCATCCTAGGTGCACTCACCCTCAGGGCACTCACTCTCATCCTCAGGGCACTCACCCTCATCCTAGGTGCACTCACCCTCATCCTCAGGGCACTCACCCTTGGCGTTGAACCCTCGGCACTGCCTCAGGGGGTCTCCATGCTTGATGTCCTGGCGCCGACTCCTCCTGCAGAGAACAACGCAGAGAGCTTCAGTGAGTTACAGCGCATGAGAGCACATCTGTATGAGAACACATCTGTGAGAGCACATTAGAGCACATCTGAATGAGAGCACATCTGTGAGACAGGGCATGAGAGCACATCTGTATGAGAACACATCTGGTGAGAAAGCACATGAGAGCACATCTGGTGAGACAGCACATGAGAGCACATCTGGTGAGACAGAGCATGAGAGCACATCTGGTGAGACAGCACATGAGAGCACATCTGTGAGACAGGGCATGAGAGCTCATCTGTATGAGAACACATCTGGTGAGACAGCACATGAAGGCACATCTGGTGCGACAGCACATGAGAGCACATCTGGTGAGACAGCGCATGAGAGCACATCTGGTGAGACAGCGCATGAGAGCACATCTGTGAGACAGCGCATGAGAGCACATCTGTGAGACAGCACATGAGAACACATCTGGTGAGACAGCACATGAGAACACATCTGGTGAGACAGCGCATGAGAGCACATCTGTGAGACAGCGCATGAGCACATCTGTGAGACAGTGCATGAGCACATCTGTGAGACAGCACATGAGAGCACATCTGGTGAGACAGCACATGAGAGCACATCTGTGAGTCAGCACATGAGAGCACATCTGTGAGTCAGCACATGAGAGCACATCTGTGAGACAGCACATGAGAACACATCTGGTGAGACAGCACATGAGAGCACATCTGTATGAGAGCACATCTGTGAGACAGCACATGAGAGCACATCTGTATGAGAGCACATCTGTGAGACAGCACATGAGACCACATCTGGTGAGACAGCGCATGAGCACATCTGTGAGACAGGTCATGAGAGCACATCTGTGAGACAGCGCATGAGAGCACATCTGTGAGACAGCGCATGAGAGCACATCTGCATGAGAGCACATCTGTGAGACAGCACATGAGAGCACATCTGTATGAGAGCACATCTGTGAGACAGCACATGAGAACACATCTGGTGAGACAGCGCATGAGCACATCTGTGAGACAGGTCATGAGAGCACATCTGTGAGACAGCGCATGAGAGCACATCTATGAGACAGCTCATGAGAGCACATCTGTGAGACAGCGCATGAGAGCACATCTGCATGAGAACACATCTGGTGAGACAGCACATGAGAGCACATCTGTGAGACAGCACATGAGAGCACATCTGTGAGACAGCACATGAGAGCACATCTGGTGAGACAGCACATGAGAACACATCTGGTGAGACAGTGCATGAGCACATCTGTGAGACAGCACATGAGAACACATCTGGTGAGAGAGCACATCTGTGAGACAGCACATGAGAGCACATCTGTGAGACAGCACACAAGAGCACATCTGTGAGACAGCACATGAGAACACATCTGGTGAGACAGCACATGAGAGCACATCTGTGAGACAGCTCATGAGAGCACATCTGTGAGACAGCACATGAGAGCCCATCTGGCGAGACAGCTCATGAGAGCACATCTGTGAGACGGCGCATGAGAGCACATCTGCATGAGAGCACATCTGTGAGACAGCACATGAGAACACATCTGTGGAGACAGCGCATGAGAGCACATATGTGAGACAGCGCATGAGAGCACATCTGTGAGACAGCGCATGAGAGCACATCTGCATGAGAACACATCTGGTGAGACAGCACATGAGAGCACATCTGTGAGACAGCACATGAGAACACATCTGTGAGACAGCACATGAGAGCACATCTGGTGAGACAGCACATGAGAACACATCTGGTGAGACAGCGCATGAGCACATCTGTGAGACAGCACATGAGAACACATCTGGTGAGAGAGCACATCTGTGAGACAGCACATGAGAGCACATCTGTGAGACAGCACATGAGAGCACATCTGTGAGACAGCACATGAGAACACATCTGGTGAGACAGCACATGAGAGCACATCTGTGAGACAGCTCATGAGAGCACATCTGTGAGACAGCACATGAGAGCCCATCTGGCGAGACAGCTCATGAGAGCACATCTGTGAGACGGCGCATGAGAGCACATCTGCATGAGAGCACATCTGTGAGACAGCACATGAGAACACATCTGTGGAGACAGCGCATGAGAGCACATCTGTGAGACAGCGCATGAGAGCACATCTGTGAGACAGCGCATGAGAGCACATCTGTGAGACAGCGCATGAGAGCACATCTATGAGACAGCGCATGAGAGCACATCTGTGAGACAGCGCATGAGAGCACCTCTGGTGAGACGGCACATGAGAGCACATCTGGTGAGACGGCACATAAGAGCACATCTGTGAGACAGCACATGAGAGCACATCTGTGAGACAGCACATGAGAGCACATCTGGTGAGACAGCACATGAGAGCACATCTGGTGAGACAGCACATGAGAGCACATCTGGTGAGACATGGCATGAGAGCACATCTGTATGAGAACACATCTGTGAGACAGCACATGAGAGCACATCTGTGAGACAGCACATGAGAACACATCTGGTGAGACAGCACATGAGAGCACATCTGTGAGACAGCACATGAGAACACATCTGGTGAGACAGCACATGAGAGCACATCTGTGAGACAGCGCATGAGAGCACATCTAGTGAGACAGCGCATGAGAGCACATCTGTGAGACAGCACATGAGAACACATCTAGTGAGACAGCGCATGAGAGCACATCTGTGAGACAGCACATGAGAGCACATCTGTGAGACAGCTCATGAGAGCACATCTGTGAGACAGCACATGAGAGCCCATCTGGCGAGACAGCTCATGAGAGCACATCTGTGAGACGGCGCATGAGAGCACATCTGTATGAGAGCACATCTGTGAGACAGCACATGAGAACACATCTGGTGAAACAGCACATGAGAGCACATCTGTGAGACAGCGCATGAGAGCACATCTGTGAGACAGCACATGAGAACACATCTGGTGAGACAGCACATGAGAGCACATCTGTGAGACAGCACATGAGAGCACGTCTGTCAGACAGCGCATGAGCACATCTGTGAGACAGCACATGAGAACACATCTGGTGAAACAGCACATGAGAGCACATCTGTGAGACAGCACATGAGAGCACATCTGGTGAGACAGCACATGAGAGCACATCTGTTAGACAGCACATGAGAGCACATCTGGTGAGACAGCACATGAGAGCACATCTGTTAGACAGCACATGAGAGCACATCTGTGAGACAGCACATGAGAGCACATCTGGTGAGACAGCTCATGAGAGCACATCTGTGAGACAGCACATGAGAGCACGTCTGTGAGAGAGCACAGTGAGACACACATGACAGCAATGTACGACAAACAAAAACGGGGGGGGACACACTGTGAGAAAGTGCCCTCTTTCTGCATGGTTGCCCCCACTTTTTGCTGAATTGCTGATGTGCTTTGACTGAGTGTGCCCTGGGCTCCCGCTATCTGGGTACCCAGGGCCTGTGTTCCTTCCCTAAAACTGTGTTGAAACTAAAACCCAATTGGCATCTCTGGCCACAGGTCAGCCCCTGGTAAATGGTACCACAGGTACCCAGGGCACTGTGACCAGAGAAGGCCTCTAAGGGACGCAGCACTTATTGTGCCACCCTCAGGGGCCCTGCACCCTGACAACCACACACTGCCTTTGCAGGCTTCATGTTGTGGTGCAGAACAAAGTGAAGAGTCGACATGGAACACATCCCTGCGTGCCATGCCTGCAACCCACTGCCCTGGCATAGGTCAGTCACCCCCTCTAGCTGGGTGCCCTATGCCAGTGGTGAGGGCACAGGTGCATGAGCCCTGTGCCCCTACAGTACCCAGGGCCATTCCTGGGCACTGTAAGTGCAGTGCTGCCATTAAGAGTATATGGTGCAGGGAGTTTGTCATTACGAACTTCACAGCACCATAATGGCTACACTGAAGACTGGGAAGTTTGATATCAAACTTCTCAGCACATTAAACCCACACTGATGCCAGAGGGGATTTACTGTAAAATGCACAAGAGGGTATCTTAGAGATGCCCCCTGAAACTCGACCAGCTCCTAGTGACCTGACTGAGGGGCTGCCGAGGCTGCCACCACCAGACGTGTTTCTGGACCCCTGGGTCGAGAGCTGCTGCTCTCGGGGGCCTGAAACAATGCACATCCTGGGACGAGGTGCCAAGCAGGGCCGTTTCTAGGTGTTTTGCCGCCCTAGGCGAGAATTGAAAAATGCCGCCCCCTCCCTTTTACTACCATCACTTTCTCCCCCGGTCATCCGGGCTAGAAGCCTCAATCATTTCCTGCTTTGATAGAGTTTCTATTATGTTGTTTTGGGTCTTTTTAAAGCCTTGCGCTAACACATTGGTGTTGGTTGGCACACAGCGATGCGGTGAATCACTCTAGCTTGCTCTCACATTCCCTCAAAGGTGAAACGGTCAAATGTGTTCCTTGGCTGGATATCACAACCATAAAGATGAGTGCAAGAGGGCCCTCACCATTATCTCAGAGGCACCACCTCGGAGTACGCGTTGGCATGGTCCACCACACCTTAGACACACTTATGGCCTGTGCCCATCATCTCCCATCAATCATTGGTAGAGGCAATGAAGGAGCCTTGGAATGGCCTCTAGTCTTGCCACTCACGTTAGATGTTGGGTATGGTGGTCATACCTGGCTAGTAGAACAATAGATCTAACCTGTCCTCTGTCTGTTTGGCGGAAAGTAACTTATGAGCTAGAAACAAGATGACGTTTCTGTGTGCCTCTAGAGCTATCAGAACAGGTACTTGCACCTGTTCTGGTTCTATAGGTTTTCTGTACGGTAGACCTTCCTACCAGACCAAGCTTTGAATGCTAACCACCCCATGGCAATTTGTTCTTTGACCACCATGCATAGGCCCAGTAGAGTAGGACTCTCTTCCTGTGTTTGTTTGAACTTCCACCTGTAGCTCTGACAATGACCCTGAGTCCAATACAAGAGTGACGCCAGGGGCCTCAATGTCTGGAACAGAGGCAGCGGGCACCATAACAATATATTCTCAGACCCTGCCCTGGTTTGCACTACAATACACTCTCTAGATCCTTCACCTCCAGGTGTGGAGACAACCCCAGCCTAAAGCTGAAATGCTGCCTGTGATCTCGACAGCAACGTTGTCCAGGGAATGCAGGCCTCTGGGCATGGCACTAGCTCAGGCACAATTAGGTTATTGCAAAGCAGGCACCCGGCACCCTGTATCTGTTCCACAGCTATGTCGACCAAGACCATCTAGCTGTTGACCTCTACCACGCGTCTGGTTCGTTTGCAGCAGCTGCTAGGAGAAGACTCGGACAAGCCGCCTGAATTCACGGGCACCGGCGGCAAACCGAACATGTTTGCCGTGGGAGGTGGAATGAGGTAGCCCTTAGCCTGCTGCAGAGTCAATGGCCGAGGCCAGATACACAGCTCTACGGCTGCCTGGACAAAGATCGGATCACTAAGAACGGAGTTAAGTAACATTGGTTTTGCCAACTCCACCCTAATATCTGTAAGAGTACTAGATTAGCGCCCTTCAATTTCTGGTACTGTGCAGTACGTTTAAAATCTTCTTAGTTTCTCGTTGCTGAAATCTATGCATTTTCTGATATTAAAGGGCTCCCCATATTTGATGTTGCTTGCCAGAAAGTGTCACCCATAGCCCCTCAAATCAAATGTCACTCATAATTACACTGAAATTATGCAAATGTCACACATAGCATTCTGAAACCTTGGCAGCTATGGTTTTAGTGCCTCGAATGAGCCGGCCCTGCACACACTTCAAACCCCCCTCGGCTCCAGACACGACCGCTCAACTTACTGCTTACTTTACTTAATACTTAGCCTGGGCCAGGTTATAAGTAACTGACCCGGCCTTTAGACCCATATATATTTTTTACATCTATCTGCCTACCACAGCTGACCCAGATACCGCCCCGGCCTCCCCCCGGTACCTTATAGGCCTGCAGGCCGCAGGGGGAACTCTCTCTCTGCCTCTTGCTAGCCGCGCGCGCACAGCCTCCGCCCGTGGCGCCGAACATGACATGTCACGACGACGGTGGAATTGAAGGCTCTACGCTACCTGACCTCACAGGAACTACACGGGATTGCGCATAAGAAAGACATGGATGCCAGGACCTCCATCAAGGATTGCAGCTAATTTTTGATGGTAGATATGGGGAGAAAGCACACCTGCCCAGCCTCAACGGAGCTCACGAATTTTTGGGGCTGATTAATGCGTTACTGAATTTGAGCTTCAACTCGGGCACCTGCTTTATTTATATCTGGAAGTGCTTCCTATTGAGGTTTAATTTTTTTGCCGCCGGCCGCCCTCCACCTTCTGCCACCCTAAGCGGCCGCCTAGGCCTGCCTAGTGGTAGAAACGGCCCTCGGTGCCAAGCCTTCTCCCCAGGATGGGCAGGGTTCACGAAGGGGAAGCTTCAAAGGGATGCCGCCTTTGTGAGCCTCCCCAGACCATTTGCTGCTCTCAACAACTGGCCCCCACTGGTTCTACCCCCCACTTTGGGCGGGAGAACCGGCGGGAAAAACAAGTGAGGAAGAGAGGTGTGCCCACCTCTGCCAACTCCACCCCTCAGGTGGGGGAGGTGAGGTGAAGCACAACCTCGAGTCCCCGCCATCTTGAGGATGGGGGAACCCATTCAACCAGGGACAGGCTCCTGCCCCCCTCCCACTGGAGAGTGGCAGAATAGGGGGTGTACCCACCCTAGGAAAGAGACCCATTGTTCCCTGCTCTTTACCTACCTGTAACACTTATAAATCTAGAATTTAGGGGGCACCCTGAACCTTGCTTCCTCAGATCCAGACAATAAACAAGAAAGAAGATAAGAAGAAGGACTGAAGAGCCGTGCAGAGCTAACAAGAGGATGATGGCCACTCACTTGACCCCAGCCCTACAGGCCTGTCTCCCCCTCGAACCTGCTCCTGCTAAATGCTGGTGTGTCCTGCAGCCAGAAACCTCGAAAACCCCGGAGCACCTGCCTGGTTTCACTTCTAAACACTGCATCTCCCGTGAACACCGGGTTTGTTCAAACTGCAGCTTCTGGCACCAGCCAGAGACCGCGAATCCAGCCCACCCTGCACTTGCCGAACCAGCCCGAGCTCGAAAAATACCACGAGGTGGTCACCCCGGTGATCCTGACCTGAGATCCGGCGACCCCTGACCTACCTCAAGCCTCCAGCCGAAGCCTGCAGCCTAAATCCAGAAGGCCCCCCCTAACCGCGACCACGAGCTGGTAAGAAGATCCGACCCCCAAAGGCACCCTGTCGCCCCACCGCCTTGTGTGCCCAAACCGGCGGTGCCTAACCAACACCTTAACTTCCCAACTTACTTCTCGAAGTGGTGGTTGCACCCAGCAGTCCTTCGTCTCCCTGCCTGCAGTGATTTAGCAAATCGGAAGTTCTCATAGATAACAACAGGGCGCCCGATGTCGAAACAGCACCCTGCACCCGGCCGCCCCAGTGCTGCTGAGGGTGCACCTTTGGTGCTTACTTAGTTTCCCCATTTGCCCTGACCTTAACCCTAGGAGCTTTGCTCCCACAACCCAGTGGCTTTCTTGCCAGCAGCCACCAACCGGAGGCCCCCTATCCTCCATTGGATATCATTGGGACTCAGCACTCTGCACCTGGCTGCCCTAGTGCCGCTGAGGGTGCAACAGGAGTGCATCACTGACCCTGGGGGACCACTGAGTCTAACCCCAGAAACCTCAACTCCCACAGTTGTTTACTTACCTGCAAACCGATAACCTGTTTTTCTTCCATAGGATAGCATTGACAATTTTCTTCCAAAAAGTGTGGAGTTTTGAAATCTAAAAATATTCTTTACAAATCGCACAAATAACCAAAATGTATTTACTTACCTATTTACAGGAAATGTCCCAGTGCTGAATCCAGGTATCCAGCACTGAGTAAGAAAAGTTACGTGAAAAGTAACTTACCTGTTATTTACTGAAAAAGCCTATTCATTTCAATGTATTGTATTTGCTAAGTGTTGCAACCTACTGCATCCCGTGTAAATCAAACAAAGTACAATTCCTATTGCAGTTTCAATATGTTCAATATCCAGTAACTTATTACTGAAAAGTATTTTACACTTACTTGCACCAGGCTTGCTTGCTTCTAAAAATAAGACAACATTATATATTTGTATACAAACACCACTGGCCTAGAGTTCCGTCTTTGAGTGTGTGAAATCCTTTGCTGAGTGTGTACAACAAATGCTTTACACTGTCCTGATACTGCCTTACTGCTCGACCAAGCTACCACTCTAGAGAGTAAGGTCAGTCCTGACTTTAGCCTCTGCCAAACCTCTGGAGTTGGTGGACTCTATACACACTGTACCTCACTTTGGTCCAGTATATACAGAGCCACTTTCTTACACCCATTGGCTCAATATATATATTATATTACACTGTCCTCTGATACTGCCTTACTGCTCGACCAAGCTACCACTCTAGAGAGTGAGGTCACACCTGGCTTTAGCCTCTGCCAAACCTCTGGGGTTGGTGGACTCTATACACACCCACTTTCTTACACCCATTGGCTCAATATATATATTATATTACACTGTCCTGTGATACTGCCTTACTGCTCGACCAAGCTACCACTTTGGAGAGTAAGGTCACACCTGGCTTTAACCTCTGTTATACCTCTGGGGTCACCTGGACTCTATACACACTGTACCTCACTTTGGTGCAGTATATATAGAGCCAGTTTCTCACCCTCCCTCCCTCTCACTCATGCCCGGAGTACACACAGAGTGAGGACATTGACACAGAGTGGGAACCGCTTCCCAGCTCAGTGCGCGCTGTGTTCTCTTGGGCACATTCATCCGTCAGTTCTCACAGTGAGATCTCCATTGCGCCTTCAGACATGAGAAGAGGGATTTAAAGGTCTGAAGCTTTGTCTGAGGCTCAGGGGGGGGGGGCTGACCCAGCAGAATGCACCCCTGCCCCCCCCCCCCTGGGGGCTGATGTTTGCAGAAGGGATGAACAGGCCTCAGAGTGCCTTCTTTTGCATACTTCTGCAGCAGGAATCCTTCTCAAGAGTCCTGCAGTCGTGACGCCTCTTTGTGCACTGAGCCTGTGGACGGGTCTCTCCCAGCCCATGGCAGAGGGTGCCCGGGGCGCGGTGCCATCTGTGCACAGACTGCCCTTTCAAGGTGGCATCAAAAGCCATTGAAGCCTGTTTGCTTTGGCTTAAAGTGCAGGGACTCCCAGGGAAGGAGAGGGTCTGAGCCTTTCAAGGAGGCCTGAGTGCTCCAGCAGCAGCGAGGCTCACACACCAGGGTCTGTACGGAAAAGGTTTAATTAAATGATGCCAGAGAATGGCGTCTGTACCAAGAAGAGTGCACGTGACGCGACTGCGCCCCCATAAAGCTGGGGATCCGGCCACCGTCCATGAACCTTCCTTCAATGGAGGCTGTGAGCCTCAAGGGGGGTGTAAAGAGGCCTGGTGCAGTCTCATCTGAGACGAGCTGGGTGCTCAAGAGCACACAGTGCATCTGCATGTGCAGCCCCCTCGTTCCAGTCCAGAGGACGCGCAGGTTCGAGGGTGCCCTGGGTAGGGATCCCACATGGGCACGGGTCCAAGGCAGACTCCAGATGTCCTGGTGTATCTTCACCCACCTTTACTCTCCCAGATGTTAGAGTTGAAAATGTCATTGTCCTGTTGCTTATACTCCGTCCCGTGTTAAGTTAGCATTCATGGCGCCATTTTATCAGTAGCCGCCATTTTGTTCTATGATGGACGCTAAGCTCCGGCCTCATACCGCTCGCCTCCATGCCTCGTTAGTTTGTGTTTCTCCAAGGCCGAGTTCCGCTGAACTGATGAATGTACTCTCTATTATGGCATACCTTTGCTGTTCGATAGGCCAGTTCCCGCCTTCTAGAATGGCGGGCACGGGCAGAGTAACCTTGAAGCGGAGATAACATGCAGGGCCGGACTGGCCGTATTGGGCACTGGGCAATCCCCCGGTGCGCCGCACGGGTGGGGGCTGTTTTCGTTACAGGGCCGTTTTTGCAGCATAGCAAATCGGCCCTGTAACAAAATCGTCCGAAACCCGGCCCTAGCAAAGAGCTCGGCCGCACCCCTAACCCCCATTGGAGGTCCGGCCGAGCACTTTGTCAGGGCCGGTTTTGGTTCCCAGTCCGGCCCTGATAGCCTGTACCCGGTCCCAGGACTGTAGCTCATCCTTCTGTGCCGCCTTTGTTTGCTGGAGCCGGGATTGGAATTTTTTAGCCTGGGCGTGTTCTTAGGGGTTTGGAAATGTATAATATCTTGTATTATGTTGGGGGGGGGAGTCAGTCTCTCGACAGCCATCTTGTGAGGCTGGTCAGACTGGACTCCGCTCGAGCGAATACCAATAAATAACTTTGGTTTGTATTCTCTACTGTCTGACCGACTCTTCATAGTTTGACAGGCCGGGAGGTGGTTTCGAGTGACCCGGGTGACCCTATTCGGGTCGCTTCCTTCACAGATCACTGGTATATTGCTCTCCGCCCACCTTTACTCTCCCAGGATCACTCCTCCAGAGAAGGGTGCATTGAACACCGGATCGTGCTCTGTGTCTCCGCGGGGGCTCCTAGCAGGTGCCGAGGCCCCCCCTCTCCTGTGTATACTGTGAGGAGTCCAGGGTCTCACAGGAACAGCACAGGGGGCGCCACAGTTATCTAGGCCGGGATGTAGCACCCACTGTCGTACCTGTGAGCTGAGGCAGCTGCTGTCTATGTTTGTGACGATGGGGGCTAGCGTCCTCGCAGAGCGTGGGGGGCACGTAACAGGACCCCAAGATAAGTCTCAATCTTCTATCAGGAAGTCGCAGTTATTACCATCAGAGTCATTCTCGGGTGCCGTTGACATGGTGTTGACCACCTAAAGGGTTTACCGAGTCACCACCTGCCTTCTCTCAAGCCCTTGGAAAAGATCTGGGCACCCAGGGGCAGATTTACAAGAAAGTGACGCATCACTTCCCTGCGCCACCCTGAGAAACCCTTGCGCCACCATGGGCGCACTGTATTTACAATACGGCACACCATGGCGCAAGGATTGAGAGATGCGTCAGAAATTCTGACGCATCTGTTGACCCAAAAGTGACACATTGCTGAAGTTGTGTTGCGCAAGCACGACGCAACTCCAGCAATACATGGGCGGCCTTTCCTCATTGCGCTGCGTCATTCCTTATGTCTGCTTCAAGCAGGCGTAGGTTTTGACGCAGGGAAGGCATAGAGAAACGCAGTGAAATCTTGTAGATTTCACTGCGTCACTTTTATGAGGCGTTCCTGCCTAGGATCTCTCCCCTGCATGCATTATGCCTGACGCAGGTATAATGTGACGCAGGGCTTTACAATGTGACACATCTCTCTAGATGTGTCACACTGTAAATGGGCCGCATTTTTACGCCGTCGCTGCGTCACAAAAAGTGACACAACAGTGGCGCAAAAATGACGCAAGGGGCTTGTAAATCTGCCGCCCTCTTCTTCCAGGGAGCTCTGCTTTAGTAAATGCTTGTTAGTTGCGTCTGAGTTTTGGGACCAATGTGAGGTTGTCTCTGTACCTCATCACTGAAATAACAACGAAAGGACACAAATTCTGTGAGGAAAAAACACACTTCTGTCTCCTCGTGTTTCCTATCCAGGCTGTGATCACTGTCTACGGAAGAGGCGGGCCCTGTGTCCGGGCGCATCACTGCTCTCCGGATGTTACTCGGAGTAACTGCAGAAGAGGCGAGCCCTGTGTACGGCGCATCACTGCTCTCCGGACGTTACTCAGAGTAACTGCGGGAAGAGGAGGGCCCTGTGTCCGGGCGCATCACTGCTCTCCGGACGTTACTCAGAGTAACTGCGGAAGAGGCGGGCCTTGTGTACGGCGCATCACTGCGCTCCGGACGTTACTCAGAGTAACTGCGGAAGAGGCGGGCCTTGTGTACGGCGCATCACTGCGCTCCGGACGTTACTCAGAGTAACTGCGGAAGAGGCGGGCCCTGTGTCCGGCGCATCACTGCGCTCCAGACGTTACTCAGAGTAACTGCGGGAAGAGGAGGGCCCTGTGTACGGCGCTTCACTGCGCTCCGGACGTTACTCAGAGTAACTGCGGAAGAGGCGGGCCTTGTGTACGGCGCATCACTGCACTCCGGACGTTACTCAGAGTAACTGCGGGAAGAGGAGGGCCCTGTGTACGGCGCTTCACTGCGCCCCGGACGTTACTCAGAGTAACTGCGGAAGAGGCGGGCCTTGTGTACGGCGCATCACTGCGCTCCGGACGTTACTCAGAGTAACTGCGGGAAGAGGCGGGCCCTGTGTACGGCGCATCACTGCGCTCCGGACGTTACTCAGAGTAACTGCGGGAAGAGGAGGGCCCTGTGTACGGCGCTTCACTGCGCTCCGGACGTTACTCAGAGTAACTGCGGAAGAGGCGGGCCTTGTGTACGGCGCATCACTGCGCTCCGGACGTTACTCAGAGTAACTGCGGAAGAGGCGGGCCCTGTGTCCGGCGCATCACTGCGCTCCGTACGTTACTCAGAGTAACTGCGGGAAGAGGAGGGCCTTGTGTACGGCGCTTCACTGCGCTCCGGACGTTACTCAGAGTAACTGCGGAAGAGGCGGGCCTTGTGTACGGCGCATCACTGCGCTCCGGACGTTACTCAGAGTAACTGCGGGAAGAGGAGGGCCCTGTGTACGGCGCTTCACTGCGCCCCGGACGTTACTCAGAGTAACTGCGGAAGAGGCGGGCCTTGTGTACGGCGCATCACTGCGCTCCGGACATTACTCAGAGTAACTGCGGAAGAGGCGGGCCTTGTGTACGGCGCATCACTGCGCTCCGGACGTTACTCAGAGTAACTGCGGAAGAGGCGGGCCCTGTGTACGGCGCTTCACTGCGCTCCGGACGTTACTCAGAGTAACTGCGTTCGACACCGTCTCCCACCGCACACTCGCCACCAGACTCCACCACTTACATGACAACGATTCCTCTTCTGTGGGCTACTGACGACTACTTTTAGATCTGCGCTTGTCCATCCAAACTGGGAATGTTTTGTGATTGATTCATATGAGCTTTATCTTTCTATTTTAAACCTGTGAATGTTCTCTAATATATTGCATGAATTCTATCTGTGTGTTTCTTTTATGGATATTTTTCTCCAAATAAAGATTTGCTTGAGTTGCACTGCTCTGGGTCTTTATTGTGTAGGGAATCTACTTCCCGATCTGGGCAGGTGATAGAGGCAACCTATCTGACCATTCAATGGGCATTCCTTGCACCTCCTTGAGACATTCCTTGCACCTCCTTGGGACATCCCTTGCACCTCTATGGATGCCCCCCTCAGTAGGTTCCATAAGCCGGTCCTGATGAATTGCCACTGACCCCTGTGTGGGGCAGAAACGTGTCAACCCACTCATGAACTCCGAGGATCATGATGGCCCTAGGAGTCTCCTTTGTTTCGAACCCTTAACAAGAGCGGCCCCTGCGAAGAAAGACATCCTGGATGCTATCAGTTACTTTTAAACCCAACTCTTTCTGATCCAGTCTACTACTGCTAGTTGCCCTACAACTCGAACGGCGACTGCTGGAGGCAACGACTCTGTGTGACCAAGGGGCAGGAGGAGGCTCTCCATTAAACAATCCCCTGAGGGGCAGTTGGGCATTGCAGCGCCGGCCTGACGAGGAGCAGCCCGATGAGGTCCGCCACTTTGGTGGGTGAGGGTGGACTCATGCCCCTGAGGGGCAGCTGGGCATTGCAGCGCCGGCCTGACGAGGAGCAGCCCGATGAGGTCCGCCACTTTGGTGGGTGAGGGTGGACTCATGCCCCTGAGGGGCAGCTGGGCATTGCAGCGCCGGCCTGACGAGGAGCAGCCCGATGAGGTCCGCCACTTTGGTGAGTGAGGGTGGACTCATGCCCCTGAGAGAGTCTCCGGCGACCCGGATCCGGACCTAAAATGCAGCATTTGGAGCCAAGAACCCCTCGACGGAGCTGCACTTATCTTGTGAGACAGTTTTCCATTTCACCGGACTCAGGAATTCACAGACAGTTCTACTTTTGTTAATAAACACCGGCATACTTCAAACAAGACTGCGGCGGTGTTTCTTTAACAATGGTTTGCACAGGTGGACACATCAAATGAAGTAAAACTGTCCTCAGACCAGTGACACCGATAGTACAGGATCCATCCCCAGTACTCCCCAGTAGCCCCCAATGCCCCAGGGCTAAAGAAAAAGTCTCAAAAACGTACATCAGCACAAGTACATTTCGAAAGGAACTTAGGGGCAGATTTACTACAACTGGCACAGCCCTGCAGGTCAGCGGGGATGCACTCGTTATTGTGCGTGACGTTAGGAACCCCTTGCGCCACCATGGATGCGCCGCATTTACAATGCGGCGCACCGTGGCGCAAGGATAGAGAGATGCGTGACGCATCTGTCAGAGTATAGGTGACGCAGGGCTGGAGTCGTGTCGCAAGTCCGACATAACTCCAGCACTGCTTAGGGGCACCCTATACACCCTGTGCTGTGTCACAACTTACTTCTGCAGCAAGCAGGCGTAAGGTTTTGACGCAGCGTAGACATAAAAGTGACTCTCAAAGTTTGTAGATTTTAGTGCGTCACTTTTACGGGGCTTCCTTGCGATGGAACGCCCACCCGGCATACATTATACCCGACACAGGTATTATGTAGAGCAGGGCTTTACAACATGACACATCTCACCAGATGCGTCGCGTTGTAAATCTGTTGCATAGAGTCCATGGTTTACGATGCCGCTGCGCCACAGAAGTGACGCAATGGTGTTGTGAAGATGACGTGAGGGGCTTGAAAATCTGCTTTTTAATTTGTAAAAAAAAGAGATGTGTGATCAGAGCCACACGCCTCCGGGGAGGAGGGTGTCGGACTGGTAACCCACAGCACTCCACGCCACAAACAGATGCTTACAGGGTAAGTAACACTTTCCGTTCAGCTCCTGTTCTGCAGCAGCTCTGCGTAGACTGTGACGCAGGAACCCCCGTACCAGCGAGGGCGAGCGTGGGAACGCTGCAGAGGTCTCATATCAGGACCGTAGGACCGACTGTCCAACCATAGTCTGGCAAGGATGTCACAAGGAGTGTGTGGTGGAAGTGTGTGTGGGATTGACCAAGTGGCTGCTTTACAAATGTCAGCCAGGGGAAGGTTCCCGAGGAGGACCACAGCTGCAGCCTTCTTCTCTGTAGATTGGGCCCTTGGAGTAAGAGGGGGGCCCCTTGCGCTTTGTGATATGAGGTCTGGACGCGTTTCACGATCCGTCTAGCCTTACTGTCTCTGGATGTCGGCCGACCCTGGTGAGGCCTTGTGAAGGCCACGGAGAGGTGGTCTGATGTCCAGAGCGGCTCAGTCTGGTCAATGTAATACATGAGAGAGAGTTTAATGTCTAGAGTGTCCGGTGCCCACCCGGCTACGGAGTCCGGCTGGAGCTCGCTCTGCTACTGAGTCTGGTTGAGGAGAAAAGGCTGGAAGTTTGATGGTCTATTAAGGGGGAAAGGGGATACCACCTTAGGCAGGAACATAGGGCCGCTTCTCAGTCCTACCCTGTCCTTATGCGCTTGAAGAAGGGTCCTGAAAGTGAGGCTCGCCATTCACTAAAGCGTCAGAGAGGTGGAGAAGTGTGGCTCACTGGTTAGAAGCGGCAGACCCTGAAGCAGAGGTCGGCCCGGGACCAGGGTTCAATCCCTGTCACTGCAGGGTTTTGGGTCAATGTCCGCGTACTCGATAATTCTCACCTCGGTGCCTAATCTAACCATGGGTCACACTCTGTGACTCTGGGCAATAGCTTGCTTAATCTCCACAACGGCCCTATCAGCGCCGGGGATGCCTGGCTTCACCCTGGGGGTGCCCAGGAGGGACCATCTCACAGGGAAAAGCCAGGACGGGTTCCTCAGCGGTATACAGCGCCAGGACACTCCAAGATGGAGTAACAGTGCGCTTTACAAGTATACATTTACATTCTTACATTTTAGTCCTACCCTGTCCTTATGCGCTTGAATGAAGGGTTCCTGAAAGTGAGCCTCGCCATGCACTAAAGCCCAGAGGTAATTGCAACCACAACATCCACTTTGCAGGGGAAGGAGTGGAGTGGGCAAACGTGGAGGGGTTGATACGCGGCCCCTTGAGTCTGGTGAGGACTACGAAGAGGTTGCACTCTGGGGTGGAGGGAACTCTGGGAGAGATGACCCTGTATGAACTCTCCATAAAGGCCCTAACCACTGGTATGTGGAAGCGAGAGGAGGCTATAGCGTCTAAGTGGAGGCGTCTGGAAGTGTTAGCTACGCCTCCACCTGGAGATGGAGTACATTGCATGTGTTATCCTGGGCAGCAGGTTTTAGGGGGTCCAGGTGCCCGGGAATGCAGCACTGGACAACTGTCTTCCACGTGGGTGCATAACAAGCTTGTGTAGTTGGCCTACGATCCTCGCTCCGGATGGCCCTTCATTCTTGTGGGAGCCGTAGTTGGCCAAACCTTAGGACCTCAGGTGCCAGGGGGCTAGATTGAGTTGCTTGGGCCCCGGGGGCCTTGATCTTGCATTGGCTCCTGGTGAGGTCTGGCCTGCTCCAACCACTGAGGGCAGAATGTGTTAAATTAAAAAGGGAGGAACAGAAAGACAAGCATTGGAATGTTGGCGCTGAGGGCCGATACCGGCCATTAGAGGCCCGGGGCCGCTTCACTGTCTTCAATGGAGCTCTCAGCATTCCAATGTGAGGGTGAGTTTTCAGAACACGGGCCGAGAGGAGGCCGATCTTACGGTAGTGGCTGATACTCTGTGTCGTAGCAGTAGAAACCGAAAGACACGACCATCCACTCGAGTGCGTCGGCGAAGCTGAGCTCACTCAGAGAGCAGGGATCAAGATGGCGGACGACGAGGGAGCAGCTTTTGGATACACGACAGGCTCTTTGGTGTAGCCCCCTGAAGCAGAGTCATCGCCTCCTGGTGGGCAGCCTACGAAGGGGAAGAAGACGGCTTGGAACTCTGTCACTCCTGCTCAGACGACGAATCAAGCGGACGGACCACGACTGAACACTCTTCAACTGACCCAAAGTATAGCGGGGAGAGCCAGGAACAAAGACCCGCACTATTCCATCAACAGGCACAAGCGTCTGTAGCACCAGCTCCCGAGGGGCGCACGGGGGAGAAGGTAGAATCTTCCTCATCGCTTTCCAGATCTTGAAGCTCGTCCAGGTGGCTTGGGTAAGATCCTCGTCGAAGGAGAGGCCAGGATAAAAATAATGTCAGAGCTGCACACAGAGGCTGCGGCGAGAAAAGGCCGCGAGATGAACGACAGCCAAAAGCTGAAACATCTGTTTTAGTGAAGTTGAGGTCCAGTGGACGGGCCTCCATCCAGGCGCGGCCACGAGAAGTCTTCAGATCGCAGCTGAAGCGACTTCAATGCACACGTAAAATGAGCTGCGTCATCAAAGTATGTGTGGAACCTCGGCTCTGAAGAAGGACTGAATGCAGCAAGAGGGGCCACTTAGAGTTTGAAGGACAGAGGGTTCATGGCAGAGACCTGAGGGTACCCCACAGGAGATGACGTCAGAAGGAGGAGCCCCCAGCATCAGTCCTGGAGAGAGGGTTTTATCAAACGCGGCAAGACAGCCCAATGCAAGGTCACTTCCTCCAGTCCCATAGAGTCTGCCTGATAAGATGGAGTGACCTATGATGGGGTGACCCAAGATGGGGTTGTAGGAAGCTGGGTTTCTGTTGCAGTAACCCCTTCCCCCCCCTCCCCACTTTTTGCCAGACTACTGATGCACTTTTACTTGGTGTGCCCTGGGTCGCTGCCAATCAGGTTCCCAGGGCCTGTGTTCTTTCCCCAAAATGAACCCAATTGGCATCTGTGGCCCCCTGTCAGCCCCTAGTAAATGGTACCCTTGGTACCCAGGGCATGGTGACCAGGGAAGACCCCTGAGGGCTGCAGCACTTATTGTGCCACCCTTAGGGGCCCTGTACCCTGACACACACACACTGCCTTTGCAGGCTGAGTGCCTAAGTACAGAACTAAACCAAGAGTCGACATGGCACACATCCCTGGCTGGCTACAAAGAACATTAAATGAAGGCTTTTCCTAAAGACATCTGTGGTTTCCTTGACAGCGGTTATTGAATTCTAAGGTGTCCACCGTGACACACCCAGTGACTTTGTTAGTGTTTTGTGCAACAGGCATCCAGTTGTTCATGTTTTGGTGGGTTGTCTTGGCAACAAACGCTGCCTTTTTGGGGGGTTATAGCGCTTATCCACTCACCTGATTGCACCACTACTGCTAACCAAACCTCCATACTACACAAGCGTTAAATAGTAGCTGAGCGCCCAGTATTTCCCCTTACTCTAAAAAACCCTTCATAGTTTAGACTGACCTTCGTCCCCGAGCCTGCAGTGTGTTTGCAAACCGGAGAATCTCCACTGAAAGTAACAGGGCACCCTACGAAAAACCAGAACCCGGCCCCCGTAGGGCCGCTGAGGGTGCACCTTTGATGCTAACTTGAACCCCCATTTGCCCTGAGCTTAAGTCCAGGAGCTTTGCTCCCACAACCCAGTAGCCTGCTCGTAAGCAGCCACCAACCGGAGGCCTCCTATCCCCCATTGGATAACATTGGGCCTCAGTACTCTGCACCCGGCCGCCCAAGTGCCGCTGAGGATATAAGAAGAGTGCATCCTTGACCCCGGGGGACCCCTAAGTCTAACCCCCAGAACATCAACT
The DNA here is from genome assembly GCF_964261635.1 of Lissotriton helveticus. Lineage (NCBI taxonomy): Eukaryota > Metazoa > Chordata > Amphibia > Caudata > Salamandridae > Lissotriton > Lissotriton helveticus. Next base: position 4,351,332 of record NC_136071.1, read on the forward strand.
CCCACAACCGAATACTTGCCTTTGAACCGATCACCTTATATTCCTCCCTAGGATAAGATTGACTGTTTTTCTATGAAAAAGTTTCTAAGTGTGGAGTTGGAAAATCTATAAACGTCTCTATACCTGTAACCAAATATCCAAAACGCCTTTACTTGCCTGTTTACAGGAAATGTCCCTGTGCAGTATCCAGGTGTACGGCACTGTGTATGAAACGTAATCTAAAGTAATCTACTTGACATCCTATTGAAAAGTCAGTGCAAAGTATGTGTACGATATTTCAAAGGTCGACTGTAATCAACGCAAAGTGCACGTACCATCGCAGATCAAACTGTTTACAAACTGCATTACCAGTGATGCTACTGTAATCAAACCAAAGTGTATACACAACTGCAATTCAAACTGTAGGATTACTGCAAAGTATACATCGCTTACCTGTGCCAGGTCTGGCTTGGTTTTATTAAATAAAATAACTAAAAGAATATTTTTATACAAACAAAATTGGTCTGAGTTCAGTCTTTGAGTGTGTGACATCATTTGTTGATCGAGTGTGTACAACAGATGCTTTACACTGTCCTCTGATACTGCCTCACTGCTCGACCAAGCTACCACTTTAGAGAGTAACGGCCACATGCATCATTGTTGCCGTTTGCGATTTCTTAATTGCGAAAATTAAGGAATCGCAATTAAGAAGTCGCAAAAGGCTATGCATTAAGAAATCACAATTTTTTTGCGATTTCTTAAAATTCCTTAATTGCGATTCACATTTTTGCGAATCGCAATTAAGGAATCCCTTCCCATTGATTCCTATGGGCCTAGAGGCCCATAGGAATGAATGGGAAGTCATCCTCAATGTGCGATTAGCAATTTGCGAATCGCAAATTGAGAATGCAATTTCAAGGGTGCAGGGGAGGGTCCAAAGGACCCCCCCTGGACCCCTGAAATTTAACTTTAAGTGCATTTTTCACACACACATGTCCCAAGGGCATGTGTGTGTGTTTTAAAATGAAACTTTCAAAAATGCACTTTTGTGCGCTTTTTAAAATGTTCGCAAATTACCATGAAGGTCAACTTCATGGTAATTTACCTCTCCCTATTTGCGAATTCGCAAATTTAAAATGTTCATGCATTGCATTTAAGAAATCTCAAATTGCGATTTTTTAAATGCAATCGCAATTTTAGAAATCGCAACATGATTGCGATTTCTAAAATTGTGAAAAACATGATGCATCCCAATTTTGTCAATTGCATTCGCAAACGGCCGAAAATTGCGATTCGCACCGTTTGCGAATGCAATTGACAATGATGCATGTGGGCCTAAGATTATATCTTACTTTACCTCTGCCTACCTTTGGGGTTCCACTGGACTCTGTGCACTCTATACCTCACTTTGGTGTAGTGTATACAGAGCCGGCTTCCAACAGGCTTGACCTAAGATGGAGTGACCGCCCGTGTCAAAGGCCAGAAGGAGTTGTAGAGTCCAGGCCGCCTCGCTCCCGAATCAATGGCCGACTGCAACGGGGAGTGTTTCGGTTCCAGAGGCGGCCTGAAAGCCAGACTCAGGGGAATGAAGCATATCCCCGGATTATGCAGACACTGAGAGTGGTTTGTCTACTGGACTTTCCGTAAATGTAGTTGTGAAAGGACGCCAAGAGAGGGGTTGATGGTTCGAATAAATATTTTAGTTACAGGAAAATAACCTTGGCTTTCTTTTGATCTGTAGTTAGAATAACTAATAGGATTACAGGTGATTCCTGGTGGTTTTGTTTGGGTTTATAATTAGAATGATCGAAAGGATTACAGGGGAATAGCCATGGCTCTCTGCCAGGAGAGAGGACTCAACGGCTGAGACGGAAAGACAGGGTAAGGGTAGAGACGGACTTTATTACTTTAGGACCAGAGCAAGAGGAGAGGGGGCCATACGAAGAGACGTTATGAACCCCTCTTCCTCAGTTGCCAGGTTTCACAGAGTTCGATTATTGGGGGGCCATAAGAAGAGACGTTATGAACCCCGTCTTCCTCAGATGCCAGGTTTCACAGAGTTCAAATATTGGGGGGCCATAAGAAGAGACGTTATGAACCCCCTCTTCCTCAGATGCCAGGATTCACAGAGTTCAATTATTGGTGGGCCATAAGAAGAGACGTTATGAACCCCCTCTTCCTCAGATGCCAGGTTTCACAGAGTTCAATTATTGGGGGGCCATAAGAAGAGACGTTATGAACCCCGTCTTCCTCAGATGCCAGGTTTCACAGAGTTCAAATATTGGGGGGCCATAAGAAGAGACGTTATGAACCCCGTCTTCCTCAGATGCCAGGATTCACAGAGTTCAATTATTGGGGGGTCATAAGAAGAGACGTTATGAACCCCCTCTTCCTCAGATGCCAGGTTTCACAGAGTTCAATTATTGGGGGGCCATAAGAAGAGACGCTATGGACCCCGTCTTTCTCAGATGCCAGGATTCACAGAGTTCAATTATTGGGGGGCCATAAGAAGAGACGTTATGAACCCCCTCTTCCTCAGATGCCAGGTTTCACAGAGTTCAATTATTGGGGGGCCATAAGAAGAGACGTTATGAACCCCGTCTTCCTCAGATGCCAGGTTTCACAGAGTTCAAATATTGGGGGGCCATAAGAAGAGACGTTATGAACCCCCTCTTCCTCAGATGCCAGGATTCACAGAGTTCAATTATTGGTGGGCCATAAGAAGAGACGTTATGAACCCCCTCTTCCTCAGATGCCAGGATTCACAGAGTTCAATTATTGGGGGGCCGTAAGAAGAGACGTTATGAACCCCTCTTCCTCAGATGCCAGGTTTCACAGAGTTCAATTATTGGGGGGCCGTAAGAAGAGACGTTATGAACCCCCTCTTCCTCAGGTGCCAGGTATCACAGAGTTCAATTATTGGGGGGCCATAAGAAGAGATGTTATGAACCCCCTCTTCCTCAGATGCCAGGTTTCACAGAGTTCAATTATTGGGGGGCCATAAGAAGAGACGTTATGAACCCCCTCTTCCTCAGATGCCAGGTTTCAGAGAGTTCAATTATTGGGGGGCCATAAGAAGAGACGTTATGAACCCCTCTTCCTCAGATGCCAGGCTTCACAGAGTTCAATTATTGGGGGGCCATAAGAAGAGACGTTATGAACCCCGTCTTCCTCAGTTGCCAGGTTTCACAGAGTTCGATTATTGGGGGGCCATAAGAAGAGACGTTATGAACCCCCTCTTCCTCAGATGCCAGGTTTCAGAGAGTTCAATTATTGGGGGGCCATAAGAAGAGACGTTATGAACCCCCTCTTCCTTAGATGCCAGGTTTCACAGAGTTCAATTATTGGGGGGCCATAAGAAGAGACGTTATGAACCCCGTCGTCCTCAGATGCCAGGTGTCACAGAGTTCAATTATTGGGGGGCCATAAGAAGAGACGTTATGAACCCCTCTTCCTCAGATGCCAGGCTTCACAGAGTTCAATTATTGGGGGGCCATAAGAAGAGACGTTATGAACCCCGTCGTCCTCAGATGCCAGGTGTCACAGAGTTCAATTATTGGGGGGCCATAAGAAGAGACGTTATGAACCCCCTCTTCCTCAGACGCCAGGTATCACAGAGTTCAATTATTGGGGGGCCATAAGAAGAGACGTTATGAACCCCCTCTTTCGCCGATGCCAGGTTTCAAAGAGTTCAATTATTGGGGCGCCATAAGAAGAGACGTTATGAACCCCGTCTTCCTCAGATGCCAGGATTCACAGAGTTCAATTATTGGGGTGCCATAAGAAGAGACGTTATGAACCCCGTCTTCCTCAGATGCCAGGTTTCACAGAGTTCAATTATTGGGGGGGCCATAAGAAGAGACGTTATGAACCCCGTCTTCCTCAGATGCCAGGTTTCACAGAGTTCAATTATTGGGGGGCCATAAGAAGAGACGTTATGAACCCCCTCTTCCTCAGTTGCCAGGTTTCACAGAATTCAATTATTGGGGGGCCATAAGAAGAGACGTTATGAACCCCGTCTTCCTCAGATGCCAGGTTTCACAGAGTTCAATTATTGGGGGGCCATAATGTCGTGTATTTCTATAGGTTCTGAATCGATCCCCCTATTCCTGACCCTATTCTGGTTAAACTAACTATCAAGTTAACTAACAGTCAGCCCATGAGGCAAGAAATCCCCCATGATGCAGATACCGTTATCTGACGCAGTCACACTACGGCACAGGAACGTGTTATCTGATTAGGTCATAACGCTTGAGATCTAATTAGACAAGCGACATTCCTCCAGCCCCTGATAAGGTATACGACGTTCTCATAACAAATCAAACCTATGACAACCTGGTAAATCCGTGCGGCCATTGTTTTGATTTCACCGAGAACTTTAGTAAAAGAATGTGCTAACGAGCAAGTCGTATGACATCTTTATTGACGTACCTATGTCCATCCTTACGTCAATCTCGGCACCTTTAAGGTATAAATATTGCCGACCTTGCCCTATGCAAACACACGCGTGGTGACAAGACGGAGCAGCCATACTTGCCGAAGCCGAGAGCAGAAGCAGACCCCGCTGGCAGCAGCCCCGCCTTCCTGACGCGCTGAGAGACGCGCTGCTATCTCAAGCCGAGAGACCCAGCACCGGCGCTTCTGGGCAGCCCTCGCAGGCAGCCTGGAATATCGAGAGCAGAGAAAGAGATACCATTCCTCATTCATCCTAACTTCCAGGTACAGAACTGAATAACCCCTCACAGAGAATTCTTTAGTTATTCACTTGGCAAAAACAAACTTAACTTAAACTGTAACTTTCTATTCCCGCCCACGCATTAGACTTAGGTCAGGTACACGGGGTAGGCGTATTTAGAAACACCAGTTGAGTACGTTTAGTCAAATGTATATGTGTATGTAAATATATTTTAATCATTTTAAACATCATATGGCTCAGAAACCATATCAATGTTTTTACAGTATTATTTTATACTATTGCTTTTAATGTATGCACTTTACTTAACTATAAGTATTGCAATAATATCGATCCATTTCTCTTGTACGAGAAAAGAGACTGATCAATAAATAACACCTTTTTATTGAACACGCCCGTCTCTTCCTTTTCTCTACATTCTGATGAGACTAAGAATGCACGTACTGACTGAGTAAAATAATTGCCTTGTGCTCACACGACTCTTGAGATTGACTCTTGATTAGGGGAGAGCAAAGTTGTCATGTTCTATGGTTGTCAGAAACTAAATCCCTTCTTGTCTAATCAGGGAAGTTAATCCTTCCTTGAACATTCGAGAAAGTTTCTAGCGAACTCTGAGCTTAGCTGGCAAACCCAAAAATTAAGTCTAGCATCGACAGTAGTAGACCTAGTTAACGTCTGGCCTAGGCCTTTACTGCTGTAGGTACTATTCCAATGCGCAGAGCCTATTGGGAAGATAGGAGCTACACTACATGGCGCCCAACGCGTTTGGAAAGGGCGATAAAACTAACGTAAGACATTTAGAGTAACTCAGTCGTGCTTTCTCACTCAGACCCCTTTTCCCGAATACTCCAAAGACGTCTGGAGTGGGTGAAAGGTTATATCCTCCAAAACCTCGCAGGAGGGAACTCCTATGTATGGTTCTTGGTCAAGTCAACGTTGAAGGATAAAACAGTTCCGAAATATTGTGCATCTTATCTTTGTTCCATAAGAAACCTGATCTGCAAACAAACATAATACCATCCTGACAGTAAAATGTCAGAAAGTGATGAAGAAAGAGAGGCAGTTAGATTAGCGACTGAACTCGCAGCAGCTGATGCTACCATGCAGGCTGCAGACGGGGATATAATACTCATCCCGGTCATTAAAAGGAGATCTATAACCTTAAAACTTATAGAAAATGGACTGACACCTAGAGGTGGCACAGTCATATTCGTAATTGAGGCACACGAATATCGGCAGACAGAGGTATACTATTCATGGATACATTTTCCAGCAGCAAATGCTGTAACAAAGTACTTCCACTATTACAAAGTAGAGGAACCTCCTGAAACGTACACTCCTTTCGAGGAGGTGGAAGTACCACTCAAATTCCAAGAGTGCGCCCTAATACATAACAATCACATTACAAGGCTCGGTCCTTTAGGAAGACCAGGAGCAACGTGGCCGGTCTTAGCCGGATACACACCACATCCAGACATCGAAAGAATGCCTGCAGCAGAGCTGTTAATACAGCTAAAACAACTACTAAAAATTCATAGACAATTAGTTCAGTATGTAATGCGGACTTCAACAATTCAGCCAGCGATTAAACTTCCACAGCTGACCCCTCACCAGGGGAACACAAATAAAATTACACCACAGAACATCCAATCCTGCCTAGGTAAAGTTCCAGCTAAACGGGAACAAATACCATTCTGGTTGGCACAGAAAATCACCCAAATAGAGGCGGTGTTTCCTGACACCACCCCGCTGGAAAAACACAGGATTTTGACTATATGTCTCCCAATGGGAATCGCACCACACATTGAGGACTGTGACACTTGGGGTACAGTCTTTGCTTCCATCTACACAAAAACGCACGGTGTTCCATCCATTTCGGTAATACCAGATGTGCTAAAACAAATTCAAGATGAATACGGTCCAGAACCTGCTTTAACTCTTGGTATGAAATTACTAAAAGACTTCAAACAGGTCTCGGCTATATTACTAGCCAACATAAAAGGTGAAGCAGCAAACGTGGCGATCCGCCAGAGGTTAAAAGAGACAGATATAGCAAACCAACCAGCTGAAATTGCCAGAATCATAGAAAAATCCTATGAAGAACTAGGCAGAGATAGTCTAGGTGGAATACCAGTAAAACCGCAACTGACTACAAGTCCAGAAAAAATATTTTTTAATAATAATAATTCACCAAAAAAGAACTGGGATGGAAACAAACAATCCAATCCTAAAGAAAAGAAATTCCAGTCCAGAGGAAGGTCTCCTAGGCGAAGAGAGAAATCTCCAAACCAAAGACAGAGGTCACCGCAGAGTGACCCCTCTGGGAATAGATATAACCTCAGAAATAGGGATAATATTAAAAAACCTGATAGATATCAAGACATTGATACACGTCCCTCTCAATCTTTTCAGACTTCCTCGCAGAAATCGGAAAGAAGAGGACGATCAGAAGAGCACGCCAAGTCCAAAGACAAGGAACCTGCTCAACTAAAAAAGAAATTACAATTTCCAAAAAAGAAGGTAGCCAGTATCAAGGTAGTTAAAAATGCCGAGAATACTGAGGACACAACTGAAAAACGGAGAGTGGGCTCAGACAATGCTAGACAGCGCAGCAGAGGTGAGCATAGCTCGCAAAGTCCTTATGAATCATCTGGAGACAGTGGACACGAATGAATACCTTCAAGTGGAAACTGCAGACACCAGAGTTAGCAAGCCCCACAAGATATACGAGATAACATTACGTATAGAGGGAGATAAGACTAGGAAAATAAGGGGACTATTTTGGGATAACCTCTCCAAAGGCTATGACATCCTTCTAGCTGAAAAAGACTGGCCACCAGAGTTTGTCAGGGAGTGCCCTCATGGCGAAGAAGTAATTATGCCTGCCTTCTCGAATCAAATACCGATTCATAAAAAATACACACTTGCTAGAAAGTGGGCAGTGGCCTTAGCACCTGCTTTATATAAAAATCATGTAGGATGGGATGAGGATTCTCCTCCTCACAAAATCCAGTTAAAATCACAACCAACTGCACAAAGGCAGTACCCAATTAAGCAAGAAGCTAAAAAACAAGTAAATGAAATACTAGATCAGCTAAAATACCAGGGGGTGATTGAAACTTGCACCTCACAAATGAACAATCCTTTGTTTCCGGTCTCCAAACCAGACAATTCGTACCGTCTAGTTTTGGATTACCGACACCTTAACACATGTTGCAAAACCTTTGCAGTGCAAAACTCACACAGTGCTGCACTAATGAATAACATAGTGCGCAAAAAATACAAAACAACCTTGGACATCTCCAATGGATTCTTTTGTCAAAACATAGCACCAGAGAGCAGATCTTTAACTGCATTCTCAGTAAATGGCACTCAAAAACAATTCTGTCGGTTAGCCCAGGGGTACAAGAACAGCCCGGGGGTATTCTCAGCGAGAGTAACAGAATTACTACAACTATATGATGATGAAGCATTATCTTATGTCGATGACATTTACTTAACAGATGATGACTTGGAGACTCACTTGAAAAGGGTGAACACCATAATACTTGGGTTCGCTGCAGAGGGTTACAAATTCAACTTCAAAAAGTCCAGAATTGCCCATCTGACGGTCCTATTCTTAGGATATGAGTTATCAAGTGAAGGTAAAAGCCTGGCAGACAATTTCCTAGAGAAAGAACATACATTGCAAATTACGCAGAAAGGGTCAAACCCCTTTATGATCTAATTAAACCAGACTTTAAAAGATCCAGTTGGACTCAAACACACACAGAAATTTTGAGATCCTTACAAACAGACATGCTAATTAAAACAAAATTAGAAACACGTGATAACACACGCAATCTTGTGATCCGAGTCATCCCAGGGAGATGCGGATTCACATACCTGACCTCTAATGAGGGAGAAAAGGTACCAATTGCATTCAAATCACACTTGTACACAGAAGCTGAACAGAAATTCAGTAATACAGAAAAAATCATTCGTGCAGTTCAAACCGCAATAGCTAGAGAAAAAGACATAGCTGACGGTAGACATATCACAGTCAGAACAGCAGAATCAGCCTTTGAGGCACTAACAGCACCGTGTAATTTACCAACAACAACATTGAATCCGGAATGGATACAATGGGTGAATTCAATCACAATGGACAAAGTATACTACTTCTTTGATCCAGAACTAGAAGAATTAAAAAATCTAAAGTATGAAAAGACGTATCCTCTGCCAATCGACATTCTGCCTCTACGACATTACGCCTGTGTAATCTATACAGACGGACATGCTCAACCCTCCGTTTGGGGAGAACAAGCATACAACCCCACATGTGAGATTACAAAAGAAGTGTGGCGCGGAGGTAAACTAAGACCTCTATTAACAAAAACACACTCAGTAGAAACTAATTCAGAACTACAAACTGAAATAATAGCTTTGAAAATGGCGCTAGATAATGCGGATCGCGAATTCCCGACACTTATAGTGTCAGATTCATATTACTGCGTCAAAGCATATAACAAGGATTTGCAGACATGGATTCAGAACGGTTACAAAGATGACACAGATGCACCAATAAAGCAGAAACTGCTCTGGGAACAAGTAGCTCTTTTGAAAAAAGAACTACCAAAGACTCACGTGACACACTCACTGAGTCATCAGCGTGATGGCGTTCATGTTGTAGGGAATTCATTGGCTGAAACAGCCGCAGCGGCAGCCACTAAATCGGCTCCCGTAGATCGAAAAAAGCGTACATTAAAATACATTGACGGTGAAACAATGCTGGCGGTAAAAACGTCATCAAAAGGCGACTGCTCAGCGTTACCGATCAACTATCCACTCAATTATACATACATAATCGATGCAAACTCCGTCCCTTTTGCTCGAATCCCTGGAGTGGGGGATAGAGTGATTCCAAACATGGACAGGAGAAACTTGTTAATCGCAGACGCACACATGGGCGAGGGTCTCAGACACCTTAAATTAAAAGATTCTCTGGAAGAATTACAATCACGGTACTGGTGGCCAGGCATGAGCCTGCACTACACCATGTTTGTAAAAAACTGCCCAAACTGCAACAGAGATCGCAGTGGGGAGAGAAGCAGTTTAATACCTCGTCGTATCAAGGCAGATAATATTACCAGCAAAAAGAATGGCTTGCGATTAACATATACAGGCTAGTTTCCACTTATAATGTAGATCACCAGCACTCGGCTGACGTCCGGACTATTATACAAGATTTGCGAGTCTAAATGGCATATACGCTAAGAGCATGCTACGTTCGACCATTGTTTTCACTCAGGCAATCCAGCCTGGGGGGGAAACATGGCCAAATGAGCACAGCCCAGCGGGAATCTTCTCACTTCCTTCCTGAGGGTACGGGATGGTGTAAAGAAAAAACCAAGGCAGAAAGCAATCTATAATAGAAAGGATATTAGGTTCGGGAGCTGGGTGGGTCAAACATCTAATAAGTGTCCAACGTAGTCTAAATAACTTGCCAAGAAATTCTCTGAAGGGATTCAGTCCGTACGAATTATTATTCGGAACTAGGATGTTGATCTCTGACCTTGATAGTCAGACTTCAGTGGTAATAGAAACAACCTTTGATGTCAAAGACCGTTTGGCTATTTTGCAGGACTTAAACAAAACAAGAAAAGACCTGAGCAACATACATACATACAGCCAACAACCACTGAAGAATCACCACCTGTCCCAGCAAGACCTGTCTGGATTCCAAAAGTCGGGGATCTAGTCAGGGAGAAGATCGCGGTAAAGAAGGAATTTGGGCCTTCTTACAGAAAAGCAGTTCCTGTCTTGTCTGTCAACGGGACAAGATCAGTTGTACTACCGCCACTTGCTGGAAAAAAGGAGAACCGAGTTGTATCCATCGACCTGGTAAAACCACAACATGTGGCCGATAACAAACAGTAGGCCAAGTGGACTCCCAATAAGTAGCAGAACACCAAGGTTTGCTACCAGCACAGAGGTCCTAACAAAAAGGCTCATCACATTCAAAACGCCTAAAGAAGAACAAGAAGGACTATGCAACAATGCAATAGAACTCAGACCTCTGAAAACCCAAATAAAGACATTTAGCAGAGACACACCAATCTACAATGAAGTACCAAGTGAAAATGCAAGAAACAAAAATCCTGAACCAATTGGAACAATTGACAGAACTGCATCCGGTTACTTCATCAACTTCGATGATTCCTCTGACGGCTTCAGTGAATCAAAGACACAGCCATCATCAAAATCCTTTAAAGACAAAGCTAAGGAACTTTTGAAACAACTGAAAGAAACATATCTGGTTTCTCCATGGATTGAATTTTGGGTGGGTTTTGGTGCATTTATCCTCATACTTTGGCTCATCATGGTATTTACTTTGGGACGCTTCATTGAGGGAAAATATGCTAAAATGGACACAGCAAGTCAGAACATCAACTTGATCCTCAAACCACACACATCTTCACACGTCGAGAAAAGAGAACTTTCTCCAGAACTTTCTTCAGCCAACTTCACAGCCAATCCGATACCTGGTGGGGTAGCCTGGGACAACACTGACTATGAAATTTATGGTCCGGTCGAGATCCTGAAATATGCACACCAAATCAAGATCTCTTTGAGTGACTTTGCAAAACCAAACTCATTTGCTGATGATTGGGACTTCGAGAGTATTAACAACATGATGTCTGATTTAGTAATGTCTGCTAAATTTACAAAACATGATTATTTGCAAGGTTCTACAAATTATGATAGTATGTATTGCTATAACCATTATGGTAACCATTTTTTGCATAAATCTGCACAACCTAGAAATGTTTTAAATTATAATCAATGGGAACATTGTGCTACGCCTCCAAAAGGAAGCTCTAGAACCGTTTACGACAAATATTCATATTTTTCAGGTTTTAACACAAGTAATGCTGAAACATTTTATTTTAAATTGTCAAACAAGACAGGGATGAAAACCATGATAACCAACACAAAATTGATATATTCAGATTCATTCTTTGAAAAAATGAATACTTTTGGATTTGATTATTGGGACAAAAATGTTGATTTGAAAAGTGTTTGGGGTACAAAAGAATGGCAAGTACAGGGTTTAGAAGCTTTGTTTAGAGCCTGCATGATCCCAGAACAAATGATATTTTTAAATGACACTGTTCAACAAACCACCTGTCTTGGCTTAGCCAAAATCAAAGATTTAAATAACCCGTCTATTCCAAAGCCAACAATGTTTAGCAATAGCTCTGATACAGATGAAGAGATAGACGTAAACCATATACTTAACCAAAACAGAACACATCCTGATTGGAAACAATGGTTGATCTGGCCCACAGATACAAATAACTGTCAAGATAGATTCCTGAATAAAACACAGGGTTTCAAAATGACCAGGCCAGACCCTAGATATCCCCAAAGACATCACCCAGGGATAATAACAACCTACAGTGTGGGCAAATTATGCCTTCAATGGCTACAGACTTCCACACTGCCTGAAATTAAGCAACACCTAACTTTACTTACTGATGGTGCTGACTTGCGTGATTTCATACTGGGACCACGCAAACAGCGTCAAAAGCGTTTCATAGCAGCCTCTGTATATGCAGCATACAATGAGGCCTGGAAGGTTACTCAAATTGAGACAGCAGAAAGAATACGGGAAATTGACCGTATCAATTTGGAAAAATCACTTTCTGTAGTGGACAATGGGTTAATGACTCTGTCCTCCAGAATTTTTTCATTGGACAGCATTGTGTCTTCAGCAATCGATATATTATCGCAAGACTTACTGTTATTACAACATGGTCAGTCACAATTGCGTTCCATTGTACAGCTTGGCTGGACGTTACAAAATCTGCGTTCAGGCTATGTGCCTTGGCGTTTAATCAACACAACGTCACTATTCCAAATCTTTAACCTTACTGATAGACAAATCGGTATGGCGCAAAAGGGTGCTGATTATACAATCTTGAGCATTGAAAAACTAGAAAGATTACCAATGACAATGTCAGAACGACCTGTCAGTGAATGGATAATCCACGGAATCATAAATATTCCAATCTCAACCTTCAGGTTTCAATACTGCCAAAAATATATACAGGCTGGCATGTACGAGAAATTGGGAAAGGGGTACCTTAAAACAACTTGGAACCTGCCCTATTCACATGCATGTGTCAGTAATAAAGGACAGAAAGTGTTTCTTAGTGGCAACAATTGTGCTATGTCACTAAGCGGCACGCTTCTGTGTAACGGAATTAGTTTGCACGGAGCCTGTGAAGGGAATTCATACAACCTTTCATGTCACCAGCAAGGCGCACCTGTAACAGAAATAGAACCATTCTTTCAAAGACTCTATAATGGGAGTTACATTCTTATTGTAGACCGCAGATGTTGCAGTCTTATGCCCGGGACTCCTTATCTAGTAACTACAACAGCGAAGGTCAAGTGCTGTGGACGTTCTTTGTTGCCCAGCTCCTTTCCAGACAGGGAGGCAAGGGCATGGCCCAGTTTGAAAATTACTTCTATTCGAATAGACACTTCAAGCAGAATGAAAACAGTGCTTCTTCAGACGCCTACAAGGCTCACGTCATCAAAAGAAACGTATGATCTACAAGTCGCAAGGACGACTGCAGAGATACATACATTATTATCAACTAATTCCCCCGTACATTTCGCGGAAATCCTGAGCGAAATCTTAAATATTTCTGATACCACTGGGGTCTCAAAGGTATTTAAGACAGTATTTTCGATGGCATTAACACCATTCAAAGCCATACTGGGTATTTTTCCAGATTTCGTCCATTCGATTTTTGGCGGACTTCCCCTGATCCTGGGACTAATTGCAGGAATCCTATTCCTAGTCCTTATTTTTCGTTATGGCAACCCATGTCACAGATCAAACTCTCGCGACAATGGAAGATACAATCCTAGCCATTGGATACCGGGACCGGATATCAAAGATCCTGGGACTCTCCCGGCTTAGAGACCTGAACATGACCTGGTTTCTATCATTTCGACCAATGTGGCAAAGGTGTGTTTTACCTGTACTAAGGTGTCTGCTATGCGGAGAAGAATGCGTGTTAGACACCTGTCTGACGCTACAATCGGATGCGCCAGTGGATGCAGATACACTGTTGGTTCCTACCAAGGTTCACGCTTTGTGCTGCCCTCAAAGGCTGCCAATCCTGATGACGGCATTCCTGGAATCTTCACCACTACGATTGAAGAGTAGTGAAGTTCAAGATGAAAGCAACATCGAACAGGTACGACCTTCTGTCAGCAATGCAAATCAGAATGTCAATGGAGACAATCATGCGCACGAATGCATGGTTACCCCTATTTCCGACTTAGTGGAACTTTCCCATGAAGCTGTTGACAGTTTTTTCGAAAGCCTGAATGATATGATGTTCTCTCCAGAACAGAAATAGAGACTTTTGAGTAAACTCGCACACGGCGTTCCCTGAATTCGGCCTTCAACTTTAAAAATAAAGTCACATGAACAATTACAATCCAGTTCACGGACAGCAATTTTTTCAGCAAGCCCCTTAAAATATTTTTCTACATATTTTTTCCCGGGACAGTGATCTTCTGCTTAAAGTAAGAAACTATTCCTAGAGAACTAAGATTTCTATTTTTAGATACTTTATATAGACTTTAGCTGCCCGCTGGTAGGTTCACAAATATTTTATTATGTGATGAAATGGTCTCGGACTTCCTTTCTGTATAGCCATATTAAGAGCCATTTCATGTGTATTTCTCATATACCAAAAAGCAATAATGCATAACAATGCGTGTTTACTTTTGCATTTAATTCATAGCTTAAGTGCATACAATATATATGACTGCAATTTTTCAGTATATTTGAAAATTTCGAAATGCATTTATGTATTTTGGGGTGGTAAGGTATACACTATACTCTATAGTATGTTGTACTATGTTATACTATGCATAGATTAGTAGATATGACCATAGTTAGCGTGGAGTGGGTGTCGTGTATTTCTATAGGTTCTGAATCGATCCCCCTATTCCTGACCCTATTCTGGTTAAACTAACTATCAAGTTAACTAACAGTCAGCCCATGAGGCAAGAAATCCCCCATGATGCAGATACCGTTATCTGACGCAGTCACACTACGGCACAGGAACGTGTTATCTGATTAGGTCATAACGCTTGAGATCTAATTAGACAAGCGACATTCCTCCAGCCCCTGATAAGGCATACGACGTTCTCATAACAAATCAAACCAATGACAACCTGGATAATCCGTGCGGCCATTGTTTTGATTTCACAGAGAACTTTTGCAAAAGAATGTGCTAACGAGCAAGTCGTATGACATCTTTATTGACGTACCTATGTCCATCCTTACGTCAATCTCGGCACCTTTAAGGTATAAATATTGCCGACCTTGCCCTATGCAAACACACGCGTGGTGACAAGACGGAGCAGCCATACTTGCCGAAGCCGAGAGCAGAAGCAGACCCCGCTGGCAGCAGCCCCGCCTTCCTGACGCGCTGAGAGACGCGCTGCTATCTCAAGCCGAGAGACCCAGCACCGGCGCTTCTGGGCAGCCCTCGCAGGCAGCCTGGAATATCGAGAGCAGAGAAAGAGATACCATTCCTCATTCATCCTAACTTCCAGGTACAGAACTGAATAACCCCTCACAGAGAATTCTTTAGTTATTCACTTGGCAAAAACAAACTTAACTTAAACTGTAACTTTCTATTCCCGCCCACGCATTAGACTTAGGTCAGGTACACGGGGTAGGCGTATTTAGAAACACCAGTTGAGTACGTTTAGTCAAATGTATATGTGTATGTAAATATATTTTAATCATTTTAAACATCATATGGCTCAGAAACCATATCAATGTTTTTACAGTATTATTTTATACTATTGCTTTTAATGTATGCACTTTACTTAACTATAAGTATTGCAATAATATCGATCCATTTCTCTTGTACGAGAAAAGAGACTGATCAATAAATAACACCTTTTTATTGAACACGCCCGTCTCTTCCTTTTCTCTACATTCTGATGAGACTAAGAATGCACGTACTGACTGAGTAAAATAATTGCCTTGTGCTCACACGACTCTTGAGATTGACTCTTGATTAGGGGAGAGCAAAGTTGTCATGTTCTATGGTTGTCAGAAACTAAATCCCTTCTTGTCTAATCAGGGAAGTTAATCCTTCCTTGAACATTCGAGAAAGTTTCTAGCGAACTCTGAGCTTAGCTGGCAAACCCAAAAATTAAGTCTAGCATCGACAGTAGTAGACCTAGTTAATGTCTGGCCTAGGCCTTTACTGCTGTAGGTACTATTCCAATGCGCAGAGCCTATTGGGAAGATAGGAGCTACACTACAATAAGAAGAGACTTTATGAACCCCGTCTTCCTCAGATGCCAGGTTTCACAGAGTTCAATTATTGGGGGGGCCATAAGAAGAGACGTTATGAACCCCCTCTTCCTCAGTTGCCAGGAATCACAGAGTTCAATTATTGGGGGGCCATAAGAAGAGACGTTATGAACCCCGTCTTCCTCAGATGCCAGGTTTCACAGAGTTCAATTATTGGGGGGCCATAAGAAGAGACGTTATGGACCCCTCTTCCTCAGATGCCAGGTTTCACAGAGTTCAATAATTGGGGGGCCATAAGAAGAGACGTTATGAACCCCCTCTTCCTCAGATGCCAGGTTTCACAGAGTTCAATTATTGGGGGGCCATAAGAAGAGACGTTATGAACCCCCTCTTCCTCAGATGCCAGGTTTCACAGAGTTCAATTATTGGGGGGCCATAAGAAGAGACGTTATGAACCCCCTCTTCCTCAGATGCCAGGTTTCACAGAGTTCAATTATTGGGGCGCCATAAGAAGAGACGTTATGAACCCCCTCATCCTCAGATGCCAGGTCTCACAGAGTTCAATTATTGGGGGGCCATAAGAAGAGACATTATGAACCCCCTCTTCCTCAGACGCCAGGTTTCAGGGAGTTCAATTATTGGGGGGCCATAAGAAGAGACGTTATAAACCCCCTCTTTCGCAGAGGCCAGGTTTCACAGAGTTCAATTATTGGGGGGCCATAAGAAGAGACGTTATAAACCCCCTCTTCCTCAGATGCCAGGCTTCACAGAGTTCAATTATTGGGGGGCCATAAGAAGAGACGTTATGAACCCCCTCTTCCTCAGACGTCAGGATTCACAGAGTTCAATTATTGGGGGGCCATAAGAAGGACGTTATGAACCCCCTCTTCCTCAGACGCCAGGTTTCACAGAGTTCAATTATTGGGGGGCCATAAGAAGAGACGTTATGAACCCCTCTTCCTCAGATGCCAGGTATCACAGAGTTCAATTATTGGGGGGCCATAAGAAGAGACGTTATGAACCCCCTCTTCCTCAGATGCCAGGTTTCACAGAGTTCAATTATTGGGGGGCCATAAGAAGAGACGTTATGAACCCCCTCTTTCGCCGATGCCAGGTTTCACAGAGTTCAATTATTGGGGGGCCATAAGAAGAGACGTTATGAACCCCCTCTTCCTCAGATGCCAGGTTTCACATAGTTTGATTATTGGGGGGCCATAAGAAGAGACGTTATGAACCCCTCTTCCTCAGATGCCAGGCTTCACAGAGTTCAATTATTGGGGGGCCATAAGAAGAGACGTTATGAACCCCTCTTCCTCAGATGCCAGGCTTCACAGAGTTCAATTATTGGGGGGCCATAAGAAGAGACGTTATGAACCCCCTCTTCCTCAGACGCCAGGTTTCACAGAGTTCGATTATTGGGGGGCCATAAGAAGAGACGTTATGAACCCCCTCTTCCTCAAACGTCAGGATTCACAGAGTTCAATTATTGGGGGGCCATAAGAAGAGACGTTATGAACCCCCTCTTCCTCAGATGCCAGGTTTCACAGAGTTCAATTATTGGGGGGCTATAAGAAGAGACGTTATGAACCCCCTCTTCCTCAGGTGCCAGGTTTCACAGAGTTTGATTATTGGGGGGCCATAAGAAGAGACGTTATGAACCCCCTCTTCCTCAGGTGCCAGGTTTCACAGAGTTCAATTATTGGGGGGCCATAAGAAGAGACGTTATGAACCCCCTCTTCCTCAGGTGCCAGGTATCGCAGAGTTCAATTATTGGGGGGCCATAAGAAGAGACGTTATGAACCCCCTCTTTCGCAGATGCCAGGTTTCACAGAGTTCGATTATTGGGGGGCCATAAGAAGAGACGTTATGAACCCCCTCTTCCTCAGATGCCAGGTTTCACAGAGTTCAATTATTGGGGGGCCATAAGAAGAGACGTTATGAACCCCCTCTTCCTCAGACGTCAGGATTCACAGAGTTCAATTATTGGGGGGCCATAAGAAGAGACGTTATGAACCCCCTCTTCCTTAGATGCCAGGTTTCACAGAGTTCAATTATTGGTGGGCCATAAGAAGAGACGTTATGAACCCCCTCTTCCTCAGATGCCAGGTTTCACAGAGTTCAATTATTGGGGGGCCATAAGAAGAGATGTTATGAACCCCCTCTTCCTCAGATGCCAGGTTTCACAGAGTTCAATTATTGGGGGGCCATAAGAAGAGACGTTATGAACCCCCTCTTCCTCAGGTGCCAGGTATCACAGAGTTCAATTATTGGGGGGCCATAAGAAGAGATGTTATGAACCCCCTCTTCCTCAGATGCCAGGTTTCACAGAGTTCAATTATTGGGGGGCCATAAGAAGAGACGTTATGAACCCCCTCTTCCTCAGATGCCAGGTATCACAGAGTTCAATTATTGGGGGGCCATAAGAAGAGACGTTATGAACCCCTCTTCCTCAGATGCCAGGTTTCACAGAGTTCAATTATTGGGGGGCCATAAGAAGAGACGTTATGGACCCCTCTTCCTCAGGTGCCAGGTATCGCAGAGTTCAATTATTGGGGGGCCATAAGAAGAGACGTTATGAACCCCTCTTCCTCAGATGCCAGGATTCACAGAGTTCAATTATTGGGGGGCCATAAGAAGAGATGTTATGAACCCCCTCTTCCTCAGGTGCCAGGTATCACAGAGTTCAATTATTGGGGGGCCATAAGAAGAGACGTTATGAACCCCCTCTTCCTCAGGTGCCAGGTATCGCAGAGTTCAATTATTGGGGGGCCATAAGAAGAGATGTTATGAACCCCCTCTTCCTCAAATGCCAGGTTTCACAGAGTTCAATTATTGGGGGGCCATAAGAAGAGATGTTATGAACCCCCTCTTCCTCAGGTGCCAGGTATCACAGAGTTCAATTATTGGGGGGCCATAAGAAGAGATGTTATGAACCCCCTCTTCCTCAGGTGCCAGGAATCACAGAGTTCAATTATTGGGGGGCCATAAGAAGAGATGTTATGAACCCCCTCTTCCTCAGGTGCCAGGAATCACAGAGTTCAATTATTGGGGGGCCATAAGAAGAGACGTTATGAACCCCTCTTCCTCAGTTGCCAGGTTTCACAGAGTTCAATTATTGGGGGGCCATAAGAAGAGACGTTATGAACCCCCTCTTCCTCAGATGCCAGGATTCACAGAGTTCAATTATTGGGGGGCCATAAGAAGAGACGTTATGAACCCCCTCTTCCTCAGATGCCAGGTTTCACAGAGTTCAATTATTGGGGGGGCCATAAGAAGAGACGGTATGAACCCCGTCTTCCTCAGATGCCAGGTTTCACAGAGTTCAATTATTGGGGGGCCATAAGAAGAGACGTTATGAACCCCCTCTTCCTCAGCTGCCAGGTATCGCAGAGTTCAATTATTGGGGGGCCATAAGAAGAGACGTTATGAACCCCCTCTTCCTCAGGTGCCAGGTATCGCACAGTTCAATTATTGGGGGGCCATAAGAAGAGACGTTATGGACCCCTCTTCCTCAGATGCCAGGATTCACAGAGTTCAATTATTGGGGGGCCATAAGAAGAGACGTTATGAACCCCCTCTTCCTCAGACGTCAGGATTCACAGAGTTCAATTATTGGGGGGCCATAAGAAGAGACGTTATGAACCCCCTCTTCCTCAGTTGCCAGGTTTCACAGAGTTCAATTATTGGGGGGCCATAAGAAGAGACGTTATGAACCCCCTCTTCCTCAGGTGCCAGGTTTCACAGAGTTTGATTATTGGGGGGCCATAAGAAGAGACGTTATGAACCCCCTCTTCCTCAGGTGCCAGGTTTCACAGAGTTCAATTATTGGGGGGCCATAAGAAGAGACGTTATGAACCCCCTCTTCCTCAGGTGCCAGGTATCGCAGAGTTCAATTATTGGGGGGCCATAAGAAGAGACGTTATGAACCCCCTCTTCCTCAGGTGCCAGGTATCGCAGAGTTCAATTATTGGGGGGCCATAAGAAGAGACGTTATGAACCCCTCTTCCTCAGATGCCAGGATTCACAGAGTTCAATTATTGGGGGGCCATAAGAAGAGATGTTATGAACCCCCTCTTCCTCAGTTGCCAGGTTTCACAGAGTTCAATTATTGGGGGGCCATAAGAAGAGACGTTATGAACCCCCTCTTCCTCAGACGTCAGGATTCACAGAGTTCAATTATTGGGGGGCCATAAGAAGGACGTTATGAACCCCCTCTTCCTCAGACGTCAGGATTCACAGAGTTCAATTATTGGGGGGCCATAAGAAGGACGTTATGAACCCCCTCTTCCTCAGATGCCAGGTTTCACAGAGTTCAATTATTGGGGGGCCATAAGAAGAGACGTTATGAACCCCCTCTTCCTCAGATGCCAGGTGTCACAGAGTTCAATTATTGGGGGGCCATAAGAAGAGACGTTATGGACCCCTCTTCCTCAGTTGCCAGGTATCACAGGGTTCAATTATTGGGGGGCCATAAGAAGAGACGTTATGAACCCCTCTTCCTCAGATGCCAGGATTCACAGAGTTCAATTATTGGGGGGCCGTAAGAAGAGACGTTATGAACCCCCTCTTCCTCAGATGCCAGGTTTCACAGAGTTCAATTATTGGGGGGCCATAAGAAGAGATGTTATGAACCCCCTCTTCCTCAGTTGCCAGGTTTCACAGAGTTCAATTATTGGGGGGCCATAAGAAGAGATGTTATGAACCCCCTCTTCCTCAGTTGCCAGGAATCACAGAGTTCAATTATTGGGGGGCCATAAGAAGAGATGTTATGAACCCCCTCTTCCTCAGTTGCCAGGTTTCACAGAGTTCAATTATTGGGGGGCCATTGCTGCAACAGAGGAGTAACCTTAGAATTCACGTCCAGATCCCGAGAGTGGAAAAAGGGGCGCGTGGAGGAGCACTTTGAGGGATTCAAGCTCCACCAACGAGGGTCTGACCACCGAAGCCCCTCCCTGCTCACCGGGGCTGTACTGGGGTCAGAGAGGAAACATATCCAAAGTGACCTCAAGGAGGTTTGAGGTTGGCTTTTATCAATGTTTTTCCAAGATAAACTCAGGCTCCAAGAAGCAGGAGGCAAGATTAGTGAAAGCTCACAAGGGAGCCACGCGGGCAGCAAGGTACCCCCATCGGCACGGTGCCAAGGGCCAGCACGGTACCCCCATCGGCACAGTGCCAAGGGCCAGCATGGTACCCCCCATTGGCATGATGCCAAGGGCCAGCACAGTACCCCCCATTGGCACGGTGCCAAGGGCCAGCATGGTACCCCCATTGGTACTGTGCCAAGGGCCAGCACAGTACCCCCCCATTGGCATGGTGCAAAAGGCCAGCACGTTACCCGCCTTGGCACTGTGCCAAGAGCCAGAACTATACCCCCTTGGCACGGTGCCAAGGTCCAGCACTGTAGCCACCCTCTGCACGGTGCCAAGGGTCAGCACAGTACCCCCATTGGCATGATGCCAAGGGCCAGCACAGTACCCCCTCAGCATGGTGCCAAGGGCCAGCATGGTAACCCCTCAGCATGGTGCCATGGGCCAGCGCGGTACCCCCCCTCAGCACAGTGCCAAAGGCCAGCACGGTACCCTCCTCAGCACAGTTCCAAGGGCCAGCACGGTACCCCATCGGCACGGTGCCAAGGGCTAGCACAGTACCCCTCTTAGCACGGTGCCAATGGCCAGCACTGTACCCCCCTCCGCACAGTGCCAATGGCCAGAACTGTAGCCCCCCTCGGCACAGAGCCAAGGGCCAGCACGGTACCCCATCGGCACGGTGCCAAGGGCTAGCACAGTACCCCCTTGGCATGGTGCCAATGGCCAGCACTGTACCCCCCTTGGCACAGTGCCAAGGGCAAGCACTGTACCCCCTATGCACAGTGCCAATGGCCAGCACTGTACCCCCCTCTACACGGTACCAAAGGCCACCCTCCGATCATGGCTCACCTCTTGGATGTGAGGGCGTACTGGGAGCAGGACTCCCCATCCCAGGCACAGTACGGGTCTCTTGCCAGGCAGCAGTCGGCACAGGCTTTGCCATACACGTGGCATCGATGCAGCGTCAGTTGAGTGAGGCCCACATCTGAGGTGACGTACAGCTGTTGCTGAAACACAAAGAAACAGAGAGTAAACAGGGGCCACGGATGGTACCAGGGAGACACGGCCCTCCTGAATTCATACCTCCCCTGACACATCAAAACATGTTCACCCTCCTGAATTCATACCTCCCCTGACACATCAAGACATGTTCACCTGGATGAGCCAATGCCTCGCCATGCCTTGGTACCTCAAACGTCCCTGCACACCGCCCTAATGTCCTCCCATACAACACCTCCGATCCCAAGCGCCCTCCCCGGCTCCCAAACCAGAGACTACTGCTCTTCAGGCCAGAGTCTGTGGAGCGAGGTCCCTGTGGCTGCCAACAGAGAGTGCAGTGGGGGTGACATATGCCAGGGCACATGTCCTCGCAGCCAAGGTTGGACACCTGGTCTCGCTCATCGTGAGGGGTCTGGGCACTAACTCATCCAGGGGTCTCTCTTACCACTGTGGGGTAGAGCTCAGCCTCCAGATGTGGCTCTGTTCAGAGATGTCCCTTATAGACAGCACCCCCTGATGCTGCATGTGCTGTGGGGAGTCCCCGCCACCCCCCAATGGTGTGTTTCCACCTTACAGGTGTGTGCAAATCATGCGATCTACAGAGGCACCGGCTGCAAGCTCCCCGCACGGAAGAGTTCCTAAAATGGGAGACATTAGTGAAGAAGCACGTAGCTGTCCAACGTCGGCCCACGAGAGCACGTCCTCTGCTTTGAGGGGCCCTTCATGGTGGCCCTTCATGGTGGCCTGCTAGTCACCTCCCAAGCACTGCTCTAACAGCCCACTCATGTGTACACGTAGAGTGTGCAGTGCCTAAAAGCATCAGAAAAGGCTGCAGGTCGGACGGGGTCTGAGCAAGCAGATCTGGGGTCTGATTGGTCAGAAGCAAGAGCCTTCACACACCCTGATGGGAGTCATGCTTCTTCATCAATCAATCAATCAGAACATTTGTAAAGCGCGCTACTTACCCGTGAGGGTCTCAAGGCGCTGTGGGGGGAGGGGGGGGGATGCTGATGTTGCTCGAATAGCCAGGTCTTGAGGAGTCTTCTGAAGGCCAGCAGGCCCTGGGTCTGTCTTAGGGGGAGGGGAGGGTGTTCCAGGTCTTGGCGGCGAGGTGGGAGAACGATCTGCCGCCGGAAGTCGCTCTTCGGATGCGGGGGACTGTGGCGAGGGCGAGGTCGGCGGAGCGGAGCTGGCGGGTGGGGGTGTAGAAGTTGAGTACTCTGTTGAGGTACGTTGGTCCGGTGTTGTGAAGTGCTTTGTGATCGTGGGTGAGGAGGTTGAAGGTGATCCTATTGTTGACGGGAAGCCAGTGCAGGTCTCTCAGGTGGGGTGTGATGTGGCTCGGGTGAGGGATCTTGAGGAACAGGCGTGCAGAGGCGTTCTGTATGCGTTGTAGTCGTTTCAGGAGTTTGGCCGAGGCTCCCGTGTAGAGGGCATTTCCTTAGTCCAACCTGCTGCTGATGAGGGTCTGGGTGACCGCCCTACTTGTTTCGGTCGGGATCCACCTGTAGATCTTACGGAGCATGCGGAGGGTGTTGAAGTTGGAGGAGGAGATGGCGTTGACCTGTTTAGTCATGGAGAGGGTGGAGTTGAGGATAAACCCTAGGTTGCGTGCATGTTCGGTGGGTGTTGGAGCTGTTTCCAGTGCAGTCGGCCATCAGGAGTCGTCCCAGGCCGAGGGGGTGGATCCGAGGATGAGGACTTCCGTCTTGTCCGGCAGCTCCTTGTTGAAACCTCCACTTACTTCATCGCGGCATCTTATTTTAAAAGACCTCCGGCACACAGCATCCTTGAGGGGCCCGTTGGGCCTTGCAGCGCCGGCCCAACGAGAAGCTGCCCGATGATGAAGCATGACACCCCCGGGGTGTGTGAGGGCCCGTTGGGCATAGCAGCAGCGGCCCAACGAGGAGCTGCCCGATGGTGAAGCGTGACACCCCTCGGGTGTGTGAGGGCTCTTGGTTCTGACCAATCAGACCCCACCGAACTGCTTGCTCAGACCCATTCCGACCTACACCCTTTCCTGCTTTCTTTTCTGATTCTTTTAGGAACTGCATACTCTACGTGCATACATGTACATTTAGGGAGTTGTATGCTGGACCTAGACGCGCTCCCAGCCCCCCCATCACCGTGTTCTAACAGCCTACTCCGCCTTTCAGCATGACCCCCATCTTACCCTCTTGGAAGAAATCTTCAAGGTCTTCACAGGGGCAGGCACCTGCAGGAAGGAAGAGACAGGGTCACTACTCAGGGGACATATGGAAGTCGCTGGGTCCACCCTCCACCACAGATGACCTTTGACCTTACCCTGAAGACCTCCACCTCCTCCAGCGTCAGCTCCTCGGTGCTGCTCGGATCCTTCGGCAGGACGATCACCTTCTGGATGGTCCCGCGGTCTGAGAAGAGGGAACAGAGGTATCTGGGTCAGGCTCGGTGATAAGGGGTGCCAGAACTGCCCCTGCCTGTCGGAGTATTAACAGGACCTCCCTACGGCCCATTCCGGGGGTCACCATGGCCAAACCGGCCAGGACTCTGCCGCCCAGGAGGCTGTCTCGGAAGGGATAAAGACACCAATGCCTGCTTCTTCCTGGCTGTGCTCCACCAGGAGCCACCATTGTGGGTCCTACCCTAGCAGGATGAGACCTCCCACCTGTGGCAGGGGCTGTCAAGACTGCCCCAGGCGGCAACAGCCAGAGGGGCTTCTCAGGGGTAACAAGGAATGCAATGGACAGGAGACGCCATCTCTAGCTGTGGCTCTTTCTCCCTCTGGACACCTTCTCTGACTCTAGATGGTGAAGAGAGCCACCCCTCTCTCTTTCCCACCATGTTGAGGGTCGCAACCCCAGGGTGGTGAGGTCTGCCTCGTCCTTAGGGAGAGGAGACATGATTCTTTCTGTCCCCCACCAGCCTCAAGCACCAGGTACATTGGTATTGTGTGGGAAGCACTTGGGAGCTGTGCACCTGTTTGTGCTCACAGAGGGCCCGATTCACAGAACTAACTTAAGACAAAATCCTAAACTTACTACTTTTGGTATTCACAGAAGTTAGGATTTTGTCTTAAGTTTGTCTTAAGACAGACTTAAGACAGACTTAAGTTAGGATTTTGTCTTAAGTTTGTCTTAAGACAGACTTAAGACAGACTTAAGTTAGGATTTTGTCTTAAGTCTGTCTTAAGACAGACTTAAGTTAGGATTGTGTCTTAAGTCTGTCTTAAGCTTGTCTTAAGACAAACTTAAGACAAAATCCTAACTTCTGTGAATACCAAAAGTATTAAGTTTGAGATTTTGTCTCAAGTTAGTTCTGTGAATCGGGCCCAGAGAGTTCTAAGTTCAGCCCCTGCGGATCTAAGATTCAATTCAATTCAATTCAAATAATTTATATAGCGCGCTACATCCCCAGAGGGTCCCAAGGCGCTTGAAGAAGGGTGGGGGATTACTTGTCGAATATCCAGGTTTTAAGTTGCTTTCTGAAAGCTAGATGGTTCTGAGTGAGGCGAAGGTGAGTGGGAAGTGAGTTCCAGGTTTTAGCCGCCAGGTAGGAGAAGGATCTTCCTCCCATGGTGGTTTTGTTGATGCGAGGGCTTGGTTGGAGGAGCGTAGCTGGCGGGGGGGGTGTAGAAGGAAAGTCGAGTGTTGAGGCAATCTGGTCCAAGTTCGTAGAGTGCTTTGTGTGCGTGGGTTAGGAGGCGGAATGTTATCCTTTTATTGACGGGGAGCCAGTGGAGGTTTTTCAGGTGGCCAGAGATGTGGTCTTTACGCGGGATGTCTAGTATGAGTCTGGCTGATGCGTTCTGGATGCGTTGGAGTTTTTTCTGAAGTTTTGCGGTGGTACCGGCGTATAGGGTGTTTCCGTAGTCCAGGCGGCTTGTAACCAGTGCGTGGGTGACCGTTTTTCTAGTTTCGGTGACGATCCAGCAAAATGTTTTTTTGAGCATGCGAAGAATGTTGAAGCAAGATGAAGAAACGGCGTTGACTTGTCTGGTCATCGAGAGTGAGGAGTCCAGGATGATGCCCAGGTTCCGTGCGTGGTCCGTCGGTATGGGGGCTTTTCCAAGGGCCTCTGGCCACCAAGAGTCGTCCCAGGCGGAGGTACCTAAGATAAGGACTTCTGTTTTGTCTGAATTCAGTTTCAGACGGCTGTGCTTCATCCACTCGGCTACTTCTTTCATTCCTTCATGTAGGTTGGTTTTGGCGGTGTTAGGGTCTTTGGTGAGTGAGAGGATCAGTTGAGTGTCATCAGCGTAGGAGATGATGTTGAGGTTGTGTTGGCGTGCGATGGACGCGAGGGGGCTCATGTATACGTTGAAGAGGGTGGGGCTGAGTGAAGATCCTTGTGGTACGCCGCAAATGATTTCAGTGGCCTCAGACTTGAATGGTGGGAGGCGGACTCTCTGAGTTCTTCCGGCAAGGAATGAGGTGATCCATTCCAGTGCTTTTCCTTGGATTCCGATGTTTCTGAGGCGTAGTAACAGGGTGCTATGACAGACTGTGTCGAAGGCTGCGGAGAGGTCGAGGAGGATGAGGGCGACTGTGTCACCATTGTCCAGTAGAGTTCGAATGTCGTCTGTTGCTGCGATGAGTGCGGTCTCAGTGCTGTGTTTGGCCCGGAAGCCGGATTGTGAGGAGTCGAGGGATTTGTTGGTTTCGAGGATGGCGGAGAGCTGGTTGTTGACAGCTTTCTCGATGACTTTGGCCGGAAATGGAAGGAGCGAGATGGGGCGGTAGTTTTTGAGTTCGGTGGGGTCAGCTGTGGGTTTTTTCAGAAGGGCGCTGAGTTTGGCGTGTTTCCAGCTATCCGGGAATGTGGCGGAGGTGAGGGAGCAGTTGATGACGTCTCGGAGGTGTGGTGCTATGATGGAATCTGCTTTGTTGAAGATGTGGTGAGGGCATGGGTCTGTGGGGGAACCTGAGTGGATGGAGTTCATCAGGCGGATGGTGTCCTCAGTGGAGATTGGGTTCCAGTTCTTAAGGAAGTTCAAGGGTGGTGAAGGTACTGCAGAAGGTTGGGTGGGTTGGTCTCCGGGTTGGTTGTCAAAGCTGTTGTGGATGTCAGCTATTTTGTCGTGGAAGAACGAGGCTAGGGAGTCGCAGAGGGCTTGAGAGGGAGTGATATCGTTGGAGTTGGCAGTGGGGTTGGTAAACTCTTTGACGATGTTGAATAGTTCCTTGCTGTTGTGGGCGTTGTTGTCAAGTCGGTCTTTGAAAGCGGCTTTCTTGGCAGTCCGGATCAGTTGGTGGTGTCTGCGTGTGGCGTTTTTGAAGGCGTCCATGGTGCTGGTGTTTGGGTCTTTTTTCCAGGCCTTCTCAAGGGAGCGGCAGAGTTTCTTGGATTTCTTAAGATCATCGTTGAACCAGGGGGCGTTTTTGCTGCCTGGTTTGATTTGACGTTTTTTCAGGGGTGCTAGGTTGTCGGTGCTGTTGGTTAGCCATTGAGTGAGGTTAATGGCTGCTTCGTTGGGGTTTGAAGAGTGGGCAGGGGGCTTTTGAAGAAGCGATGAGGAGATTTGGTCGATGGTGATTTTGTTCCAGTTTCTTCGTAGAGTGGGTTGAGGGTTGTTGTGGGTTGTGGTCTTTTTGTAGCTAAAGTGAACGCAGCTGTGGTCTGTCCAATGGAGAGCTGTGGTGTGACTGAAGGAGATATGTTTGCTGGAGGTGAAGATAGGGTCGAGTGTGTGACCTGCGTAGTGAGTGGGTGTATTAACAAGTTGTTTGAGTCCGAGGTTGGCGAGATTGTCCAGAAGGGTGGTGGTGTTGTTGTCGTTGCTTTTCTCCAGGTGAAAATTAAGGTCTCCCAATAGAATGTAGTCCTCGGAAGGGAGGGCGTGTGGGGTGATAAAGTCAGTGATGTCTTCACTGAATTGTGCACGGGGTCCTGGAGGCCTGTAGAGGAGGGTGCCTCTGAGTGTGGTCTTGGGGTCGGTGTGGATCTGGAAGTGAAGGTGTTCGGCGCTAGCGAGGTTGACGTCTGAGCTGGTTGAGATGCGGATGGAATTCTTATGGACGATAGCGATGCCTCCTCCTGTTTGGTTGGTGCGGTCTTTTCGGATGATCTTGTAGCCTTCCGGGATGGCGATGGTGATGTCTGGGGCTGAGGAGGCTTTCATCCATGTTTCTGTTAGGAAGGCGACGTCCGGAGAGATGGTGTCTAGTAGATTCCAAAGGTCGATGGCGTGTCTGTGGACCGAGCGGGTGTTGAGTAGGATGCATTTCAGGTGGTTGGTGTCAGATCTCTGTTTGGTGTTAGTAGATGGGGAGTTGGTCTTGGTGCCGTCATACTTGCAGGAGTTGCATGTAAATGGTCCATGGGTGTGTCCAGGGGCGGCTTGGGCGCAGTTGGGAAGACGACCTGGGTTTAGGGCTAAGAGGGTGGAGGGGTCGTATGTAATGCGGGTGGGGTAGGTGGTACGGGGGCCAGGGGGTCTGGCGCTGGGCGCGGTACAGGCGCGGACGGGCGTAGACGGGCTTACCTTTGGTGCACCTTCGGCGCAACCGGGGCGCGACCGCTGCGCGTGAACGCTGCGCGAGAATGCATTTGTCATATAAGGATGGTGGAGGGGGCGGGGCGAGGGAGAGTCAGCTGGGAGGCGGGAGCGGGGAGGAGACACGGGTCAGGGGTGGACAAACAACAACAAAATGGCTACTTAGGCTGAAAATAGAAACGGGGCACAGCCGAGTACCGGCAATGAACAAATGAAGTATTTAATTCTCAACAATGACGCGCTAACGTGCACAATAGTTAATCAGCAGATGCACTTTCAGTTTTAAAATGAGCAGGCTATATTATTTTTCAATCGGTAATGCTGCACAAATGGGCACTGTTATCTCTGTGCAGGCTACGATACCAAGCGCTATGTCAATGCGCGCGGTCACGGGTCCAGGCAGCAGGGAAGCAGGCAGCAATGAGGCACACGGTCTGGCAGGAAGAGAAGGAGCGTGGGGGAGCGACCGCTTGGGGGCAAGCCCAGGTGGTCACTTGAGGTGAGACCTTGAGGCGTGACCGCTGGGTCCTCTCAGGTGGCTACTTACATAGGGGACATATGAGTGTGCTGCAAATGAGAGGGTGGTCCCTACCTGTCCCCAGAAACAGCACCTCGTACCGGCCGTCCACAGCGTCCACCAGGTCCACGGCAATGCTGGTGAACTTGTAGTCCACGTTGGTGCGCACCACCAGCGGCTGGCGCTGCACGGGGTACACCGCATTGTACATGAGGGGGTGTGCACGGATGAAGTTCACCAGCTCATCAGGGAACTCCTTGGTGGACCGGAGGCCTGGAGTGAAGGTCCCCCCGGGGCACTGGGGAGAAAATGGCAGATTCAATATGGAACTCAAGTCAACACTTTCAACTCCTGAATTAAGTGTAAATTGTCTCTCTGACAGCGCCCTAAAGGGAGACCCAGCGTGAGTCTCTCTACCAACACAAGACACCAGGAAGAACAACTACAGCATCAATAAACCACAGCAACTAGTCCACTAGAGGCAACGGAAACAACCATGTAAAGCCTCCACCATACGTCCAATGACTCCATTCTTCCAGCCGGCTGTCCTGAGAGCTACAAGTAGTGAGTAGAGCTACAAGGCCATCCGGCCTCACACAGAACATATGTAGATGGAAACTTGAAGCAAGGGGGGTACATTGATAGCTCTTCGAAAGATACCAAGCTCTACTTTTCAAGTCCACCAGAACCAGGATTGCACACGTACCCTGAAGCCCAAACACCAGCACAGACCAACCGCCAGCACACACCAATCAACAGTACACACCAACCACCAGCACACACC
Source organism: Lissotriton helveticus (assembly GCF_964261635.1). Taxonomy (NCBI): domain Eukaryota; kingdom Metazoa; phylum Chordata; class Amphibia; order Caudata; family Salamandridae; genus Lissotriton; species Lissotriton helveticus. The sequence goes on from NC_136071.1 coordinate 4,381,213, forward strand.
AATCAACAGTACACACCAACCACCAGCACACACCAACCACCAGCACACACCAATCAACAGTACACACCAACCACCAGCACGCACCAATCAACAGACCAACCACCAGCACACACCAATCACCAGTACACACCAATCACCAGTACACACCAACCATCAGCACACACCAACCACCAGCACACACCAATCGCCAGCACACACCAACCGCCAGCACACACCAACCGCCAGCACACACCAATCAACAGCACACACCAACCACCAGCACACACCAACCACCAGCACACACCAATCGCCAGCACAAACCAATCGCCAGCACACACCAACCGCCAGCACACACCAACCGCCAGCACACACCAATCAACAGCACACACCAATCACCAGTACACACCAACCACCAGCACACACCAACCACCAGCACATACCAATCACCAGCACACACCAACCACCAGCACACACCAATCACCAGCACACACAAATCACCAGTACACACCAATCACCAGCACACACCAATCACCAGACCAACCACCAGCAGACACCAGCACACACCAACCACCAGCACACACCAACCACCAGCACACACCAACCACCAGCACACACCAATCACCAGCACACACCAACCACCAGCACACACCAATCAACAGCACACACCATCCACCAGCACACACCAATCACCAGTACACACCAACCACCAGCACACACCAACCGCCAGCACACACCAATCGCCAGTACACACCAACCACCAGCACACACCAATCACCAGTACACACAGACGGTGCAGAGCAGGAATATCGTCAGGGAAATATCGTCTGACATAAATATCCCCGCAGAAATATCGAATTGAAGACATATCGATAACAAAAAAATAGTTTGACCAGAATATCGACAGACAGGTAAGTAATATCGATAACAATAATATAGTTGTAATAAATATCGTTTACAAAAATATCGATTTTTTAATAATGTCAAGTATTTTAGTGTTTTTAATGAGAATTGTTTGTCATTTTAATATATGTTGTTTAATTCTAATAGTTATTAATGTATATTATGTTGAATTTTGTGTTATTAGTTTCGTAGCGGGTTGTGGGTTTATAGGGGAATAGGGTGGGAAGTAATTTAAATATATAAAATTAATTGATTAATTAATGTGTTAATTTAATAATTATGTGTTAATTAATTTCAATTAGTCAATTATTAATTAATTATGTTAATTAATTAATTATGTTAATTGTTTAATTCATTTTAGGTGTGTGTAGTGGAGTTTATATGTGTAAATGGTGTGAAGTAATTACATTGTTATTGATTGATTATTAAATACTTTATACATTAATTACCATTAATTAATTATTAATTATTAATTGTAAATGTGTAATTAAATTTAGGTTTGTGTTGTGGTGTTTATAAGTGTATAGTGTGAAATCTGTCAATTAAATAATTAATTAATAAAAAAAATATATAATTATCATGAATTAATTAGTAAATATTAAATGTAATTGTGTAATTATTTTTAGGTGTGTGGTGGATATTATGGTGTTAAATAATGTGTAAATATATATTTTTTTATTATCTTTGTTAATAATAAAATATTTAAATGTATATATTATTTATGTTTATATTGGAAATTAAATGTAATAAAAAATTTGATATATTTTTTTTTTATTGTTTTGGGTTCCAGCGCTTTCCCTACTGTTGTACCCTGTGGAGTGGGAATAGTAATTTTTACCCCTACGCTATCCAATGCTTTCCCTACTGTTGCACTCTCTGGAGTGGGAATAGTAATTTAAACCCCTACGCTATCCAACGCTTTCCCTACTGTTGCACCCTCTGGAGTGGGAATAGTAATTTTTACTCCAACGCTATCCAACGCTTCCCCTACTGTTGCACCCTCTGGAGTGGGAATAGTGATTTTTACCCCTACGCTATCCAGCGCTTTCCCTACTGTTGCACCCATTGGAGTGGGAATAGTCATTTTTACCTCTACGCTATCCAACGCTTTCCCTACTGTTGCACTCACTGGAGTTGGAATAGTAATTTTTACCCCTACGCTATCCAACGCTTTCCCTACTGTTGCACCCTTTGGAGGGGGAATAGTAATTTTTACTCCTAGGCTATCCCACGCTTTCCCTACTGTTGCACCCTTTGGAGTGGGAATAGTAATTTTTACCTCTACGCTATCCAACGCTTTCCCTACTGTTGCACTCACTGGAGTTAGAATAGTAATTTTTACCCCTTACGCTATCCAACGCTTTCCCTACTATTGCACCCTCTGGAGTGGGAATAGTAATTTTTACCCCTACGCTATCCAACGCTTTCCCTACTGTTGCACCCTTTGGAGTGGAAATAGTAATTTTTACACCTACGCTATCCAATGCTTTCCCTACTGTTGCACCCTCTGGTTTGGGAATAGTAATTTTTACTCCTACGCTATCCAACGCTTTCCCTACTGTTGCACCCTCTGGAGTGGGAATAGTAATTTTTACCCCTACTCTATCCAGCGCTTTCCCTACTGTTGTACCCTTTGGAGTGGGAATAGTAATTTCTACCTCTGCGCTATCCAGCGCTTTCCCTACTGTTTCACTCACTGGAGTTGGAATAGTAATTTTTACCCCTACGCTATCCAACGCTTTCCCTACTGTTGCACCCTTTGGAGTGGAAATAGTAATTTTTACCCCTACGCTATCCAACGCTTTCCCTACTGTTGCACCCACTGGAGTGGGAATAGTAATTTTTACCCCTACGCTATCCAACGCTTTCCCTACTGTTGCACCCTCTGGAGTGGGAATAGTAATTTTTACCCCTACGCTATCCAACGCTTTCCCTACTGTTGCACCCTTTGGAGTGGAAATAGTAATTTTTACCCCTACGCTATCAAATGTTTTAACTACTAATGTTTTAATTTTGTTATTAAATGTATGTATTATTATTTTTTAATACTTGTATGTGTTAATTAAATATAGAAAATGTTATTTTATTCAAAATGTTTTATATATGTTTTTATTTTATTTTTATATAATGATTAAAGTTTATTAATTAAATAAAGAAAATAATAAAATGTATTTAAGAAAATATATGTATATGTACACATTTATTAAGTTTATAAATTATTAAATTAAGTTTATTTGTTATAAATAGTTAAAATATAAATGTAATGTCATTTATTTTGTTAATAATATTAATAATATTTAATTATTTAATTTAAGTTATAATATTTTTTAAAGTCGATATTTTTTACATCTATATTTTTGAGTCGATATTATTGTACTTACCTGTTTAAGTATAGGGAGTCGATATTTTTGTAATCGATATTTTTACATCTATATTTTTGTAAACTATATTTTTGTAATCGATATTTAAACATGGAACCCACACAGACCACCAGCACACAACAATCAACAGCATACACCAACCACCTGCACACACCAAACACCAGCACACACAAACCACCAGCACACACCAATCACCAGTACACACCAACCACCAGCACACACCAAACAGCACACACCATCCACCAGCACACACCAATCACCAGTACACACCAACCACCAGCACACACCAACCGCCAGCACACACCAATCACCAGTACACACCAACCACCAGCACACACCAATCACCAGCACACACCAACCACCAGCACACACCAATCACCAGTACACAAAGACCACCAGCACACAACAATCAACAGCATACACCAACCACCTGCACACACCAAACACCAGCACACACAAACCACCAGCAAACACCAATCACCAGCACACCCCAATCACCAGCACACCCCAATCACCAGTACACACCAACCACCAGCACACACCAACCACCAGCACACACCAATCACCAGCACACACCAACCACCAGCACACACCAACCGCCAGCACACACCAACCGACAGCACACACCAACTGCCAGCACACACCAATCAACACTACACACCAATCAACACTACACACCAACCACCAGCACACACCAACCGCCAGCACACACCAACCGCCAGCACACACCAATCCACAGTACACAGCAACCACCAGCACACACCAATCACCAGTGTGCCAGGACACCCCAGCAAGGAGCCCATCAGTGGCATACATCCAGCACACCCCTACATAGTGTAATCTGAACATATTAACCATACTACGCCAGTACAATGGAACTAACATTACAATAGTACAGATCACACCAACCACCAGCTTACACTCATGACCAGCACAGGCCAGTACACTCTCAGGACTGGCACGCGGGAACACCTAAAATAAACAGTTCACCAGGAGGAGAAACCTCCATGTAATCACGCTCTGCTAGGCAGGCTTTGGTTAGTTAGGAGACGCTTTGACTTTAGAAACAGGCTTCTTGTGACTACAACCTGCCTGTGACAGAGTGAGTGCCGATGACTGCAACCTGCATGAGAGTGAGTGCCGATGACTGAAACCTGCATGAGATAGCCTGTGAGTGCCGATGACTGAAACCCGCATGAGATAGCCTGTGAGTGCCGGTGACTGCAGCCCGCATAAGATAGCCTGTGAGTGCCGATGACTGAAACCCGCATGAGATAGCCTGTGAGTGCCGGTGACTGAAACCTGCATGAGATAGCCTGTGAGTGCCGATGACTGAAACCCGCATGAGATAGCCTGTGAGTGCCGATGACTGAAACCCACATGAGATAGCCTGTAAGTGCTGATGACTGAAACCCGCATGAGATAGCCTGTGAGTGCCGATGACTGAAACCCGCATGAGATAGCCTGTGAGTGCCGATGACTGAAACCTGCATGAGATAGCCTGTGAGTGCCGATGACTGAAACCTGCATGAGATACCCTGTGAGTGCCGATGACTGAAACCCGCATGAGATAGCCTGTGAGTGCCGATGACTGAAACCCGCATGTGATAGCCTGTGAGTGCCGGTGACTGCAACCTGCATGAGATAGCCTGTGAGTGCCGATGACTGCAGCCCGCATGAGATAGCCTGTGAGTGCCGATGACTGAAACCCGCATGAGATAGCCTGTGAGTGCCGATGACTGCAGCCTGCATGAGATAGCCTGTGAGTGCCGATGATTGAAACCCGCATGTGATAGCCTGTGAGTGCCGATGACTGAAACCCGCATGTGATAGCCTGTGAGGGCCGATGACTGAAACCCGCATGTGATAGCCTGTGAGTGCCGATGACTGAAACCCGCATGTGATAGCCTGTGAGTGCCGATGACTGAAACCCGCATGAGATAGCCTGTGAGTGCCGATGACTGAAACCCGCATGAGATAACCTGTGAGTGCCGATGACTGAAACCTGCATGAGATAGCCTGTGAGTGCCAATGACTGAAACCCACATGAGATAGCCTGTGAGTGCCGATGACTGAAACCCACATGACATAGCCTGTGAGTGCCGATGACTGAAACCCACATGAGATAGCCTGTGAGTGCCGATGACTGAAACCTGCATGAGATAGCCTGTGAGTGCCAATGACTGAAACCCGCATGCGATAGCCTGTGAGTACCGATGACTGAAACCTGCATGAGATAGCCTGTGAGTGCCAATGACTGAAAGCCGCATGCGATAGCCTGTGAGTACCGATGACTGAAACCTGCATGAGATAGCCTGTGAGTGCCGATAACTGAAACCTGCATGAGATAGCCTGTGAGTGCCGATGACTGCAACCCTCATGAGATAGCCTGAGAGTGCCGATGACTAAAACCTGCATGAGATAGCCTGTGAGTACCGATGACTGAAACCCACATGAGATAGCTTGTGAGTGCCGGTGACTGCAACCTGCATGACATAGCCTGTAAGTGCTGATGACTGAAACCTGCATGAGATAGCCTGTGAGTGCCGGTGACTGCAACCTGCATGACATAGCCTGTAAGTGCTGATGACTGAAACCTGCATGAGATAGCCTGTGAGTGCCGGTGACTGCAACCTGCATGAGATAGCCTGTGAGTGCCGATGACTGCAACCTGCATGAGATAGCCTGTGAGTGCCGGTGACTGCAACCTGCATGACATAGCCTGTAAGTGCTGATGACTGAAACCTGCATGAGATAGCCTGTGAGTGCCGATGACTGCAACCTGCATGACATAGCCTGTAAGTGCCGGTGACTGCAACCTGCATGACATAGCCTGTAAGTGCTGATGACTGAAACCTGCATGAGATAGCCTGTGAGTGCCGATGACTGCAACCCGCATGAGATAGCCTGTAAGTGCTGATGACTGAAACCTGCATGAGATAGCCTGTGAGTGCCGATGACTGAAACCCGCATGAGATAGCCTGTGAGTGCTGATGACTGCAACCTGCATGAGATAGCCTGTGAGTGCCGATAACTGAAACCCACATGAGATAGCCTGTGAGTGCCGGTGACTGCAACCTGCATGACATAGCCTGTAAGTGCTGATGACTGCAACCCACATGAGAAAGCCATTGAGTGCCGATGACTGAAACCCGCATGAGATAGCCTGTGAGTGCCGATAACTGAAACCCGCATGAGATAGCCTGTGAGTGCCAATGACTGAAAGCCGCATGCGATAGCCTGTGAGTACCGATGACTGAAACCTGCATGAGATAGCCTGTGAGTGCCGATAACTGAAACCTGCATGAGATAGCCTGTGAGTGCCGATGACTGCAACCCTCATGAGATAGCCTGAGAGTGCCGATGACTAAAACCTGCATGAGATAGCCTGTGAGTACCGATGACTGAAACCCACATGAGATAGCTTGTGAGTGCCGGTGACTGCAACCTGCATGACATAGCCTGTAAGTGCTGATGACTGAAACCTGCATGAGATAGCCTGTGAGTGCCGGTGACTGCAACCTGCATGACATAGCCTGTAAGTGCTGATGACTGAAACCTGCATGAGATAGCCTGTGAGTGCCGGTGACTGCAACCTGCATGAGATAGCCTGTGAGTGCCGATGACTGCAACCTGCATGAGATAGCCTGTGAGTGCCGGTGACTGCAACCTGCATGACATAGCCTGTAAGTGCTGATGACTGAAACCTGCATGAGATAGCCTGTGAGTGCTGATGACTGCAACCTGCATGACATAGCCTGTAAGTGCCGGTGACTGCAACCTGCATGACATAGCCTGTAAGTGCTGATGACTGAAACCTGCATGAGATAGCCTGTGAGTGCCGATGACTGCAACCCGCATGAGATAGCCTGTAAGTGCTGATGACTGAAACCTGCATGAGATAGCCTGTGAGTGCCGATGACTGAAACCCGCATGAGATAGCCTGTGAGTGCTGATGACTGCAACCTGCATGAGATAGCCTGTGAGTGCCGATAACTGAAACCCACATGAGATAGCCTGTGAGTGCCGGTGACTGCAACCTGCATGACATAGCCTGTAAGTGCTGATGACTGCAACCCACATGAGAAAGCCATTGAGTGCCGATGACTGAAACCCGCATGAGATAGCCTGTGAGTGCCGATAACTGAAACCCGCATGAGATAGCCTGTGAGTGCCGGTGACTGCAACCTGCATGACATAGCCTGTAAGTGCTGATGACTGAAACCTGCATGAGATAGCCTGTGAGTGCCGATGACTGCAACCTGCATGAGATAGCCTGTGAGTGCCGGTGACTGCAACCTGCATGACATAGCCTGTAAGTGCTGATGACTGAAACCTGCATGAGATAGCCTGTGAGTGCCGGTGACTGCAACCTGCATGAGATAGCCTGTGAGTGCCGGTGACTGCAACCTGCATGAGATAGCCTGTGAGTGCCGATGACTGAAACCCGCATGAGATAGCCTGTGAGTGCCGATGACTGAAACCCACATGAGATAGCCTGTGAGTGCCGATGACTGAAACCCGCATGAGATAGCCTGTGAGTGCCGATGACTGAAACCTGCATGAGATAGCCTGTGAGTGCCGATGACTGAAACCCACATGAGATAGCCTGTGAGTGCCGATGACTGAAACCTGCATGAGATAGCCTGTGAGTGCCGATGACTGAAACCCGCATGAGATAGCCTGTGAGTGCCGATGACAAACCCGCATGAGATAGCCTGTGAGTGCCGGTGACTGCAACCTGCATGAGATAGCCTGTGAGTGCCGATGACTGAAACCCGCATGCGATAGCCTGTGAGTACCGATGACTGAAACCTGCATGAGATAGCCTGTGAGTGCCAATGACTGAAAGCCGCATGCGATAGCCTGTGAGTACCGATGACTGAAACCTGCATGAGATAGCCTGTGAGTACCGATGACTGAAACCTGCATGTGATAGCCTGTGAGTGCCGATGACTGAAACCCGCATGTGATAGCCTGTGAGTGCCGATGACTGAAACCTGCATGAGATAGCCTGTGAGTGCCAATGACTGAAACCCGCATGAGATAGCCTGTGAGTGCCGATGACTGCAGCCCGCATGAGATAGCCTGTGAGTGCCGATGACTGCAGCCTGCATGAGATACCCTGTGAGTGCCGATGACTGAAACCCGCATGTGATAGCCTGTGAGTGCCGATGACTGAAACCCGCATGTGATAGCCTGTGAGTGCCGATGACTGAAACCCGCATGTGATAGCCTGTGAGTGCCGATGACTGAAACCCGCATGTGATAGCCTGTGAGTGCCGATGACTGAAACCCGCATGAGATAGCCTGTGAGTACCGATGACTGAAACCTGCATGAGATAGCCTGTGAGTGCCGATGACTGAAACCCGCATGAGATAACCTGTGAGTGCCGATGACTGAAACCTGCATGAGATAGCCTGTGAGTGCCAATGACTGAAACCCACATGAGATAGCCTGTAAGTGCTGATGACTGAAACCTGCATGAGATAGCCTGTGAGTGCCAATGACTGAAACCCACATGAGATAGCCTGTGAGTGCCGATGACTGAAACCCACATGAGATAGCCTGTGAGTGCCGATGACTGAAACCCGCATGAGATAGCCTGTGAGTGCCGATGACTGAAACCTGCATGAGATAGCCTGTGAGTGCCGATGACTGAAACCTGCATGAGATAGCCTGTGAGTGCCGATGACTGAAACCCACATGAGATAGCCTGTGAGTGCCGATGACTGAAACCTGCATGAGATAGCCTGTGAGTGCCAATGACTGAAACCCGCATGCGATAGCCTGTGAGTACCGATGACTGAAACCCGCATGAGATAGCCTGTGAGTGCCGGTGACTGCAACCTGCATGACATAGCCTGTAAGTGCTGATGACTGAAACCTGCATGAGATAGCCTGTGAGTGCCGGTGACTGCAACCTGCATGACATAGCCTGTAAGTGCTGATGACTGAAACCTGCATGAGATAGCCTGTGAGTGCAACCTGCATGAGATAGCCTGTGAGTGCAACCTGCATGACATAGCCTGTAAGTGCTGATGACTGAAACCTGCATGAGATAGCCTGTGAGTGCAACCTGCATGAGATAGCCTGTGAGTGCCGGTGACTGCAACCTGCATGACATAGCCTGTAAGTGCTGATGACTGAAACCTGCATGAGATAGCCTGTGAGTGCCGATGACTGCAACCCGCATGAGATAGCCTGTAAGTGCTGATGACTGAAACCTGCATGAGATAGCCTGTGAGTGCCGATGACTGCAACCTGCATGAGATAGCCTGTGAGTGCCGATAACTGAAACCCACATGAGATAGCCTGTGAGTGCCGGTGACTGCAACCTGCATGACATAGCCTGTAAGTGCTGATGACTGCAACCCACATGAGAAAGCCATTGAGTGCCGATGACTGAAACCCGCATGAGATAGCCTGTGAGTGCCGATAACTGAAACCCGCATGAGATAGCCTGTGAGTGCCGGTGACTGCAACCTGCATGACATAGCCTGTAAGTGCTGATGACTGAAACCTGCATGAGATAGCCTGTGAGTGCCGGTGACTGAAACCTGCATGACATAGCCTGTAAGTGCTGATGACTGCAACCCACATGAGAAAGCCATTGAGTGCCGATGACTGAAACCTGCATGAGATAGCCTGTGAGTGCCGATAACTGAAACCCGCATGAGATAGCCTGTGAGTGCCGGTGACTGCAACCTGCATGAGATAGCCTGTGAGTGCCGGTGACTGCAACCTGCATGAGATAGCCTGTGAGTGCCGATGACTGAAACCTGCATGAGATAGCCTGTGAGTGCCTGTGACTGAAACCTGCATGTGACGGCCTGTGAGTACCGTTGACTGCAATGTGCAAGTGACAGCCTGTGAGTGCCAGTGAAAGCAAACTGCCTGTGAAAGCGTGTGAGGGCTGGTGACTGCAACCTGCATGTGATGGTCTGTGAGTGCTGCTGCCTGCAACCTGCATGACATAGCCTGTAAGTGCTGATGACTGAAACCTGCATGAGATAGCCTGTGAGTGCCGGTGACTGCAACCTGCATGAGATAGCCTGTGAGTGCCGATGACTGAAACCCGCATGAGATAGCCTGTGAGTGCCGATGATTGAAACCTGCATGAGATAGCCTGTGAGTGCCGGTGACTGCAACCTGCATGACATAGCCTGTAAGTGCTGATGACTGCAACCTGCATGACATAGCCTGTAAGTGCTGATGACTGAAACCTGCATGAGATAGCCTGTGAGTGCCGGTGACTGCAACCTGCATGACATAGCCTGTAAGTGCTGATGACTGCAACCTGCATGAGATAGCCTGTGAGTGCCGATGACTGAAACCTGCATGACATAGCCTGTAAGTGCTGATGACTGCAACCTGCATGACATAGCCTGTAAGTGCTGATGACTGAAACCTGCATGAGATAGCCTGTGAGTGTCGATGACTGAAACCTGCATGAGATAGCCTGTGAGTGCCGATGACTGAAACCCACATGAGATAGCCTGTGAGTGCCGGTGACTGCAACCTGCATGCGATAGCCTGTGAGTGCCGATGACTGAAACCCGCATGAGATAGCCTGTGAGTGCCGATGACTGAAACCTGCATGAGATAGCCTGTGAGTGCCGGTGACTGCAACCCGCATGAGATAGCCTGTGAGTGCCGATGACTGAAACCCGCATGCGATAGCCTGTGAGTGCCGATGACTGAAACCCGCATGAGATAGCCTGTGAGTGCCGGTGACTGAAACCCGCATGAGATAGCCTGTGAGTGCCGATGACTGAAACCCGCATGAGATAGCCTGTGAGTGCCGATGACTGAAACCCGCATGAGATAGCCTGTGAGTGCCGGTGACTGCAACCTGCATGACATAGCCTGTAAGTGCTGATGACTGCAACCTGCATGACATAGCCTGTAAGTGCTGATGACTGAAACCTGCATGAGATAGCCTGTGAGTGTCGATGACTGAAACCTGCATGAGATAGCCTGTGAGTGCCGATGACTGAAACCCGCATGAGATAGCCTGTGAGTGCCGATGACTGCAACCTGCATGAGATAGCCTGTGAGTGCCGGTGACTGCAACCTGCATGACATAGCCTGTGAGTGCCGGTGACTGCAACCTGCATGACATAGCCTGTGAGTGCCGGTGACTGCAACCTGCATGAGATAGCCTGTGAGTGCCGGTGACTGCAACCTGCATGACATAGCCTGTAAGTGCTGATGACTGCAACCTGCATGACATAGCCTGTAAGTGCTGATGACTGAAACCTGCATGAGATAGCCTGTGAGTGTCGATGACTGAAACCTGCATGAGATAGCCTGTGAGTGCCGATGACTGAAACCCGCATGAGATAGCCTGTGAGTGCCGATGACTGAAACCCGCATGCGATAGCCTGTGAGTGCCGATGACTGAAACCCGCATGAGATAGCCTGTGAGTGCCGATGACTGAAACCCGCATGCGATAGCCTGTGAGTGCCGATGACTGAAACCTGCATGACATAGCCTGTGAGTGCCGATGACTGAAACCCGCATGCGATAGCCTGTGAGTGCCGATGACTGAAACCCGCATGAGATAGCCTGTGAGTGCCGATGACTGAAACCCGCATGAGATAGCCTGTGAGTGCCGGTGACTGAAACCCGCATGAGATAGCCTGTGAGTGCCTGTGACTGAAACCTGCATGTGACGGCCTGTGAGTACCGTTGACTGCAATGTGCAAGTGACAGCCTGTGAGTGCCAGTGAAAGCAAACTGCCTGTGAAAGCGTGTGAGGGCTGGTGACTGCAACCTGCATGTGATGGTCTGTGAGTGCTGCTGCCTGCAACCTGCATGACATAGCCTGTAAGTGCTGATGACTGAAACCTGCATGAGATAGCCTGTGAGTGCCGGTGACTGCAACCTGCATGAGATAGCCTGTGAGTGCCGATGACTGAAACCCGCATGAGATAGCCTGTGAGTGCCGATGATTGAAACCTGCATGAGATAGCCTGTGAGTGCCGGTGACTGCAACCTGCATGACATAGCCTGTAAGTGCTGATGACTGCAACCTGCATGACATAGCCTGTAAGTGCTGATGACTGAAACCTGCATGAGATAGCCTGTGAGTGCCGGTGACTGCAACCTGCATGACATAGCCTGTAAGTGCTGATGACTGCAACCTGCATGAGATAGCCTGTGAGTGCCGATGACTGAAACCTGCATGACATAGCCTGTAAGTGCTGATGACTGCAACCTGCATGACATACCCTGTAAGTGCTGATGACTGAAACCTGCATGAGATAGCCTGTGAGTGTCGATGACTGAAACCTGCATGAGATAGCCTGTGAGTGCCGATGACTGAAACCCACATGAGATAGCCTGTGAGTGCCGGTGACTGCAACCTGCATGCGATAGCCTGTGAGTGCCGATGACTGAAACCCGCATGAGATAGCCTGTGAGTGCCGATGACTGAAACCTGCATGAGATAGCCTGTGAGTGCCGGTGACTGCAACCCGCATGAGATAGCCTGTGAGTGCCGATGACTGAAACCCGCATGCGATAGCCTGTGAGTGCCGATGACTGAAACCCGCATGAGATAGCCTGTGAGTGCCGGTGACTGAAACCCGCATGAGATAGCCTGTGAGTGCCGATGACTGAAACCCGCATGAGATAGCCTGTGAGTGCCGATGACTGAAACCCGCATGAGATAGCCTGTGAGTGCCGGTGACTGCAACCTGCATGACATAGCCTGTAAGTGCTGATGACTGCAACCTGCATGACATAGCCTGTAAGTGCTGATGACTGAAACCTGCATGAGATAGCCTGTGAGTGTCGATGACTGAAACCTGCATGAGATAGCCTGTGAGTGCCGATGACTGAAACCCGCATGAGATAGCCTGTGAGTGCCGATGACTGCAACCTGCATGAGATAGCCTGTGAGTGCCGGTGACTGCAACCTGCATGACATAGCCTGTGAGTGCCGGTGACTGCAACCTGCATGACATAGCCTGTGAGTGCCGGTGACTGCAACCTGCATGAGATAGCCTGTGAGTGCCGGTGACTGCAACCTGCATGACATAGCCTGTAAGTGCTGATGACTGCAACCTGCATGACATAGCCTGTAAGTGCTGATGACTGAAACCTGCATGAGATAGCCTGTGAGTGTCGATGACTGAAACCTGCATGAGATAGCCTGTGAGTGCCGATGACTGAAACCCGCATGAGATAGCCTGTGAGTGCCGATGACTGAAACCCGCATGAGATAGCCTGTGAGTGCCGGTGACTGCAACCTGCATGAGATAGCCTGTGAGTGCCGGTGACTGCAACCTGCATGACATAGCCTGTGAGTGCCGATGACTGAAACCCGCATGCGATAGCCTGTGAGTGCCGATGACTGAAACCCGCATGAGATAGCCTGTGAGTGCCGATGACTGAAACCCGCATGAGATAGCCTGTGAGTGCCGGTGACTGAAACCCGCATGAGATAGCCTGTGAGTGCCGATGACTGCAACCTGCATGAGATAGCCTGTGAGTGCCAATGACTGAAACCCGCATGAGATAGCCTGTGAGTGCCGGTGACTGAAACCTGCATGAGATAGCCTGTGAGTGCCAATGACTGAAACCCGAATGAGATAGCCTGTGAGTGCCAATGACTGAAACCTGCATGAGATAGCCTGTGAGTGCCGATGACTGAAACCTGCATGAGATAGCCTGTGAGTGCCGATGACTGAAACCTGCAAGTGACAGCCTGTGAGTGCCAGTGAAAGCAACCTGCATGACATAGCCTGTAAGTGCTGATGACTGAAACCTGCTTGTGACAGCGTGAGTGCCGGTGACTGCAAACTGCATGTGATCATAACCCAATGTGTCTCTGCGGTTGGAGGTACATTGTATCACAGCTAGTGTACCCGGAGGTGGAGGTACACTGTATAGTTGTAGCCCCTGACATTCTTACCGCCCCGGGCCTAGGGTACGGGATCCGGCCCAGGTACGGGGCCCACTGGTAGTTGTGGCCCCTGAGACTGGATGTACTGTGTGTAGTTGTGGCCCCTGAGCTCCCCTCCGTGCTGTCAGTCCCTTTACCCTGCAGTTTAAGTGCCCCGGGCTGTACTTACCGCCCCGGGCCTGGGGTAGGGGATCCGGCCCAGGTATGGGGCCCACTGGTAGTTGTGGCCCTCCTTGTGAGCGAAGGGCCCGTTGAAGACGGTGCGCACGTCAGACATGGAGTAAACACAGATCGCCGAGCCCTTGAAGACAGACCTGGAAGAAAGAAGGAAACCATCAGAAGGGCCCCCCTAACTGGGCCAAGAAGCGCCTCAAAGCCTCCTGCTCTGGGTGAGAGCCCCATGAGCTGTCTCCAGCCATGAAGCTCCTCGAAGCCCTCTTCCTCTGGCTGAGACCCCCATGAGCTCCCCCTAACCCTGCCAGGAAGCTCCTTGAAGCCCTTCTGCTCTGGCTGAGACCCCAACGAGCACCCTCTAACCCGGCAAAGAAGCTCCTTGAAGCCCTTTTGCTTTTGGTGAACTCTCATAAGCTCTACAGTCAGGAGGCTCTCGGGCCCCCTCTCGCTGAGACCCCTATGAGCTCCCCCTCATCAGTCAGGAGGGCCCCGGCCTCTCCTCTCGCTGAGACCCCCATGAGCTCCCCCTCTCCATCCAGGAGGCTCCTGGAACACTTCGTGTCTACCTCCAAGACCCCTGGGGAACTTCATCGTGGGGACACCGCTGCTGCGTCCTCTCTGCGGAGGCCCTGATGCCTCCTCCCAGGGGCCCTGATGCCTCATCCCAGGGGCCCTGATGCCTCCTCCCAGGGGCCCTGATGCCTCATCCCAGGGGCCCTGATGCCTCATCCCAGGGGCCCTGATGCCTCGTCCCAGGGGCCCTGGTGCCTCGTCCCAGGGGCCCTGATGCCTCGTCCCAGGGGCCCTGATGCCGCATCCCAGGGGCCCTGATGCCTCATCCCACGGGCCCTGATGCCTCATCCCACGGGCCCTGATGCCTCATCCCACGGGCCTTGATGCCTCATCCCAGGGGCCCTGATGCCTCATCCCAGGGGCCCTGATGCCTCATCCCAGGGGCCCTGATGCCTCATCCCAGGGGCCCTGAAGCCTCATCCCAGGGGCCCTGATGCCTCATCCCAGGGGCCCTGATGCCTCATCCCAGGGGCCCTGATGCCTCATCCCAGGGGCCCCAATGCCTCATCCCAGGGGCCCCAATGCCTCATCCCAGGGGCCCTAATGCCTCCTCCCAGGGGCCCTGATGCCTCCTCCCAGGGGCCCTGATGCCTCATCCCAGGGGCCCTGATGCCTCATCCAGGGGCCCCTGGGAATCAGTGTCCATGGAGTCCCTTCATTGCAGGGCCGAACCCCACAGCCCACCGCTCACCTTCAAATCAGAGCTTTCAAGTTTTGAAAATTCTATGGAATGATAATTAATTAGGAATGTTTGATAATATTACAGGAAGTGACGTCACACAACCGTAATATCAATGACACCAGTCACACGACGAAAGCATCAGATTACAATTAAAAGGATTATCATGACACCAAACCTTACAGAGGAATCTTCTGACTTTCAATGTAGTGGGGAGGCACTCTGAGGTGCCCAAGAGAGCTCCACCCTCCTCTTAGGGGGTCGGGGGGGCTTCCATTCCAATGGATGAGTTCCTGGGGCCACCGTGGCTACCAAAAGCTGCGCAAAACAGAACTCAGAACTCAGTGACATTTAGAGTCAAGGCACTTGCTGCTCTCACCAGGTGCCACATTTAAGTTGGGGCCTGAGAGGTCAACCCACCCACCAAATGCGTGACTCTCACTCATGATGAGTAAGACTTGAGGTCTTTGTAATAATTCTGTGAGAGGCTCCGCCCCCTCAAAGTTTGGCCCCTTACAAGCTTTCCGTGCTGCAAAGCAGACTTTGTAACACTGAGTAGGGCAGAGTAATTTTATATCTACATCTGTTTCTTGGGTGTGGCCAAGTTGGCGTCTGGGTAGAATGCACACCTCTTTCCTCTGCCTGGCTCTGCCCCCACATGAACATCTGAAGGGCTCTCCAAGCCCAGTGATTAAAAAGTCCTGCAGCAAAATGGGGTAGAGAGTGGATGGAGGCAGATTGCGCTGGTCAAGTGTGGACCTGGGGGGGAGGGGAAGGGTTGGGACCGGGACTGAGCTGTGAGGGTAGCAGCCTCCACAGCTTACAGCTGAAGGGGCCCAGTATGCTGCCCAGAGAGGAGAGTGGCTTCAGCCCAGGAGCTGAGACACACAGATGGTGCACAAGCTGGCCAGCAAGTGAAGTGGCAGAACCTGAGGGAGAAGTGAGGCCTGCCCTCAGAGCTCTTCCCCCGGCTTTAGGCCAGGCTAAGTATGCGAGGCCAGAAATAGGTGGTGCTAGGGGTGGGCAGTAGAGCTATGCCGCCTGGATCTTGAAGATAAAAGACCCACATTTATTGCAAGCGCATAACAAAGATCTGGAGAATAGATCATGGAGGTAAAATATAAGAATTGAAGGTTTCCCCTCGGGCTCAGATGGATCGACCATGGACTCATATGTTCAGAGACTTTTCCAGAACACCTTAGCAATCGATAGCAGCAATAATGTCTAACTGCACAGGACACACAGTGTCTGCAGAACTACCACCACCAAAGGACTAAAAGCTCTGAACGTACTAACATGCCTGCAGAACTCTAAAATGAAGCAAGATATCTTGAAAGCAGCCAGAGACAGAGGATCAGAGGTTTTCAGAGGTCTAAAATATAATGGTTCGAAGATCTCTCCTCGATCACACGATAAAAGCAAAAACAATCCTGACCAATTATTGACTTTCTGACAGAGGACAGAAAATATGCATGGGGTCACCTGTTTCGATTGATCTGCAGGTGGAAAGGCCAATTCTATCAAATTCAATCAGTTTCCAAAGCCAAACACATCCTGGGGATTCCTGAAATGGAGCCACAGTGGAGAAGACCATCGAAGAAGACCAGAAAAACTATTGCTGTCAGTTCCAAGAGTGAACTAAACCGGACCCAACAACCATAGCGCAAGAAAAGCAAGCTGTACAGGAGAAGCTGACGGAGCAAGACGGCTCATGAAGCAACGAGATGTCATCCAGCCTTTGGCAAATAAGATGATCCTTAGTGACCCCAAAGAAGTTATGTGCTTGCTCGTGCGGTGTATTGCGGCCAGCGGTGGGCAGAAGAAATGGAGGAGGGACGAGAGGAGATGAGACTGGCTCATCCGGGTTGAAGTTAGACCTTCTGGAACAGTCACCAAAGAGATTGGTCTGTATGGGCCGGTTTCCTGGGCCAGTGTTTGTGGGGCGCTTTTTTGTAACTAGATCCAGGGGGGAAGATTTTATACAATACTAATAACGACTAAACTAAAGTGGGAGATGAAACTTGGCACTTATACATAGCAGGCGCTGCCCGGACCTTGGATGCCTTCCAAAACAAGGCACACCGCCTGTATGGAATCCAAAGTATTCACTATCAAAAGAATACATTTTAATGTGTGTCGTCTCAGTGGCTCCTCCTGGTGATTAGCAATGCTTTTCATGTTGTGTAATGGAAGGTATGACAGGCTTATCCAAGTATTCCGGGAAACCACTTACTGTCGAGGGACTGGCACAGACTAAAATTGGTTCTCTGAATAACACTTCTCCTCTGGCCCTTAAAAAAGGGAGCAGGTGACTATCCCGCCTTGCAGTCACTTCCATGGAGGTATGTGAGAGGCTTGTGGGGTAAAGGGCAGAGTGCTCGCGCTCCGAATGAGAATGGGGCCTGAGAATATTACGGTGGACAATATCTACGCCCCCCAATGAGGGTCAGGCGTAAGTTAACAGACATTATCAAGTCTGTGGACAAGGCAATACCCATAAGGGGGACTTCCATTTGACAAGGGATAGAAGTAAAGATAGATCAGGACAGAGATATGGGCAATGGGGGCCTTCACCGAGAAACGTGGTTAAAAGAGGAGGGACTGCAGGATATTTGGAGGTGCAGGCACCCCTCTGCGTGGAATTAGACCGTTCCATCTACAGCGCATTGCACCTATGCAACATTGGATTACTTTCTGGGTGCAACACATGCATGTTATGCAAACTCAGATGGTCGATGTTGGGCGACTGTGCCCTCCGACCCTGCTTTGGTGACTTGTCTTGAGAATCTGCCAGACCGTAGGGACCCAGGGTTTGTGGATGCTTAGGATAGACTCACGCGAAATGAAACTGGGGAGTACTTCAAGGCACTATACTATTACGAGGCGCGACTGTCAGCGAGAGGGCAGTACTTGGAGGAGGTATTAGCGAGACCACAGTACCCCGGCCACAGTACAGAGTGAGTACTGGGCTCCAGAGACCCTCGCAGAGCTCACCCCAGAGTGGAGAAGACGCCGTACAGCAGGGGGCTCTTCTCATCCTGAGTGGGCTGTATGAAGACATCACCTGCAAGAGAGAAAGAGACAGAGGGATTAGAAGCGAGGCCGGAGGGGTCAGGAGTAGAAGAGAGACCAGGAAAGAGCCGGAGCAGAAGAGACAGTAAGTGAGAAAAACGGGGAGAGCATGAGTAGAAAAGACACCAGGGCACGGTGTGAGTAGAAAAAAACACCTAGGGATAGTGTGAATAGAAGAGATACTAGGAAGAACTGGAGCAGAAGTGACTGGGTATAGGGTGACTAGTAGAGCGAAAGAGAACATCATGAGTAGAAGAGACACTGAGGGGTGGTGTGAGTAGAAGAGACACCGAGGGGTGGTGTGAGTAGAAGAGACACTGAGGGGTGGTGTGAGTAGAAGAGACACCGAGGGGTGGTGTGAGTAGAAGAGACACTGAGGGGTGGTGTGAGTAGAAGAGACACTGAGGGGTGGTGTGAGTAGAAGAGACACTGAGGGGTGGTGTGAGTAGAAGAGACACCGGGGGGTGGTGTGAGTAGAAGAGACACCGAGGGGTGGTGTGAGTAGAAGAGACACCGAGGGGTGGTGTGAGTAGAAGAGACACGGAGGGGTGGTGTGAGTAGAAGAGACACTGAGGGGTGGTGTGAGTAGAAGAGACACTGAGGGGTGGTGTGAGTAGAAGAGACACCGAGGGGTGGTGTGAGTAGAAGAGACACTGAGGGGTGGTGTGAGTAGAAGAGACACTGAGGGGTGGTGTGAGTAGAAGAGACACCGAGGGGTGGTGTGAGTAGAAGAGACACTGAGGGGTGGTGTGAGTAGAAGAGACACTGAGGGGTGGTGTGAGTAGAAGAGACACCGAGGGGTGGTGTGAGTAGAAGAGACACTGAGGGGTGGTGTGAGTAGAAGAGACACTGAGGGGTGGTGTGAGTAGAAGAGACACTGAGGGGTGGTGTGAGTAGAAGAGACACCGAGGGGTGGTATGAGTAGAAGAGACACCGAGGGGTGGTGTGAGTAGAAGAGACACCGAGGGGTGGTGTGAGTAGAAGAGACACTGAGGGGTGGTGTGAGTAGAAGAGACACAGAGGGGTGGTATGAGTAGAAGAGACACTGAGGGGTGGTGTGAGTAGAAGAGACACTGAGGGGTGGTGTGAGTAGAAGAGACACCGAGGGGTGGTGTGAGTAGAAGAGACACTGAGGGGTGGTGTGAGTAGAAGAGACACTGAGGGGTGGTGTGAGTAGAAGAGACACCGAGGGGTGGTGTGAGTAGAAGAGACACTGAGGGGTGGTGTGAGTAGAAGAGACACTGAGGGGTGGTGTGAGTAGAAGAGACACTGAGGGGTGGTGTGAGTAGAAGAGACACCGAGGGGTGGTATGAGTAGAAGAGACACCGAGGGGTGGTGTGAGTAGAAGAGACACCGAGGGGTGGTGTGAGTAGAAGAGACACTGAGGGGTGGTGTGAGTAGAAGAGACACAGAGGGGTGGTGTGAGTAGAAGAGACACTGAGGGGTGGTATGAGTAGAAGAGACACTGAGGGGTGGTGTGAGTAGAAGAGACACCGAGGGGTGGTATGAGTAGAAGAGACACCGAGGGGTGGTGTGAGTAGAAGAGACACCGAGGGGTGGTGTGAGTAGAAGAGACACTGAGGGGTGGTGTGAGTAGAAGAGACACAGAGGGGTGGTATGAGTAGAAGAGACACTGAGGGGTGGTGTGAGTAGAAGAGACACTGAGGGGTGGTGTGAGTAGAAGAGGCACCGAGGGGTGGTGTGAGTAGAAGAGACACCGAGGGGTGGTGTGAGTAGAAGAGACACTGAGGGGTGGTGTGAGTAGAAGAGACACTGAGGGGTGGTGTGAGTAGAAGAGACACTGAGGGGTGGTGTGAGTAGAAGAGACACTGAGGGGTGGTGTGAGTAGAAGAGACACTGAGGGGTGGTGTGAGTAGAAGAGACACTGAGGGGTGGTGTGAGTAGAAGAGACACTGAGGGGTGGTGTGAGTAGAAGAGACACCTGGGGGTGGTGTGAGTAGAAGAGACACCGAGGGGTGGTATGAGTAGAAGAGACACCGAGGGGTGGTATGAGTAGAAGAGACACCGAGGGGTGGTGTGAGTAGAAGAGACACCGAGGGGTGGTATGAGTAGAAGAGACACTGAGGGGTGGTGTGAGTAGAAGAGACACTGAGGGGTGGTGTGAGTAGAAGAGACACCGAGGGGTGGTATGAGTAGAAGAGACACTGAGGGGTGGTGTGAGTAGAAGAGACACCGAGGGGTGGTATGAGTAGAAGAGACACTGAGGGTTGGTGTGAGTAGAAGAGACACTGATGGGTGGTGTGAGTAGAAGAGACACTGATGGGTGGTGTGAGTAGAAGAGACACCGAGGGGTGGTGTGAGTAGAAGAGACACCTGGGGGTGGTGTGAGTAGAAGAGACACTGATGGGTGGTGTGAGTAGAAGAGACACCGAGGGGTGGTGTGAGTAGAAGAGACACCTGGGGGTGGTGTGAGTAGAAGAGACACCGAGGGGCGGTGTGAGTAGAAGAGACACTGAGGGGTGGTGTGAGTAGAAGAGACACTGAGGGGTGGTGTGAGTAGAAGAGACACTGAGGGGTGGTGTGAGTAGAAGAGACACCGAGGGGCGGTGTGAGTAGAAGAGACACCGAGGGGTGGTGTGAGTAGAAGAGACACCGAGGGGTGGTGTGAGTAAAAGAGACACTGAGGGGTGGTGTGAGTAGAAGAGACACTGAGGGGTGGTGTGAGTAGAAGAGACACCGAGGGGTGGTATGAGTAGAAGAGACACTGAGGGGTGGTGTGAGTAGAAGAGACACCAGGGGGTGGTGTGAGTAGAAGAGACACCGAGGGGTGGTGTGAGTAGAAGAGACACCAGGGGGTGGTGTGAGTAGAAGAGACACCGAGGGGTGGTGTGAGTAGAAGAGACACCAGGGGGTGGTGTGAGTAGAAGAGACACCGAGGGGTGGTGTGAGTAGAAGAGACACTGATGGGTGGTGTGAGTAGAAGAGACACCGAGGGGTGGTGTGAGTAGAAGAGACACCGAGGGGTGGTGTGAGTAGAAGAGACACCAGGGGGTGGTGTGAGTAGAAGAGACACCGAGGGGTGGTGTGAGTAGAAGAGACACTGAGGGGTGGTGTGAGTAGAAGAGACACTGAGGGGTGGTGTGAGTAGAAGAGACACTGAGGGGTGGTGTGAGTAGAAGAGACACTGAGGGGTGGTGTGAGTAGAAGAGACACCGAGGGGTGGTGTGAGTAGAAGAGACACTGAGGGGTGGTGTGAGTAGAAGAGACACTGAGGGGTGGTGTGAGTAGAAGAGACACCGAGGGGTGGTATGAGTAGAAGAGACACCGAGGGGTGGTGTGAGTAGAAGAGACACCGAGGGGTGGTGTGAGTAGTAGAGACACCGAGGGGTGGTGTGAGTAGAAGAGACACTGAGGGGTGGTGTGAGTAAAAGAGACACTGAGGGGTGGTGTGAGTAGAAGAGACACTGAGGGGTGGTATGAGTAGAAGAGACACTGAGGGGTGGTGTGAGTAGAAGAGACACTGAGGGGTGGTGTGAGTAGAAGAGACACCGAGGGGTGGTGTGAGTAGAAGAGACACTGAGGGGTGGTGTGAGTAGAAGAGACACTGAGGGGTGGTGTGAGTAGAAGAGACACTGAGGGGTGGTGTGAGTAGAAGAGACACTGAGGGGTGGTATGAGTAGAAGAGACACTGAGGGGTGGTGTGAGTAGAAGAGACACCGAGGGGTGGTGTGAGTAGAAGAGACACCAGGGGGTGGTGTGAGTAGAAGAGACACCGAGGGGTGGTGTGAGTAGAAGAGACACCAGGGGGTGGTGTGAGTAGAAGAGACACCGAGGGGTGGTGTGAGTAGAAGAGACACTGATGGGTGGTGTGAGTAGAAGAGACACCGAGGGGTGGTGTGAGTAGAAGAGACACCGAGGGGTGGTGTGAGTAGAAGAGACACCAGGGGGTGGTGTGAGTAGAAGAGACACCGAGGGGTGGTGTGAGTAGAAGAGACACTGATGGGTGGTGTGAGTAGAAGAGACACCGAGGGGTGGTATGAGTAGAAGAGACACCGAGGGGTGGTGTGAGTAGAAGAGACACCGAGGGGTGGTGTGAGTAGAAGAGACACCGAGGGGTGGTGTGAGTAGAAGAGACACCGAGGGGTGGTGTGAGTAGAAGAGACACTGAGGGGTGGTGTGAGTAGAAGAGACACCGAGGGGTGGTATGAGTAGAAGAGACACTGAGGGGTGGTGTGAGTAGAAGAGACACCGAGGGGTGGTATGAGTAGAAGAGACACTGAGGGTTGGTGTGAGTAGAAGAGACACTGATGGGTGGTGTGAGTAGAAGAGACACTGATGGGTGGTGTGAGTAGAAGAGACACCGAGGGGTGGTGTGAGTAGAAGAGACACCTGGGGGTGGTGTGAGTAGAAGAGACACTGATGGGTGGTGTGAGTAGAAGAGACACCGAGGGGTGGTGTGAGTAGAAGAGACACCTGGGGGTGGTGTGAGTAGAAGAGACACCGAGGGGCGGTGTGAGTAGAAGAGACACTGAGGGGTGGTGTGAGTAGAAGAGACACTGAGGGGTGGTGTGAGTAGAAGAGACACTGAGGGGTGGTGTGAGTAGAAGAGACACCGAGGGGCGGTGTGAGTAGAAGAGACACCGAGGGGTGGTGTGAGTAGAAGAGACACCGAGGGGTGGTGTGAGTAAAAGAGACACTGAGGGGTGGTGTGAGTAGAAGAGACACTGAGGGGTGGTGTGAGTAGAAGAGACACCGAGGGGTGGTATGAGTAGAAGAGACACTGAGGGGTGGTGTGAGTAGAAGAGACACTGAGGGGTGGTGTGAGTAGAAGAGACACCGAGGGGTGGTGTGAGTAGAAGAGACACTGAGGGGTGGTGTGAGTAGAAGAGACACTGAGGGGTGGTGTGAGTAGAAGAGGCACCGAGGGGTGGTGTGAGTAGAAGAGACACTGAGGGGTGGTGTGAGTAGAAGAGACACCGAGGGGTGGTGTGAGTAGAAGAGACACCAGGGGGTGGTGTGAGTAGAAGAGACACCGAGGGGTGGTGTGAGTAGAAGAGACACCGAGGGGTGGTGTGAGTAGAAGAGACACCGAGGGGTGGTGTGAGTAGAAGAGACACTGATGGGTGGTGTGAGTAGAAGAGACACCGAGGGGTGGTGTGAGTAGAAGAGACACCGAGGGGTGGTGTGAGTAGAAGAGACACCAGGGGGTGGTGTGAGTAGAAGAGACACCGAGGGGTGGTGTGAGTAGAAGAGACACCGAGGGGTGGTGTGAGTAGAAGAGACACCGAGGGGTGGTGTGAGTAGAAGAGACACTGATGGGTGGTGTGAGTAGAAGAGACACCGAGGGGTGGTGTGAGTAGAAGAGACACCGAGGGGTGGTGTGAGTAGAAGAGACACCAGGGGGTGGTGTGAGTAGAAGAGACACCGAGGGGTGGTGTGAGTAGAAGAGACACTGAGGGGTGGTGTGAGTAGAAGAGACACTGAGGGGTGGTGTGAGTAGAAGAGACACTGAGGGGTGGTGTGAGTAGAAGAGACACTGAGGGGTGGTGTGAGTAGAAGAGACACCGAGGGGTGGTGTGAGTAGAAGAGACACTGAGGGGTGGTGTGAGTAGAAGAGACACTGAGGGGTGGTGTGAGTAGTAGAGACACCGAGGGGTGGTGTGAGTAGAAGAGACACCGAGGGGTGGTGTGAGTAGAAGAGACACCGAGGGGTGGTGTGAGTAAAAGAGACACTGAGGGGTGGTGTGAGTAGAAGAGACACTGAGGGGTGGTATGAGTAGAAGAGACACTGAGGGGTGGTGTGAGTAGAAGAGACACTGAGGGGTGGTGTGAGTAGAAGAGACACCGAGGGGTGGTGTGAGTAGAAGAGACACTGAGGGGTGGTGTGAGTAGAAGAGACACTGAGGGGTGGTGTGAGTAGAAGAGACACTGAGGGGTGGTGTGAGTAGAAGAGACACTGAGGGGTGGTATGAGTAGAAGAGACACTGAGGGGTGGTGTGAGTAGAAGAGACACCGAGGGGTGGTGTGAGTAGAAGAGACACCAGGGGGTGGTGTGAGTAGAAGAGACACCGAGGGGTGGTGTGAGTAGAAGAGACACCAGGGGGTGGTGTGAGTAGAAGAGACACCGAGGGGTGGTGTGAGTAGAAGAGACACTGATGGGTGGTGTGAGTAGAAGAGACACCGAGGGGTGGTGTGAGTAGAAGAGACACCGAGGGGTGGTGTGAGTAGAAGAGACACCAGGGGGTGGTGTGAGTAGAAGAGACACCGAGGGGTGGTGTGAGTAGAAGAGACACTGATGGGTGGTGTGAGTAGAAGAGACACCGAGGGGTGGTATGAGTAGAAGAGACACCGAGGGGTGGTGTGAGTAGAAGAGACACCGAGGGGTGGTGTGAGTAGAAGAGACACCGAGGGGTGGTGTGAGTAGAAGAGACACCGAGGGGTGGTGTGAGTAGAAGAGACACTGAGGGGTGGTGTGAGTAGAAGAGACACCGAGGGGTGGTATGAGTAGAAGAGACACTGAGGGGTGGTGTGAGTAGAAGAGACACCGAGGGGTGGTATGAGTAGAAGAGACACTGAGGGTTGGTGTGAGTAGAAGAGACACTGATGGGTGGTGTGAGTAGAAGAGACACTGAGGGTTGGTGTGAGTAGAAGAGACACTGAGGGGTGGTGTGAGTAGAAGAGACACCGAGGGGTGGTGTGAGTAGAAGAGACACCTGGGGGTGGTGTGAGTAGAAGAGACACTGATGGGTGGTGTGAGTAGAAGAGACACCGAGGGGTGGTGTGAGTAGAAGAGACACCTGGGGGTGGTGTGAGTAGAAGAGACACCGAGGGGCGGTGTGAGTAGAAGAGACACTGAGGGGTGGTGTGAGTAGAAGAGACACTGAGGGGTGGTGTGAGTAGAAGAGACACTGAGGGGTGGTGTGAGTAGAAGAGACACCGAGGGGCGGTGTGAGTAGAAGAGACACCGAGGGGTGGTGTGAGTAGAAGAGACACCGAGGGGTGGTGTGAGTAAAAGAGACACTGAGGGGTGGTGTGAGTAGAAGAGACACTGAGGGGTGGTGTGAGTAGAAGAGACACCGAGGGGTGGTATGAGTAGAAGAGACACTGAGGGGTGGTGTGAGTAGAAGAGACACTGAGGGGTGGTGTGAGTAGAAGAGACACCGAGGGGTGGTGTGAGTAGAAGAGACACTGAGGGGTGGTGTGAGTAGAAGAGACACTAAGGGGTGGTGTGAGTAGAAGAGACACTGAGGGGTGGTGTGAGTAGAAGAGACACTGAGGGGTGGTGTGAGTAGAAGAGACACCGAGGGGTGGTGTGAGTAGAAGAGACACCAGGGGGTGGTGTGAGTAGAAGAGACACCGAGGGGTGGTGTGAGTAGAAGAGACACCAGGGGGTGGTGTGAGTAGAAGAGACACCGAGGGGTGGTGTGAGTAGAAGAGACACTGATGGGTGGTGTGAGTAGAAGAGACACCGAGGGGTGGTGTGAGTAGAAGAGACACCGAGGGGTGGTGTGAGTAGAAGAGACACCGAGGGGTGGTGTGAGTAGAAGAGACACCAGGGGGTGGTATGAGTAGAAGAGACACCGAGGGGTGGTGTGAGTAGAAGAGACACCGAGGGGTGGTGTGAGTAGAAGAGACACTGAGGGGTGGTGTGAGTAGAAGAGACACTGAGGGGTGGTGTGAGTAGAAGAGACACTGAGGGGTGGTGTGAGTAGAAGAGACACCGAGGGGTGGTGTGAGTAGAAGAGACACTGAGGGGTGGTGTGAGTAGAAGAGACACCGAGGGGCGGTGTGAGTAGAAGAGACACTGAGGGGTGGTGTGAGTAGAAGAGACACTGAGGGGTGGTGTGAGTAGTAGAGACACTGAGGGGTGGTGTGAGTAGAAGAGACACCGAGGGGTGGTATGAGTAGAAGAGACACTGAGGGGTGGTGTGAGTAGAAGAGACACTGAGGGGTGGTGTGAGTAGAAGAGACACCGAGGGGTGGTGTGAGTAGAAGAGACACTGAGGGGTGGTGTGAGTAGAAGAGACACTGAGGGGTGGTGTGAGTAGAAGAGACACTGAGGGGTGGTGTGAGTAGAAGAGACACTGAGGGGTGGTATGAGTAGAAGAGACACTGAGGGGTGGTGTGAGTAGAAGAGACACCGAGGGGTGGTGTGAGTAGAAGAGACACCAGGGGGTGGTGTGAGTAGAAGAGACACCGAGGGGTGGTGTGAGTAGAAGAGACACCAGGGGGTGGTGTGAGTAGAAGAGACACCGAGGGGTGGTGTGAGTAGAAGAGACACCGATGGGTGGTGTGAGTAGAAGAGACACCGAGGGGTGGTGTGAGTAGAAGAGACACCGAGGGGTGGTGTGAGTAGAAGAGACACCAGGGGGTGGTGTGAGTAGAAGAGACACCGAGGGGTGGTGTGAGTAGAAGAGACACTGATGGGTGGTGTGAGTAGAAGAGACACCGAGGGGTGGTATGAGTAGAAGAGACACCGAGGGGTGGTGTGAGTAGAAGAGACACCGAGGGGTGGTGTGAGTAGAAGAGACACCGAGGGGTGGTGTGAGTAGAAGAGACACCGAGGGGTGGTGTGAGTGGAAGAGGCACCGAGGGGTGGTGTGAGTAGAAGAGACACCGAGGGGTGGTGTGAGTAGAAGAGACACTGAGGGGTGGTATGAGTAGAAGAGACACCGAGGGGTGGTGTGAGTAGAAGAGGCACCGAGGGGTGGTGTGAGTAGAAGAGACACCAGGGCATGGTGTGAGTAGAAGAGACACTGAGGGTTGGTGTGAGTAGAAGAGACACCGAGGGGTGGTGTGAGTAGAAGAGACACTGAGGGGTGGTGTGAGTAGAAGAGACACCGAGGGGTGGTGTGAGTAGAAGAGACACTGAGGGGTGGTGTGAGTAGAAGAGACACCGAGGGGTGGTGTGAGTAGAAGAGACACCGAGGGGTGGTGTGAGTAGAAGAGACACCGAGGGGTGGTATGAGTAGAAGAGACACCGAGGGGTGGTGTGAGTAGAAGAGACACCGAGGGGTGGTGTGAGTAGAAGAGACACCGAGGGGTGGTGTGAGTAGAAGAGACACCGAGGGGTGGTATGAGTAGAAGAGACACTGAGGGGTGGTATGAGTAGTAGAGACACTGAGGGGTGGTGTGAGTAGAAGAGACACTGAGGGGTGGTGTGAGTAGAAGAGACACTGAGGGGTGGTGTGAGTAGAAGAGACACTGAGGGGTGGTGTGAGTAGAAGAGACACTGAGGGGTGGTGTGAGTAGAAGAGACACTGAGGGGTGGTGTGAGTAGAAGAGACACTGAGGGGTGGTGTGAGTAGAAGAGACACTGAGGGGTGGTATGAGTAGAAGAGACACCGAGGGGTGGTATGAGTAGAAGAGACACCGAGGGGTGGTGTGAGTAGTAGAGACACCGAGGGGTGGTGTGAGTAGAAGAGACACCGAGGGGTGGTGTGAGTAGAAGAGACACTGAGGGGTGGTGTGAGTAGAAGAGACACTGAGGGGTGGTGTGAGTAGAAGAGACACTGAGGGGTGGTGTGAGTAGAAGAGACACCGAGGGGTGGTATGAGTAGAAGAGACACCGAGGGGTGGTGTGAGTAGTAGAGACACCGAGGGGTGGTGTGAGTAGAAGAGACACTGAGGGGTGGTGTGAGTAGAAGAGACACTGAGGGGTGGTGTGAGTAGTAGAGACACCGAGGGGTGGTATGAGTAGAAGAGACACCGAGGGGTGGTGTGAGTAGAAGAGACACCGAGGGGTGGTGTGAGTAGAAGAGGCACCGAGGGGTGGTGTGAGTAGAAGAGGCACCGAGGGGTGGTGTGAGTAGAAGAGACACCGAGGGGTGGTGTGAGTAGAAGAGACACCAAGGGGTGGTATGAGTAGAAGAGACACCGCGGGGTGGTGTGAGTAGAAGAGACACCGAGGGGTGGTGTGAGTAGAAGAGACACCGAGGGGTGGTGTGAGTAGAAGAGACACTGAGGGGTGGTGTGAGTAGAAGAGACACTGAGGGGTGGTGTGAGTAGAAGAGACACTGAGGGGTGGTGTGAGTAGAAGAGACACCGAGGGGTGGTGTGAGGTGAAGAGGCACTGAGGGGTGGTGTGAGTAGAAGAGACACTGAGGGGTGGTATGAGTAGAAGAGACACCGAGGGGTGGTGTGAGTAGAAGAGACACTGAGGGGTGGTGTGAGTAGAAGAGACACTGAGGGGTGGTGTGAGTAGAAGAGACACCGAGGGGTGGTGTGAGTGGAAGAGACACCGAGGGGTGGTGTGAGTAGAAGAGACACCGAGGGGTGGTGTGAGTAGAAGAGACACCGAGGGGTGGTGTGAGTGGAAGAGACACCGAGGGGTGGTGTGAGTAGAAGAGACACCGAGGGGTGGTGTGAGTAGAAGAGGCACTGAGGGGTGGTGTGAGTAGAAGAGACACCGAGGGGTGGTATGAGTAGAAGAGACACCGAGGGATGGTGTGAGTAGAAGAGACACAGAGGGGTGGTGTGAGTAGAAGAGACACTGAGGGGTGGTGTGAGTAGAAGAGGCACCGAGGGGTGGTGTGAGTAGAAGAGACACTGAGGGGTGGTGTGAGTAGAAGAGACACGGAGGGGTGGTGTGAGTAGAAGAGGCACCGAGGGGTGGTGTGAGTAGAAGAGACACTGAGGGGTGGTGTGAGTAGAAGAGACACTGAGGGGTGGTGTGAGTAGAAGAGACACTGAGGGGTTGTATGAGTAGAAGAGGCACCGAGGGGTGGTGTGAGTAGAAGAGACACTGAGGGGTGGTGTGAGTAGAAGAGACACTGAGGGGTGGTGTGAGTGGAAGAGACACTGAGGGGTGGTGTGAGTAGAAGAGACACCGAGGGGTGGTGTGAGTGGAAGAGACACTGAGGGGTGGTGTGAGTAGAAGAGACACCGAGGGGTGGTGTGAGTAGAAGAGACACCGAGGGGTGGTGTGAGTAGAAGAGACACTGAGGGGTGGTGTGAGTAGAAGAGACACCGAGGGGTGGTGTGAGTAGAAGAGACACCGGGGCATGGTGTGAGTAGAAGAGACACTGAGGGGTGGTGTGAGTAGAAGAGACACTGAGGGGTGGTGTGAGTAGAAGAGACACCGAGGGGTGGTGTGAGTAGAAGAGACACCGGGGCATGGTGTGAGTAGAAGAGACACTGAGGGGTGGTGTGAGTAGAAGAGACACTGAGGGGTGGTGTGAGTAGAAGAGACACCGAGGGGTGGTATGAGTAGAAGAGACACCGAGGGGTGGTGTGAGTAGAAGAGACACCGAGGGGTGGTATGAGTAGAAGAGGCACCGAGGGGTGGTATGAGTAGAAGAGACACCGAGGGGTGGTGTGAGTAGAAGAGACACCGAGGGGTGGTGTGAGTAGAAGAGACACCGAGGGGTGGT
Organism: Lissotriton helveticus; assembly: GCF_964261635.1. Classification (NCBI taxonomy): domain Eukaryota; kingdom Metazoa; phylum Chordata; class Amphibia; order Caudata; family Salamandridae; genus Lissotriton; species Lissotriton helveticus. Next base: position 4,411,221 of record NC_136071.1, read on the forward strand.
ATGAGTAGAAGAGACACAGAGGGGTGGTGTGAGTAGAATAGACACTGAGGGGTGGTGTGAGTAGAAGAGACACCGGGGCATGGTGTGAGTAGAAGAGACACCGAGGGGTGGTGTGAGTAGAAGAGACACCGGGGCATGGTGTGAGTAGAAGAGACACCAGGGCATGGTGTGAGTAGAAGAGACACTGGGGCATGGTGTGAGTAGAAGAGACACTGGGGCATGGTGTGAGTAGAAGAGGCACCGGGGCATGGTGTGAGTAGAAGAGACACCAGGGCATGGTGTGAGTAGAAGAGGCACCGGGGCATGGTGTGAGTAGAAGAGACACCGGGGCATGGTGTGAGTAGAAGAGGCACCGGGGCATGGTGTGAGTAGAAGAGGCACCGGGGCATGGTGTGAGTAGAAGAGACACTGGGGCATGGTGTGAGTAGAAGAGGCACCGGGGCATGGTGTGAGTAGAAGAGGCACCGGGGCATGGTGTGAGTAGAAGAGACACCAAGGGGTGGTGTGAGTAGAAGAGACACCGGGGCATGGTGTGAGTAGAAGAAGCACCGGGGCATGGTGTGAGTAGAAGAGACACCGGGGCATGGTGTGAGTAGAAGAGGCACCGGGGCATGGTGTGAGTAGAAGAGGCACCGGGGCATGGTGTGAGTAGAAGAGGCACCGGGGCATGGTGTGAGTAGAAGAGACACCGGGGCATGGTGTGAGTAGAAGAGGCACCGGGGCATGGTGTGAGTAGAAGAGGCACCGGGGCATGGTGTGAGTAGAAGAGGCACCGGGGCATGGTGTGAGTAGAAGAGACACCGAGGGGTGGTGTGAGTAGAAGAGACACCGGGGCATGGTGTGAGTAGAAGAGACACCGGGGCATGGTGTGAGTAGAAGAGGCACCGGGGCATGGTGTGAGTAGAAGAGACACCGGGGCATGGTGTGAGTAGAAGAGGCACCGGGGCATGGTGTGAGTAGAAAAGGCACCGGGGCATGGTGTGAGTAGAAGAGACACCGAGGGGTGGTGTGAGTAGAAGAGACACCGGGGCATGGTGTGAGTAGAAGAGACACCGGGGCATGGTGTGAGTAGAAGAGGCACCGGGGCATGGTGTGAGTAGAAGAGACACCGGGGCATGGTGTGAGTAGAAGAGGCACCGGGGCATGGTGTGAGTAGAAGAGACACCGGGGCATGGTGTGAGTAGAAGAGACACCGATGGGTGGTGTAAGTAGAAGAGGCACCGGGGCATGGTGTGAGTAGAAGAGACACCGAAGGGTGGTGTGAGTAGAAGAGACACCGGGGCATGGTGTGAGTAGAAGAGGCACCGTGGCATGGTGTGAGTAGAAGAGACACCGAGGGGTGGTGTGAGTAGAAGAGACACCGAGGCATGGTGTGAGTAGAAGAGACACCAGGGCATGGTTTGAGTCGAAGAGGCACCGGGGCATGGTGTGAGTAGAAGAGACACCAGGGCATGGTGTGAGTAGAAGAGGCACCGGGGCATGGTGTGAGTAGAAGAGACACCGGGGCATGGTGTGAGTAGAAGAGACACCAGGGCATGGTTTGAGTCGAAGAGGCACCAGGACATGGTGTGAGTGGAAGAGACACCAGGGCATGGTTTGAGTCGAAGAGACACCGGGGCATGGTGTGAGTAGGAGAGGCACCGGGGCATGGTGTGAGTAGAAGAGACACCGGGGCATGGTGTGAGTAGAAGAGGCACCGGGGCATGGTGTGAGTAGAAGAGACACCGGGGCATGGTGTGAGTAGAAGAGACACCGAGGGGTGGTGTAAGTAGAAGAGGCACCGGGGCATGGTGTGAGTAGAAGAGACACCGAGGGGTGGTGTGAGTAGAAGAGACACCGAGGCATGGTGTGAGTAGAAGAGACACCAGGGCATGGTTTGAGTCGAAGAGGCACCGGGGCATGGTGTGAGTAGAAGAGACACCAGGGCATGGTGTGAGTAGAAGAGGCACCGGGGCATGGTGTGAGTAGAAGAGACACCGGGGCATGGTGTGAGTAGAAGAGACACCGAGGGGTGGTGTGAGTAGAAGAGACACCGAGGGGTGGTGTGAGTAGAAGAGACACCGAGGGGTGGTGTGAGTAGAAGAGACACCGAGGGGTGGTGTGAGTAGAAGAGACACCGGGGCATGGTTTGAGTGGAAGAGACACTTAGTACTTAGAACATCCAGAGGGAATAAAACGAGTAGGTTCTTTAGTTGATTCTGTGACTCTTTAATCTATTACTTCTTCACGAATACAGATAGGTGCAGTCAACGTGTTTCGCCTGGTTACAGGCTTCCTCAGGACTCTTGACAAAATGTTGTTATGTTATGTCGCACACACAGTGGTTTGTAAGTACAAGATAGAAGCCTCCATGGGCTTCCCAAAATCCTGTGTCAGGTCAAGCACCCAGTTTGGAGAGACACAGCGTTGCAACTGACACGAGTATTCCACAAAGTTTCTTATTTCAACAGAAAACTCAGTAATTCTGTTGACTGCTGGTAGCCAAAAAGACAGGGTTCTGCGTCATTTCAATCGCAAAGGACATCCATCCATACAAGGCCATGTTCGGCTATGAGTATTCCTAATTGGAATCAATGTTGATCACTTTTTGTAAACGCTAAACACTGGCGGTTGGAATACTCATTGCTGTACAGGGCCTTGTGTTGATGGATGTCATTTCCAATTGAAATGTCTCAGAACACTGTCTTTTTGTCTACAAGCAGCCAGCAGAATTTACCAGTTTTCGATTGCTATAAGAACTTTCGTGGAATACTCATGTCAATTACAACGCCGTGTTTGCTCAAAACTGTGTGCTTGACCTGACACAGGATTTTTGTAAGTCCATGGCGACTTCTAACTGTACTTAAAAACCACTGTGCATGTGACATAAGATCATGAAATTGTGTCAAGAGCCCTGAGGAAGGCTGTAGCCAGGTGAAACGTGTTGGCCGCACCTACCTGTATTCCGTGAAGAAGTAATGCATTAAGGAGTCACAGACATGGCTAAATTAACGTACCTGTTTTATTTACTCTGGCTATTCTATGAACTAATTTTCATAAGAATACTCTGTATTGTTGCCTCTCCTTTGCATTCTAACATTTAATTAATAGGCAATTGGTAGCTGGCCATCAGAGGTGGGAAACAGTGTTTCAAATTAGAGTTAATAATAACTCTTCTGGTAGTGCGTTAAACGGGCCCCCTAGCTGCCAATACTTGTTCGGTTCCGAGTGAGGTCTAGCCTCAAAGGCCAATGAGAATAGAGGTGCGAGCAGTCACTTTGCGAAAGCCCATGTTGGCATGAAGACAACAACAGTGACTTGTGTGCAGGTGGAATGCTCACCGCTGACTATACAAAGGCCCCATAGTGAGAAGCACCATACATGTACTTTACGTGGATGTCAGAGCAGTGCCTTTACAGTAAAACAGTTGAAGTGAGGTGAGACACTGGATTATTGAACCTCAATGAGCTGACCAAAACGAGGTGATAAACTGGTGGAGCACACTGGCCTGGTCATGGTGAGAGAGACCTATCCATTACATATGGAATGTAGTATGTAAGGTGAGGCATTTGAGAAGGAAGGGCACTGGAAGAGACACTGCATTTGCAAGGCGGAGATGTTTGGGCTTGTGACTCCTAGTGGTTGGAGGAATTTTGGAATCTAACGGTGGGCAAAACTCTGATGCCTTTTGTAAATGTAATGAAAGGAGTTGAGACCCTGCAGAGAGTTTCAGCACTAACATTTTACATGCAGAAACGAGGGAAGTTGTCTATTACTTGGGGAAAAAAAAGACTTTTGATAATTCTTTAGAGGCACTATTAGATTGGTTGACAGGTCATGGTAAGGAAACCTTTAATACATGCAGTAGGAGCTGAGAAACACATCTTCTAACTGTTCAGAAAGCAACTGATTCAAAGAAAGAATCAATACCATATTTATAAAGTGATTTTGAATAGTACAGAGCTTTGGATATTTCAAAAAATCTGTGACTAGACCAGTTCTTTTTTTAAGTTGGAAACACCAGGATTACAAAATGGGATTGAAACCAGGTGTGCCATATCAAGTGAGGATTGCATGAACAAATTGATGTGAGGAAGTTATAAGGCATTCTGAGGATGTCTTTTGCTATAAGGTAGGAATGTTGTACAACTATGAACCTGAAATTAAATGGAAGAAAGGTGCTACTCCTGTAAGATTTTGGCTAAACAAAAGTGCAAGATGTGGTCGATGAAGAGGCAAAAGCATGTTGGAAGAAATTAAGTAAGAAGGCATAGTAGGGTATGTGGAATCAGCAGAGTGGTTACCCCCATTAGTGCTCATCTGCAAGATAGATGGAAAGTTAAGATTTTGTATAGATTTAACAAAGCTGAATGGCAGTTATTTGAGGGAGATCCTTTATCCAACTCAATGAGACGTTAATGGTAGGTGGGGTGATATTCTTCACAAAAGTCCTTCATATTCATCTTCACTCAGAATTCAAGGTCAGACCTCATTTATTATAGTGGAAGAGGCATTCCAATTTAAAATGCTACCATTTGTGCTAGTCTTGGGAGCGTTAGTATATTGTGTATGTCTATTTCCAGAATTACTAATATAGCTTTGGAAAAAATTAAGATGAGCATAAAAGACATTAGATCCTACTGAGCATTTTATTGGATTGTAGTATTTATATAGTAGTTACTACCCCTGTGTGGGACAGTACTTTTTTTAAGCTGATCTTTTATTGTGAAAATATAATAGCACTGTAAGATGCAGAGAAACTAATATGTGGGACACAACCTTTCAGAGAAAGGAGTCTAAAATCTAATGTGGTAAAGTCCATTGGAAAGTCATTGACACCCAAAAATGAGGACAAATTGTTTGTTGGTTGTTATTGAAAGCTTTTTGTTATTGAAAGTTTCTATGTCACATCTGCATATTCAAATAATTTGTATGTGCCTAGTTGAAGCAGGCAAGTTGTTTGGGAATTGTCTCAGGGAGAAGCCTTTGAGTGGGTGAACGGAGCCATTTTTAATGCAACAGTTTTAAAAGTATTCCAGACCCTCCTGATGGTAAAGGGTAGCTATTACAGCTCAGGGATTATTCCCATGAAAAGGGGAAGGCTTGTATTATGCTTTGCAATGTGGGAGTCCGTTGTACAGTATACTGTACACTAGTATGACATTGCAACATTAGCAAAGCCTGGGTACCTTCTAACCTCAGTCTCGAGTGTCGGGAGCTGGGCATGGCTTGTGAAATTGCCTCTTTATGGGGTTACTGACCGCTACATAACCCTTCCCATGTTTTGAATCTGGATATGTACTCCCATAGTAGATTGTTGATACGTACACATTTCTCCCACCCAAGGTATTGGGGACCCAACTCACGCAGATCATCGAAGAAGGTCTCAACGCCATCTTCGCCGATAACAGAGCAGACGAGCCGCGCCTTCAGGAAGGTGCTCCACTTATTAACCAGCGACCGAAGGCCACCGTTGTCATTCTGTGGACAGAGAGGTGTTCATGTCAGTTGAAGTCCATGGATGAGCTTCAGTGAGGCTTCCTTAGCAGTCACTCCCATCACCACTACCTGACTCACTCACATGTTCAGTCCCTTTGATTTAAATGTGCCCTCCCACCACCCACATCACGAACAAAATATGGTCATAACCATCATTATGCCTCAAAAACCCCACTGACCATTCATCTACTCAGTGAACACACTCTCAGTCCGAGCTCTGACAGTCCCCTTACTTAGTGTGAGCGTTCACATATACCTCACCCAATGTGAGCCATGATCCTGACTTCAGTCAGTCTCAGCCTCTGCACTGACCTCAGTCAGTCTCAGCCTCTGCACTGACCTCAGTCAGTCTCAGCCTCTGCACTGACCTCAGTCAGTCTCAGCCTCTGCACTGACCTCAGTCAGTCTCAGCCTCTGCACTGACCTCAGTCAGTCTCAGCCTCTGCACGGACCTCAGTCAGTCTCAGCCTCTGCACGGACCTCAGTCAGTCTCAGCCTCTGCACGGACCTCAGTCAGTCTCAGCCTCTGCACGGACCTCAGTCAGTCTCAGCCTCTGCACGGACCTCAGTCAGTCTCAGCCTCTGCACGGACCTCAGTCAGTCTCAGACTCTGCACGGACCTCAGTCAGTCTCAGACTCTGCACTGACCTCAGTCAGTCTCAGACTCTGCACTGACCTCAGTCAGTCTCAGACTCTGCACTGACCTCAGTCAGTCTCAGACTCTGCATTGACCTCAGTCAGTCTCAGCCTCTGCACTGACCTCAGTCAGTCTCAGCCTCTGCACTGACCTCAGTCAGTCTCAGCCTCTGCACTGACCTCAGTCAGTCTCAGCCTCTGCACTGACCTCAGTCAGTCTCAGCCTCTGCACTGACCTCAGTCAGTCTCAGACTCTGCACGGACCTCAGTCAGTCTCAGACTCTGCACTGACCTCAGTCAGTCTCAGCCTCTGCACTGACCTCAGTCAGTCTCAGACTCTGCACTGACCTCAGTCAGTCTCAGCCTCTGCACTGACCTCAGTCAGTCTCAGACTCTGCACTGACCTCAGTCAGTCTCAGCCTCTGCACTGACCTCACAGTAAATTACAGGCTGCAGACTGATATCACTCAATCTCAACGTCCACATCCTGATCTCTCTGGATCCCAGCCTCCAAACTGACTGACCTCACTCAATCTGCTGTGCCATGTCACTCCCTTTCATCTTACCTCACTCCCTAATAAAGTCCTCCAGAGGCATGGCTCCACCCCTGATCACTCACACTGACCTTCCACAGCCTTCACACTGAGGTTTCACACATTCTTCACTCCCTCCACCAGCCGTGCCTCAGTCTGTCCTCTTGCACCACATGCCGTACTCACCAGACAGACCCTGCCAATCCGCGACAAGATGGCCGGTCCGTTGACCCCGTCCATCGCCTTCTCTCGGAACAGGAAGTAGAGCTTGTCATCGTTGTGGTCCGAGCTGTCGGGGATCATGTGGGCGTGCAGGAAGACGGGCTCTGTGGAGACAGCGAGGAGAGTGACACATGGACGGTGGCACCCAGGGGCTGTGGAGGGGCCACAGCACTCCAAACAGAAACAGAGCACACAGGACATGGTAACACACACCAGACCAAGAGTTCACACCCAGGGTCTTTGTCAGACTTTAGTGAGCATTTCCAGCCTTCACAGAGGAAGCTTGTACACCTGCTATTGGGGTAGACCTATGAACCCGGGGCAGTATCTAGAATATAGCACATTACAACACGATGTAGAGTGTGGCTCACTGGTTAGAGGAGGCAGACCTGGAAGCAGAGGTCAGCCCGGGACCAGGGTTCAATTCCCGGCTCGGCGGGGTCTTGAGTCCTAAAATGTCCATGGACTCGACAATTCTGGCTCCGGTGCCTACTCGACTCACGGGGTCACACTCTGTGACTCTGGGCAATAGCTTGCTTAATCTCCACGACGGCCCCTCGCGGCGGGATGCCTGGCTTTCACCTTGTGGACACCCTGCTGGGGTTATCTCACAGGGGAATACCAGGACGGGTTCCCTAAGCAAGCGCTTAGAAACCGCTTGGTGATTTGCGCTATATAAATTCCTGTACATTTACATTTACATTTACATGTATTACATTGCATGCTTTTACAACGCGGTTGTTACAATGACCGCGTTGTTAGTACATGATACATTTACATCGCAAGTCATTAGAACGACTTGATATAGGGTCACGCTGGACATAGGAATAGTATTTACTATTCCTACTCCAGTTTGGCAACAGTAGGGAAGGTGTTTGGAATTCATTTCCAATACCTTAGCGCCCCCTACAGCAAGTCGTTCTAATAACTTGCGATGTAAATGTATTGCGTACTAACAACGCAGTCGTTGTAACAACCGTGTTGTAATAGTACTGCAATGTAATGACAGCGTTGTAAACGCTGTTTCCCCAGTATCGATGACCGCTGGACTCATTGTCTTTAGAAGTGGAGTTACAAGGGTGGCTCCTCCATAGGAGCGGCATAGCGTCGCACCGCCTGCTGCGAGTGCAGCAGGCAAATAAAATAAATAAAATGGCATGTCAATGCCATTTTATTTATTTGCCACCGCATTGGCTCGAGCCGTATATAGTGCCACCGCACTGGTTCAAGTCATATACAGTGCCAGGGAGTGGCTGAATCCTGCAATTGCAGGGTGACTGCACTGGTTTACAGTGCGCATGTCCGATTGGCCGGCTGTCTTCCGGCGGCCAGGCCAGCAAGCGCACTGTAGTCCCAGCAATCCAAAGGCTGTGAAACAGCCTGGGGATTGCTGGCACAGGCCCCCAGCCTCAAAATGAGCACTGGGTGAGCCTGCTCCCACCAATCCTGGAGTTGCTTTCACAGCATGAAAGCAGCTCCAGGATTGGTTGGAGTTCCGTTTCACAAGCAGAAAGGAAGTCCTTCCTTTTCCTGCTCGTGGAAGGGAGAAGTGCAGTAGCGGTCGTGCTCCAGCTCCGCATTCATGGTGAGTTGAGTGCCTTCAGAGCCTACCATTTTTTATTGAAGCTAGCCGCCACTGAAATAGACATCGGTACTTCCCTACTATAGTGCGGGCAGGTCAATTTTGTGACATAAAGCTCCTATTAATACATAAATATTTAAATGTACACACAGTACAGGGAAAGTTTGAAGGCTACACCAGGAGGAGGTTAACCAGGGGAGGGCTCTTTAGGGCTGCTGTGAACTTCTTGACTGAGGATCAGGCCCTCATGGGGGGAGTGTGAGCTTGAGTCAAGGGGGGCTGGCAGGTATATTAGCCTGCACCTCAACACAGCACAATCAATCAAACAGGATTTATAAAGCGCAACTAATCACCCGCAAGGGTATGCGGGAGCTGACAGCCAGGCTGCACGGGGGGCATCAGTTGAACAGCCAGGTCTAGAGTCCCCTTCTGAATTCCAGAAGTGAGGGTGAGATCTGGAGGAGGAGGGTGAGGCTGTTTCAGGACTTCGAGGTGAGGTAGGAGAAGGAGCGGCCTCCTCTGTTGCTTCGGCGGATGCGGGGGTGCTAGAGAGGGAGGCAGAGCGCAGGGGTCTGGAGGGTTGGTGGAAGCTCAGTCGGTGGTTGATGAAGGCTGCTCCTTGATTGTAGAGCGCTTTGTAGGCGTCGGTCGGCATCTTGAATTGCCGTCTCTTGTGGACGGGGAACCAGGGGAGTTTCCTCAGGTGAGGGGTAATGTGGGTCTGTCTGGGGAGGTCAAGAATGAGTCTGGCTGCTGAGTTCCGAATATTCTGCAGTCTCTTGAGGAGGCGTATGGTAATTCCCGCGTAGAGTGCGTTGCCGTAGTCCAGGCGGCTGGTGAGGAGGGCTTGGGTGACGGTGCGTCTGGTAGAGATATGGAGCCACCTGAAGATCTTTCGCAGCATACGAAGAGTGAGGAAGCTGGCGGAGGAGACTGCCTTGATCTGGGCTTTCATGGTGAGGTTGCTGTCCATGATGATGCCGAGGTTCAGGTGTCGTCTGTGGGAGCGGGTGAGGGCCCTAGCTCAGCATGCCACCAGGCGTTGTCCCACTGGAGGTTTTGTTCCTGAAGGTCGGTACTTCTGTTTTGTGTGTGTTGAGCTTGAGGCAGTCGCTTTACATTCAGTCGGCAACGCTGGTCATGCAGAGGTGGAAATTGGACCTCGTGGTGAATGGTTCTTTGGATAGAGAGAGAATGAACTGGGTGTCGTCTGCGTAGGAGATAATGGCCACTCCGTAGTTTCTGATGATGTTGGCCAGGTGGGTCATGTAGGTGATGAACAGAGTGGGGCTGAGGGATAAACCTCGAGGGGTGCCGCAGATCAAGTTCTTGGGCTCAGAGGTGAAAGGTGGCAGGCGGATTCTCCTGTTTTCGCCCAGTGAGGAAGGATACACTCCATTTTAGTGCACCCTCTCGGATTCCAATCTGATAGAGCCGATTCATCAGGGTGTGGTGGGACAAGGTGTCGAAGGCAGCTGAGAGGAAGGGGAGGATTGGGTCAGCCGCTTCTTCCCGGTCCAGGAGGGATCCGATGGGGTCAGTGGCTGCGATCAGGGAGGCTTCGGTGCTGTGGTTCGTGCTGAATCCATATTGGGAAGTGCCCGAATATCGTTGTATCTAGGTATTCTGTGAGTTGGTGGTTGATTACTTTGGGGGCCCTGGACCCCCAAAGGTCGCGGAGCTGCCCCCCAGCACAGCATATACCAAGAAGTGGCCTTCATGCAGCCTGAGCAGGACCTTCAGGGCTGCGAACGGCCGGAGCTGGTCAGTTTATATATATTTAGGGGCAAATTTATGCCCCTCTTGCTCCGCTGGAGAGTCACTTTTTCTGACACACTGGAAGAGAAAACCTTGAACTCAGGGGGCATATTTACAAGGCCCCTGCGCCACCGGAGTGTCTCTTTGTTTGACGCTCTGGTGGCGCACAACGCTGAACCATATTTGCAAGGCCACCCTGCGTGGTTTTTCATGACCTTGTAAATATGGTCACCCTTCACGCATTACTGTGCACGACAGGGGCGTTCCATGGGCGTTTCTGTGGGTGTTGACAAACAACAACCCACGCATTCTGACGCATTCCCAGGCTCAGAAGGTTTAGTAAATCTGTGAACGCGTCAGATTCTAACCACTCCCCAGGGGAGGCCTTAAAGTGGCGCAACAGGAGCGTTCTGCCGCACGCATAGGAGGAGGAAAAGGCCATCAATGATTGCTTTGTGCAGGAAGGTGTCCCTTCCGGCACAAAAACATACATCCCGGCAATGCTGGCACCCTTGCACCATGGTGAAAGGGGGCCTGCGTTGGCGCTAGGCAGTTGATTGTGCGCCAGCGCAGAGGAAAACACAGGGATGCGTCATATTACTGTAAATACGAAGCATCCCAGCACTTTCCTAATGACGCAACTCGGTGCAGCAAGATGGCTTGCAGCTCCGCATAGTTTTCTAGTAAATATGCCCCATATCAAGGAGGCCACGCAAAACCCCTGTGCATGGCTTCATAGATGTGGTGTAACGTAACACAGTGCAAATCGAGCGTTGCCTTACTCTGCGCTCGGGAGGCGTTCCATGGGCTTTGCGGTGGATGCTCCCACGCAGCACCCATGGATGTTGACGCTTCCCCAAATTTACAAGACCGTATAAATCTGAGGATTCGCCAAAACCTTACGACTCCTGAGGTGAGGCGTAACAAGGAGAAATAACTTTATTTCTCCTCGTTTATTCCACTTTTTATGTGTGCTGAATTCTACAGCACACACTGAGGAAAAAGCCTCTCAGGAAGGAGCACAAAAATTTCTGGCAGAGGAGGCTCAGAGCAGGGTCTCTGGCCTGAAGAGGGTGGCAGCACCACTGGATGTGTGAGCGGCACCGGAGGGGCACTGCGGGCATGCACCATGGCAGCCACGGATGGATGAGAGCACAGAGGAGCATGTGGGACTGTTGGACTGGGCCCTTCTGGCCGGTCCACCCCTGAAGTTTTGCTTGTTAAATGTGACCTGGGGATGCTGCCTTTATGCTCCTAGCGCTGGGAGCGCTCTATTCTTCCAGCCGGTGCCCACCCGGCATTTGCCCATTCGTGTGAGGGGGCCCGAGCCCCCAGCGAGTGCCTACCTCGCTTGCCCCGTCATTGCTGCCCTTATCGAGGGATCCTGGCCCTCGTCAATTTCCCCAGTGTTCACCGCCGCAGCCCGGGACCCCTCGTGAGGCCCGCCCCCGCCGCACTCTGAGTGGCTGTAGGCCCGGGCTGGGCTGATGACGTCTCCCCGGGCCGCGCTCTGATTGGCCGGCGACCCGGGGAGCTGTAGAGGCGGAGGAGAGAAATGCAGGGGGCAGCGGGAGCCTACTCCGTGCCCCTGCGTCTCACCAGAAGACTGGCCGCTTCCCCCCCGGGGCCCCCAGGAGCGAGAGGGAGCCCCGGAGAGCGAGGAGAGACCGGCGCGTCTGCCCGCCGACCGGTGAGTGCTGCAGTAGGGGAGGCGGGGCTTCGGGGCACATTGCCGGTGCCCGCCCCTCCCCTCCAGCGCGAGCACACATGTGCTTAGAGGCCCGCGGGGCCCCCAGTGATGCCGGGTCCCCCGAGGGGGGCCCCGCCTGCCCGCAGCTTTGTCCCGAGCCCTGAGAAAGCTCCCACGTGTCCTGAGCCCCGAAAGGCTCCAGCTATATTTTATCCCCTGAGCCCCGAGAGGCTCCAGCTATATTTTATCCCCTGAGCCCCAAGAGGCCCCACCTATATTCCCCGAGCCCCGCCAGGCTCCATCTGTATTTGAGCCCCCGAGCCCCGAGGAGGCTCCCCCACGTGACCCAGTGTCCCGAGCCCCGAGAGGCTCCACCACGTGGCCCTTGCCCCTTTCGAGCCTGCGAGGCTCCGCCCAGTTATTCTCGAGCCCGAGAGGCTCCACCGTTTGGCGCCTTTTTCCTCCGAGCCTGCGAGGCCCCAACGTACCGCCCTCATCATCTACAGCTGCCCAGCACTTCATGGGCAGCTGCCCCGTTTAGGTTTATTGCTGGCTACCTGCAGCCTGCCCTGAACATCGTGACATTGCCTGTTGGAAGTATCGATTAATGTTAATGTGACCCTGAGAGTTATTACGTGTTGCCTTCTGATGATGCCTCTGTTATGTTATGTGCTTGTCATTCCTTCCCTCCTAGATACCCTATGCCTCATGTATGTTGCTTCTGGTTAGAGTGAGTTCTACTGCTAGTTCTATTAAGCTCCAGGTTGTCATGTGTTCTAATGCTAAGCTCCTGGTTGTGATGTGTTCTACTGCTAGTTCTATTAAGCTCCAGGTTGTCATGTGTTCTAATGCTAGTTCTAGGAAGCTCCCAGTGGTTATGTGTTCAAATGCCAGTTCCATCATGTGCTTGTCCCTAGCAGTGGCCCCATGGCACTGCCCTGTATCTGGTCCCTTGTAAACCCTGCCCGTGCCCCTGGCACCTTGTAAATTGTGTATCCCTGTCTACGTGTGTTCTTCAATACAAAAGCTATTTTCATATATATCTTGTGTGGAGTTTCTTTTGTGGGGGGGCCGGGAGGTTGTGGCTGGGGGTGCGTGCGCAAATGCTTTACACATGACCTCCGAGATAGGCCTGACTGCTCGTGCCAAGCTACCAAGGGGGTGAGCAGGGGTTGTCTTGGTGGGTGACTTCCCTACCCTAACTAGAAATGGCGATCTCTGCCTGGCCTTGGCGCAAGCCTTGGCCGACCAGGGATCCCATTTCTAACAGGGACCATGAAGCAGGGGCGGTGCAGAATGACCACAGGTGAGTCCTGACCAGAGGACAGCAGGACAGACGGACCTCACGACTCACCGTTCAGCCAGCGCGAGTCGTGCTGCTCCGTGCGGATGGCGTGGCGGCTTCCCATGGTGCGGAACACGGCGGCGTCTGTGCCCATGAAGTCCACCTGGACACCAGCATAGAGATTGCCATCTGCAGAGGAGAGAGGAGCCAATCACACCAGGCGGTGGGCTGTGCAACGTGTTACAATCGGAAGCCGTCAGCATCAGCACCTCGGAGCACCATGCAACACACCTCAGAGCGCCAGGCAACACACCTCGGAGCGCTAGGCAACACACCTCGGAGCTCCACGCAACACACGTCGGAGCGCCAGGCAACACACCTCGGAGCGCCAGGCAACACATCCCGGAGCTCCACGCAACACACGTCGGAGCGCCAGGCAACACACCTCGGAGCGCCAAGCAACTCACCTCGGAGCGCCAAGCAACACACCTCGAGCACCAGGCAACACACCTCGGAGTACCAGGCAACACACCTCGGAGCACCAGGCAACACACCTCGGAGCGCCAGGCAACACACCTCGGAGCGCCAGGCAACACACCTCGGAGTGCCAGGCAACACACCTTGGAGCTCCAGGCAACACACCTCGGACTGCCAGCCAACACACCTCGGAGCGCCAGGCAACACACCTCGGAGCGCCAGGCAACACACCTCGGAGCGCCAGGCAACACACCTCGGAGTGCCAGGCAACACACCTTGGAGCTCCAGGCAACACACCTCGGACTGCCAGCCAACACACCTCGGAGCGCCAGGCAACACACCTCGGAGCGCCAGGCAACACACCTCGGAGCTCCAGGCAACACACCTCGGACCGCCAGGCAACACACCTCAGAGAGCCAAGCAATACACCTCGGAGCTCCAGGCAACACACCTCGGCGTGCCAGGCAACACACCTCAGAGCGCCAGGCAACACACCTCGGAGCTCCAGGCAACACACCTCGGAGCTCCAGGCAACACACCTCGGAGCGCCAGGCAACACATCTCGGAGCGCCAGGCAACACACATCGGAGCACCAGGCAACACACCTCGGAGCACCAGGCAACACAGCTCCGAGCACCAGCCAATACACCTCGGAGTACCAGTCAACTCATCTCGGAGCACCAGGCAACATACCTTGGAGCACCAGGCAACACACCTCGGAGAGCCAGGCAACACACCTCTGAGCGCCAGGCAACACACCTCGGAGCGCCAGGCAACACACCTCGGAGCGCCAGGCAACACACCTCGGAGTACCAGTCAACACACCTCGGAGCGCCAGGCAACACACCTCGGAGCACCAGGCAACACACCTCGGAGCACCAGGCAACACACCTCAGAGCACCAAGCAACACACCTCGGAGCGCCAAGCAACACACCTCGGAGCGCCAGGCAACACACCTCGGAGCACCATGCAACACACCTCAGAGCTCCAGGCAACACACCTCAAAGAGCCAGGCAACACACCTCGGAGCACCAGACAACACACCTCAGAGCGCCAGGCAACACACCTCGGCGCGCCAGGCACGACACCTCGGAGCGCCAGGCACGACACCTCGGAGCACCAGGCAACACACCTCGGAGCGCCAGGCAACACGCCTTAGAGCTTGAAGCAACGCACCTCAGAGTGCCACGCAACACACTTCGGAGCACCAGGCAACACACCTCAGAGCTCAATGCAACACACTTCTGAGCTTCAGCTCCATGCAACACACCTTAGAGCATCATAAACACACCTCAACGCTCCACCCAAGCGCTATGAGACCAAGAGTCGCTCCCCACACTCTAATACCCAGACTGTAAAAGTTGGCGTCCCTCCTATGGCAGGCGCCTGGTTTCCCAATGCAGAGACCCTGGATGCCTCTTCTCAACCCTCAGTGATATACACAGGCTGAATGAGAAGTTGCTGCCTCCTGTTGGCAATTTGCCGCCAAGAATAGATACCATGGAAAGCACACGTGGCCGGGCCACACAGCTTTATATATGTTATGTTATGCTAGTGAAGCTTTTAAAGCACACTTATACCCTAGGGTGTCCTGGCGCTGAGCACTGTCGAACCAATATCCAGATGGCACAGGGTTATTCGGAAAACATCGAAAAAATCAATGGGAGAGCAAGAGTATGCAGGACGCGTCCTGTCCCCAGATGCAATATGGTGAAACCATGTGGACTCGCCCACTATGTGTATGCGATTCTCTTAGTCACTGTTTAGTGGCCCAGCCGGGACGCCGAGGGACCGCAATCAGGTTTACCACGGAGGACTCTTCGTTACCAAATCGGTCATGCTTAGTGCCTCATCCCCGAGCCCCGTATACTGCCCTACAACCATGTAGCATTGAATTTTTTGCTACTCAAAAGTGTCCGTAAGAACGCCGACACTTTCCTTTTTATTGACCACACACCTTAGCAAGTGTGTAGGAAAAACACTGTTTTTTCACGTGGCAACAACCTCTTTTCGCCACTCACTATTCACCTTTGGTCCTGAAGAAAGCCCCGTTAAACACCTAGAGGGGGCTGAAACATGTAGACCGCCACACATAGGCCAACTCATAGGATAATTACCCCCTTAGTAGTTGCATTACACATACTTTTAATCAATACCCTGGGCCGCCAATAATAAATAGATAGGTAAGGATTCTCAGAGGTATTTTTAATCCTTTATTTTCACCCACATCACACTGCTGCACCAACACCCGCTCTGCTGTTACCAGGCGTCGAAGCACAACCAGGTGGTACTCGGCCGCCTGATTGGGACCCCGATGATGAAGCATGACACCAACCAGGTTGGTGTGCGAGGGGTCTTTTAATAACACCTAATGGGTCCTAAATCCAGGCAACTAGACAGTGACTAAGAATCGCATACACATAGTGAGCGAGTCCACATTGTTTCACCTTATTCGGAAAACAACCATGTTTTCAGCCCCTTCCTGAAAGAAAGGAGCTTGGTGGTGTTCCTGAGATGCACTGGTAGGTTGTTCCAAGCTTTTGCAGCACAGACGATAAAACTACTGCCGCCCCACCTAGCTTTCTTCACTCTGGGGATGGTCACCTGCTTTGCTTCCGAGAAACGCAAGGTTCTTCCGGGGACATACCATTGAAGATGATTCTTCAGATAGTCTGGTCCACTGCTCCTCAAGGACTTAAAAAACGCGCAGAGCGCTTTGAACTGTGCACGTTGTTTTACTGGGAGCCAGTGAAGCTGACGGAGGCCGTTCCTGACTGAGACAAACCTAGGTGTGCCCGTTATCAGCCTGGCTGCCGCATTTTGCACCAGCTGGAGTCTGTACAGATGTTTCTTATGTATGTATGTGTCTTGTAAAGCGTACTGCTGCCCTGAGGCATCCCGGCGCTGTAGACCGCTGGGGAACCCGTACTGGTTTTCCCTGTGGGATGGTCCCTTCTGGGTATCTCCAAGGTGAAACCAGGCATCCCCGGCGTCTGTGGGGGGCCGTTGTAGAGATGAGGCAAGCTCATGCCCAGAGTTGCCAAGCGTGATCCCTGGTTAGAGTAGGCACCGAGGTGAGAATTATCGAGTCCACTGACCCTGGTCCACGACCCAGCCGCGTAGGGAATTGAACCCTGGTCCCGGGCCGTTCTAAGCTTCCGGGTCTGCCGCCTCTAACCAGTGAGCCACACCACTCCACTTATGAATGTTCAAGTAGAGACTATTACAATAGTCCACCTGTGACAACATGAGCGCTGCGACTGCTGTCCGAAAGCTATCTGCTGATAACAAGAATGTTATTTTCCTCAAGATTCTGAGGAGGAAGAAGCTCGTCGAGGCCACCCCACCGACGTGATCCCCAAAGGTACGTTTATTATATAGCATACCCTCCTATCCAGGGTATGAGTGGCAGAACCATCAGCCAACCAGCGAATGGCTAGGGGCTTCTTGCCCAATAACTAGAGCTTGGAAGCAAAGCAGCCCCCCCTCGCCTGGGTGGTGCCACCTCACAATGGGAACCAATCAAGGCCTTTCTTGTTGCTCCATTGACATGCGTGAAGGAATGAGGCCCATCTCATTCTCCACTGACTCCAGCCCAGGGGTGAATTTGGAAGGCTGGTCGCCCTGGGGCCCCTCCCGGGTGGAGGTGGTCCCGGGTGGAGGTGGTCCCGCGTGGAGGTGGTCCCGGGTGGAGGTGGTCCCGGGTGGAGGTGGTCCCGGGTGGAGGTGGTCCCAGGTTGAGGTGGTCCCGGGTGGAGGTGGTCCGGGTGGAGGTGGTCCCGGGTGGAGGTGGTCCCGGGTGGAGGTGGTCCCGGGTGGAGGTGGTCCCGGGTGGAGGTGGTCCCGGGTGGAGGTGGTCCTTGAGGTGGTCCTTGGTGGAGGTGGTCCCGGGTGGAGGTGGTCCCGGGTGGAGGTGGTCCCGGGTGGAGGTGGTCCTTGAGGTGGTCCTTGGTGGAGGTGGTCCCGCGTGGAGGTGGTCCCGGGTGGAGGTGGTCCCGGGTGGAGGTGGTCCCAGGTTGAGGTGGTCCCGGGTGGAGGTGGTCCGGGTGGAGGTGGTCCCGGGTGGAGGTGGTCCCGGGTGGAGGTGGTCCCGGGTGGAGGTGGTCCTTGAGGTGGTCCTTGGTGGAGGTGGTCCCGGGTGGAGGTGGTCCCGGGTGGAGGTGGTCCTGGGTGGAGGTGGTCCCGGGTGGAGGTGGTCCCGGGTGGAGGTGGTCCGGGTGGAGGTGGTCCCGGGTGGAGGTGGTCCGGGTGGAGGTGGTCCCGGGTGGAGGTGGTCCCAGGTTGAGGTGGTCCCGGGTGGAGGTGGTCCGGGTGGAGGTGGTCCGGGTGGAGGTGGTCCGGGGTGGAGGTGGTCCCGGGTGGAGGTGGTCCCGGGTGGAGGTGGTCCCGGGTGGAGGTGGTCCCGGGTGGAGGTGGTCCCGGGTGGAGGTGGTCCGGGTGGAGGTGGTCCCGGGTGGAGGTGGTCCCGGGTGGAGGTGGTCCCGGGTGGAGGTGGTCCGGGTGGAGGTGGTCCCGGGTGGAGGTGGTCCCGGGTGGAGGTGGTCCTGGGTGGAGGTGGTCCCGGGTGCAGGTGGTCCCGGGTGGAGGTGGTCCCGGGTGGAGGTGGTCCCGGGTGGAGGTGGTCCCGGGTGGAGGTGGCCGACCCTGGACTGGAGCTTCAGTAAAGCTTCTCCTACAGGCATGCTACAGGAGAGTACAGTATGTGAATGAGCTGAACCCGTTGCCCTCTCAACCTGCAAAGAGCCCCCCCAGGAAGGATGGACCCCGGCGGCATGGGAGGCTCCTCAAACTGTAATCCCGGTCTGCCGGAGGCGCTGGCGGGGTGCAGGGTTTGCTACTGATTGAACCTGCCTCCCTTTCCCCTCTATAGTCCTGTCTAAGCGGTGGCTGCTGGGGTGGGATCTGGAACCAACTTAGGAGAGAGAGAGATGTCCAACCACTACAACCTTACAGCAGGATACAGAGGCCAGGTGGAGGTCTCTGGGGTCATGTATGGGCAGGTGGCGGTCTCTGGAGTCATGTATGGGCAGGTGGAGGCCTCTGGAGTCATGTATGGGCAGGTGAAGGTCTCTGGAGTCATGTATGGGCAGGTGGAGGCCTCTGGAGTCATGTATGGGCAGGTGGAGGTCTCTGGAGTCATGTATGGGCAGGTGGAGGCCTCTGGAGTCATGTATGGGCAGGTGGAGGTGTCTGGAGTCATGTAGGGGCAGGTGAAGGTCTCTGGAGTCATGTATGGGCAGGTGGAGGCCTCTGGAGTCATGTATGGGCAGGTGAAGGTCTCTGA
This sequence comes from Lissotriton helveticus, assembly GCF_964261635.1. Lineage (NCBI taxonomy): Eukaryota > Metazoa > Chordata > Amphibia > Caudata > Salamandridae > Lissotriton > Lissotriton helveticus. Next base: position 4,430,167 of record NC_136071.1, read on the forward strand.
AGTCATGTATGGGCAGGTGGAGGCCTCTGGAGTCATGTATGGGCAGGTGGAGGCCTCTGGAGTCATGTATGGGCAGGTGGAGGTGTCTGGAGTCATGTAGGGGCAGGTGAAGGTCTCTGGAGTCATGTAGGGGCAGGTGGAGGTGTCTGGAGTCATGTATGGGCCAGGTGAAGGTCTCTGGAGTCATGTAGGGGCAGGTGAAGGTCTCTGGAGTCATGTATGGGCAGGTGGAGGTGTCTGGAGTCATGTAGGGGCAGGTGAAGGTCTCTGGAGTCATGTAGGGGCAGGTGAAGGTCTCTGGAGTCATGTATGGGCAGGTGGAGGCCTCTGGAGTCATTTAGGGGCCGGGTGGAGGTCTCTGGGGTCACATAGGAGCCAGGAGGCGGTCTCTGGAGTCACGTAGGTGCCAATTAGAGGTCTCTGGAGTCATGTATGGGCCAGGTGGAGGTCTCTGGAGTCATGTATGGGCCAGGTGGAGGTCTCTGGAGTCATGTATGGGCCAGGTGGAGGTCTCTGGAGTCATGTATGGGCCAGGTGGAGGTCTCTGGAGTCATGTATGGGCCAGGTGGAGGTCTCTGGAGTCATGTATGGGCCAGGTGGAGGTCTCTGGGGTCATGTATGGGCAGGTGGAGGTCTCTGGGGTCATGTATGGGCAGGTGGAGGTCTCTGGGGTCATGTATGGGCCAGGTGGAGGTCTCTGGGGTCATGTATGGGCCAGGTGGAGGTCTCTGGGGTCATATATTGTCCAGGTGGAGGTCTCTGGGGTCATGTATGGGCCAGATGGAGGTCTCTGGGGTCATATATTGTCCTGGTGGAGGTCTCTGGGGTCATGTATGGGCCAGATGGAGGTCTCTGGGGTCATGTATGGGCCAGATGGAGGTCTCTGGGGTCATGTATGGGCCGGATGGAGGTCTCTGGGGTCATGTATGGGCCAGATGGAAGTCTCTGGAGTCACGTAGGGGCAGGTGGAGGCCTCTGGAGTCATGTATGGGCCAGGTGGAGGTGTCTGGAGTCATGTATGGGCCAGGTGGAGGTGTCTGGAGTCACGTAGGGCCAGGTGGAGGTGTCTGGAGTCATGCAGGGGCAGGTGAAGGTCTCTGGAGTCATGTATGGGCAGGTGGAGGCCTCTGGAGTCATGTATGGGCAGGTGGAGGTGTCTGGAGTCCTGTAGGGGCAGGTGGAGGTCTCTGGGGTCATGTAGGGGCAGGTGGAGGCCTCTGGAGTCATGTATGGGCCAGATGGAAGTCTCTGGAGTCACGTAGGGGCAGGTGGAGGCCTCTGGAGTCATGTATGGGCCAGATGGAAGTCTCTGGAGTCACGTATGGTCCTGGTGGAGGCCTCTGGAGTCATGTATGGGCAGGTGGAGGCCTCTGGAGTCATGTAGGGGCAGGTGAAGGTCTCTGGAGTCATGTATGGGCAGGTGGAGGCCTCTGGAGTCATGTAGGGGCCAGGTGGAGGTCTCTGGGGTCATGTAGGGGCAGGTGGAGGCCTCTGGAGTCATGTATGGGCAGGTGGAGGTGTCTGGAGTCATGTAGGGGCAGGTGGAGGTCTCTGGGGTCATGTAGGGGCAGGTGGAGGCCTCTGGAGTCATGGAGGGGCAGGTGAAGGTCTCTGGAGTCATGTATGGGCAGGTGGAGGCCTCTGGAGTCATGTATGGGCAGGTGGAGGTGTCTGGAGTCATGTAGGGGCAGGTGGAGGTCTCTGGGGTCATGTAGGGGCAGGTGGAGGCCTCTGGAGTCATGGAGGGGCAGGTGAAGGTCTCTGGAGTCATGTATGGGCAGGTGGAGGTCTCTGGGGTCATGTAGGGGCAGGTGGAGGTCTCTGGGGTCATGTAGGGGCAGGTGGAGGTCTCTGGGGTGATGTAGGGGCAGGTGGAGGTCTCTGGGGTCATGTAGGGGCAGGTAGAGGTCTCTGGGGTCATGTAGGGGCAGGTGGAGGCCTCTGGAGTCATGTATGGGCAGGTGGAGGTGTCTGGAGTCATGTAGGGGCAGGTGGAGGTCTCTGGGGTCATGTATGGTCCAGGTGGAGGTCTCTGGGGTCATGTAGGGGCCAGGTGGCGGTCTCTGGGGTCACGTATGGGCAGGTGAAGGTCTCTGGAGTCATGTAGGGGCAGGTGGAGGTCTCTGGGGTCATGTAGGGGCAGGTGGAGGCCTCTGGAGTCATGTAGGGGCAGGTGAAGGTCTCTGGAGTCATGTATGGGCAGGTGGAGGCCTCCGGAGTCATGTATGGGCAGGTGGAGGTGTCTGGAGTCGTGTAGGGGCAGGTGGAGGTCTCTGGGGTCATGTAGGGATCAGGTGGCGGTCTCTGGGGTCATGTAGGGGCAGGTGGAGGTCTCTGGAGTCATGTATGGGCAGGTGAAGGTCTCTGGAGTCATGTATGGGCAGGTGGAGGCCTCTGGAGTCATGTATGGGCAGGTGGAGGTCTCTGGGGTCATGTAGGGGCAGGTGGAGGTCTCTGGAGTCATGTATGGGCAGGTGAAGGTCCTGGAGTCATGTATGGGCAGGTGGAGGCCTCTGGAGTCATGTATGGGCAGGTGGAGGTCTCTGGGGTCATGTAGGGGCAGGTGGAGGTCTCTGGGGTGATGTAGGGGCAGGTGGAGGTCTCTGGGGTCATGTAGGGGCAGGTAGAGGTCTCGGGAGTCACGTATGGGCAGGTGGAGGCCTCTGGAGTCATGTATGGGCAGGTGGAGGTGTCTGGAGTCATGTATGGGCAGGTGGAGGTGTCTGGAGTCATGTAGGGGCAGGTGGAGGTCTCTGGGGTCATGTATGGTCCAGGTGGAGGTCTCTGGGGTCATGTAGGGGCCAGGTGGCGGTCTCTGGGGTCACGTATGGGCAGGTGAAGGTCTCTGGAGTCATGTAGGGGCAGGTGGAGGTCTCTGGGGTCATGTAGGGGCAGGTGGAGGCCTCTGGAGTCATGTATGGGCAGGTGAAGGTCTCTGGAGTCATGTATGGGCAGGTGGAGGCCTCTGGAGTCATGTATGGGCAGGTGGAGGTGTCTGGAGTCATGTAGGGGCAGGTGGAGGTCTCTGGGGTCATGTAGGGGCAGGTGGCGGTCTCTGGGGTCATGTAGGGGCAGGTGGAGGTCTCTGGAGTCATGTATGGGCAGGTGAAGGTCTCTGGAGTCATGTATGGGCAGGTGGAGGCCTCTGGAGTCATGTATGGGCAGGTGGAGGTCTCTGGGGTCATGTAGGGGCAGGTGGAGGTCTCTGGAGTCATGTATGGGCAGGTGGAGGTGTCTGGAGTCATGTAGGGGCAGGTGGAGGTCTCGGGAGTCACGTATGGGCAGGTGGAGGCCTCTGGAGTCATGTATGGGCAGGTGGAGGTGTCTGGAGTCATGTATGGGCAGGTGGAGGTGTCTGGAGTCATGTAGGGGCAGGTGGAGGTCTCTGGGGTCATGTATGGTCCAGGTGGAGGTCTCTGGGGTCATGTAGGGGCAGGTGGCGGTCTCTGGGGTCATGTATGGGCCAGGTGGAGGTCTCTGGAGTCATGTATGGGCAGGTGGAGGTGTCTGGAGTCATGTAGGGGCAGGTGGAGGTCTCTGGGGTCATGTAGGGGCAGGTAGAGGTCTCGGGAGTCACGTATGGGCAGGTGGAGGCCTCTGGAGTCATGTATGGGCAGGTGGAGGTGTCTGGAGTCATGTATGGGCAGGTGGAGGTGTCTGGAGTCATGTAGGGGCAGGTGGAGGTCTCTGGGGTCATGTATGGTCCAGGTGGAGGTCTCTGGGGTCATGTAGGGGCAGGTGGCGGTCTCTGGGGTCATGTATGGGACAGGTGGAGGTCTCTGGAGTCATGTATGGGCAGGTGGAGGTGTCTGGAGTCATGTAGGGGCAGGTGGAGGTCTCTGGGGTCATGTATGGTCCAGGTGGAGGTCTCTGGGGTCATGTAGGGGCAGGTGGCGGTCTCTGGGGTCATGTATGGGCCAGGTGGAGGTCTCTGGAGTCATGTATGGGCAGGTGGAGGTGTCTGGAGTCATGTATGGGCAGGTGGAGGTGTCTGGAGTCATGTAGGGGCAGGTGGAGGTCTCTGGGGTCATGTATGGTCCAGGTGGAGGTCTCTGGGGTCATGTAGGGGCAGGTGGCGGTCTCTGGGGTCATGTATGGGCCAGGTGGAGGTCTCTGGAGTCATGTATGGGCAGGTGGAGGTGTCTGGAGTCATGTAGGGGCAGGTGGAGGTCTCTGGGGTCATGTATGGGCAGGTGGAGGTCTCTGGGGTCATGTAGGGGCAGGTGGAGGCCTCTGGAGTCATGTATGGGCAGGTGGAGGCCTCTGGAGTCATGTATGGGCAGGTGGAGGTGTCTGGAGTCATGTATGGGCAGGTGGAGGTGTCTGGAGTCATGTATGGGCAGGTGGAGGTGTCTGGAGTCATGTAGGGGCAGGTGGAGGTCTCTGGGGTCATGTATGGTCCAGTGGAGGTGTCTGGAGTCATGTATGGGCAGGTGGAGGTGTCTGGAGTCATGTAGGGGCAGGTGGAGGTCTCTGGGGTCATGTATGGTCCAGGTGGAGGTCTCTGGGGTCATGTAGGGGCAGGTGGCGGTCTCTGGGGTCATGTATGGGCCAGGTGGAGGTCTCTGGAGTCATGTATGGGCAGGTGGAGGTGTCTGGAGTCATGTAGGGGCAGGTGGAGGTCTCTGGGGTCATGTATGGGCAGGTGGAGGTCTCTGGGGTCATGTAGGGGCAGGTGGAGGCCTCTGGAGTCATGTATGGGCAGGTGGAGGCCTCTGGAGTCATGTATGGGCAGGTGGAGGTGTCTGGAGTCATGTATGGGCAGGTGGAGGTGTCTGGAGTCATGTATGGGCAGGTGGAGGTGTCTGGAGTCATGTAGGGGCAGGTGGAGGTCTCTGGGGTCATGTATGGTCCAGGTGGAGGTGTCTGGAGTCATGTAGGGGCAGGTGGAGGTCTTTGGGGTCATGTATGGTCCAGGTGGAGGTCTCTGGGGTCATGTAGGGGCAGGTGGCGGTCTCTGGGGTCATGTATGGGCCAGGTGGAGGTCTCTGGAGTCATGTATGGGCAGGTGGAGGTGTCTGGAGTCATGTAGGGGCAGGTGGAGGTCTCTGGGGTCATGTATGGGCAGGTGGAGGTCTCTGGGGTCATGTAGGGGCAGGTGGAGGTCTCTGGGGTCATGTATGGGCCAGGTGGAGGCCTCTGGAGTCATGTATGGGCAGGTGGAGGTGTCTGGAGTCATGTATGGGCAGGTGGAGGTGTCTGGAGTCATGTAGGGGCAGGTGGAGGTCTCTGGGGTCATGTATGGTCCAGGTGGAGGTCTCTGGGGTCATGTAAGGGCAGGTGGAGGTGTCTGGAGTCATGTATGGGCAGGTGGAGGTGTCTGGAGTCATGTAGGGGCAGGTGGAGGTCTCTGGGGTCATGTATGGTCCAGGTGGAGGTGTCTGGAGTCATGTATGGGCAGGTGGAGGTGTCTGGAGTCATGTAGGGGCAGGTGGAGGTCTCTGGGGTCATGTATGGTCCAGGTGGAGGTGTCTGGAGTCATGTATGGGCAGGTGGAGGTGTCTGGAGTCATGTAGGGGCAGGTGGAGGTCTCTGGGGTCATGTATGGTCCAGGTGGAGGTGTCTGGAGTCATGTATGGGCAGGTGGAGGTGTCTGGAGTCATGTAGGGGCAGGTGGAGGTCTCTGGGGTCATGTATGGGCCAGGTGGAGGTCTCTGGAGTCATGTATGGGCAGGTGGAGGTGTCTGGAGTCATGTAGGGGCAGGTGGAGGTCTCTGGGGTCATGTATGGGCAGGTGGAGGTGTCTGGAGTCATGTAGGGGCAGGTGGAGGTCTCTGGGGTCATGTATGGGCAGGTGGAGGTCTCTGGGGTCATGTAAGGGCAGGTGGAGGCCTCTGGAGTCATGTATGGGCAGGTGGAGGCCTCTGGAGTCATGTATGGGCAGGTGGAGGTGTCTGGAGTCATGTATGGGCAGGTGGAGGTGTCTGGAGTCATGTATGGGCAGGTGGAGGTCCCTTGGGTCATGTAGGGGCAGGTGGAGGTGTCTGGAGTCATGTAGGGGCAGGTGGCGGTCTCTGGGGTCATGTATGGGCCAGGTGGAGGTCTCTGGAGTCATGTATGGGCAGGTGGAGGTGTCTGGAGTCATGTAGGGGCAGGTGGAGGTCTCTGGGGTCATGTATGGGCAGGTGGAGGTCTCTGGGGTCATGTAGGGGCAGGTGGAGGCCTCTGGAGTCATGTATGGGCAGGTGGAGGCCTCTGGAGTCATGTATGGGCAGGTGGAGGTGTCTGGAGTCATGTAGGGGCAGGTGGAGGTCTCTGGGGTCATGTATGGGCAGGTGGAGGTCTCTGGGGTCATGTATGGTCCAGGTGGAGGTCTCTGGGGTCACGTAGGGGCAGGTGGAGGCCTCTGGAGTCATGTATGGTCCAGGTGGAGGTCTCTGGGGTCACGTAGGGGCAGGTGGAGGTCTCTGGAGTCATGTATGGTCCAGGTGGAGGCCTCTGGAGTCATGTATGGTCCAGGTGGAGGTCTCTGGGGTCACGTAGGGGCAGGTGGAGGTCTCTGGAGTCATGTATGGTCCAGGTGGAGGCCTCTGGAGTCATGTATGGTCCAGGTGGAGGTCTCTGGGGTCACGTAGGGGCAGGTGGAGGCCTCTGGAGTCATGTATGGTCCAGGTGGAGGTCTCTGGGGTCACGTAGGGGCAGGTGGAGGTCTCTGGAGTCATGTATGGTCCAGGTGGAGGTCTCTGGGGTCATGTATGGGCAGTCAGAGGTCTGTAGGGTCACGTACGGGGCAGAATGAGTAACTCCAATCCTCCCGCATGCCTGGGACACGGCAACGTCGGCACTAGCTGCCCCAGCCCACCCTGCTGCACCGCGGCTTCCCTTCCAGGGCTATTGTTATAAACATTGTGTCTTTCTAGGGCCCAGAATGTGGGAGTGCACGCTTTTCAAGCCAATGAGAGTTCAATGATGGCGCTTTTATCAAATGAACAAACCTGGCGCAGTCATCAATTCTACCCACGTGAGCCGGAACGGCGAGAATTAATCTCATACAAAGACATTCTCGATCGTTGAACCATTTTATTTGAGCATCGATCACTAGGCGCTGCTAATCAGAGTTTCTGGAACTTTAGTGGCTGCAGGGGCGCTTTGCACCTGATGCTTATTGCTAACTTGGATACTGTTCGACAAGTTCCCCATATAACACTTCATGTATCAGGCCACAGGTTAGAGACAAGCTTTCCACCAGGGGCATTGGACAAGCAGGCACTACTACAGCATCGACGGTGATAGAAGGTGGCTGTACGTTGGGACCCTTCCCAGGCGACTCACGGCTGCTCTGCGTTATCAGCATCTTCAGACAGAGAGGGTAGGCTTCCTGTCCAGACTAAAGAATAAAGACTTAGGGCCCGATGTAGGTCGCCGAATACCGGTCGGTAACGGCCGATTTCGGACGTTACCGACCGGTATTTGGGATTGGACATGTAGGTGGCCTGAATTGTACCGAATCAGTAAATCAAGATGTAGGTGGCACTTTCAACAGTGCCACAGGCCATTACCGATTCATAATTTACCACCAAATAATATTTGGTGGTAAATAACGAATTCCTGTATACATGCACATCTGTGCATGTACACCTGTGCCATGTGGCACACATACATTCCCTAAGGGCATGAATGTGTGTCACATGGCACACAAGCCAGAATCTGGGGTCCAACAGGGTTTCAAAGTGACACCCTGTCCCCCTTGGAATCCCATAGGAATCAATGGCAATTATCGAATCTGTAAATACCGATTCGGTAATTACCGATTTTTACCGATTCGGTAATTGAATCGGTAAAAATACCTACATCCCGATTGCCAGGTCTTATATACCCAATCGGTATGATTCGGTATTTCAGAATCGGTAATCTGGGATTACCTACATCGGGCCCTTATTGTTCTGAAAAAAAGGTAGACGAACTCGGAATCTGGCAGCTTATTTACTAATCTGCTAGAGCTAACATAGCTCCTAGAGACAGCACAAAGAGGGTGCTAGGACAGTAAAATGCAATAACCACCTTAGAACATTTCCTGTTATTCTCATTACTTATACATTGCTTTGCTGCATCACTGTTTATTTTCTGTGTGGTTACACTTCATGTCATGTGCATTCTGTTTCCTAATGCTCTTTTAGTTTGGTATTCCCTTACGAAAGAAGGTTTGGGTGTCCAGTTATTGTCCCTGACCCGTCCTATGGGACTGATTAATACCAGAAACACTTCTTATGCAAACATTACTCGGTGGATGGTGTATTTGTTGCAGTCCAACCCGATTTCTGATTCGGGTTAGCACATTGACTGAGCCCTTAGTGCCAGGGGGTCGGAAGGCCACACCCTGTGATTCTGGGGGGACCTGGAGAGCAGGCCTCAATGGCCTGTAGGGGACAGTGTGCCAGCAGTCCTGTGCCCCAGGAATGCAGTCGACATGGGCAGCGGGTATGGGTGAGAGTGTGAAGCAGAAGCTCCCTCAGAGTTTGTGGATGCCCTTTTACTACCCCCCTACTGCCCCTCTGCTCATCTCTGCAGCTCCTTCATGCAAGAGGCGACCCTTACTACTGAGCCCAAAGATGTTTTATGCCAGAGCTTCGGGCAACACTCAGACCTCGAAAGACACCGCTCCACTGTTCGAATTGAAAATGTTACTGTCCCTTGCTCGTGCTTTATTCTGTGTTAAGTTGGCATTCATGGCGCCATTTTATTAGTAACCGCCATCCTGTTTCATGATCGAAGCTAAGTTCCTGCCTCGTACCGCTTGCCTCAGCAGAAAACTCTCTCCATGCACCTTTGCTCGTGTTTCTCCGAGGCCGATTTCAGCCGCACGAATGAATGTACTCTCTATTGTTGCGTACCTTAGCGGTTCGATAGGCTCGTTCCCACCTTCACTCTAATGGCGAGCAAGGGTGGAGTGGCCTTGGAGTGAAGATAACATGTACCTGGTCCCAGGGATGTAGCTCATCTTTCTGTGCCTTCTTTGTTTGCTGGCGCCTGTACTGGAATTTTCTAGCTTGGGCGTGTTCTTAGGGAGTTGGAAATGTATAATATCTTATGGTATGTTGGATGGAGTCAGTCTCTCGGCAGCCATCTTGTGAGGCTGGTCAGACTGGGCCCCGTGCAGCGCAGTACTAATAAATAACTTTGGTTTGCATTCTCTACTGTCTGACCGACTCTTCATTGTTTGGAAGGCTGAGAGGTGGTCGCGAGTGACCCGGGTCAACCTATTCGGGTCACTTCCTTCACCACCGATAGTCTCATACTGCACCACTAAACAGGCTCTAATTCCTCACACACCAAAGAGGGCTATGGACACCTCACACACCGAAAAGAGCTCAAGACACCCTCACACACCGAAAAGAGCTCAAGACACCCTCACACACCGAAGAGGGCTCAAGACACCATCACACACCGAAGAGGGCTATGGACACCCTCACACACCGAAAAGAGCTCAAGACACCCTCACACACCGAAGAGAGCTCAAGACACCCTCACACACCGAAAAGAGCTCAAGACACCCTCACACACCGAAGAGGGCTCAAGACACCCTCACACACCGAAAAGAGCTCAAGACACCCTCACACACCGAAAAGAGCTCAAGACACCCTCACACACTGAAGAGGGCTCAAGAAACCCTCACACACCAAAGAGGGCTCAAGACACCCTCACACACCGAAGAGGGCTCAAGACACCCTCACACACCAAAGAGGGCTCAAGACACCCTCACACACCAAAAAGAGCTCAAGACGCCCTCACACACCGAAGAGGGCTCAAGACACCCTCACACACCAAAGAGGGCTCAAGACACCCTCACACACCGAAAAGAGCTCAAGACACCCTCACACACCGAAGAGGGCTCAAGACACCCTCACACACCAAAGAGGGCTCAAGACACCCTCACACACCGAAGAGGGCTCAAGACACCCTCACACACCAAAGAGGGCTCAAGATACCCTCACACACCGAAGAGGGCTCAAAACACCATCACACACCAAAGAGGGCTCAAGACACCCTCACACACTGAAGAGGGCTCAAGACACCCTCACACACCAGAGAGGGCTAAAGACACCCTCACACACCGAAGAGGGCTATGGACACCCTCACACACCGAAGAGGGCTCAAGACACCCTCACACACCAAAGAGGGCTCAAGACACCCTCACACACCGAAGAGGGTTCAAGACACCCTCACACTCCAAAGAGGGCTTAAGACACCCTCACTCACCGAAGAGGGCTCAAGACACCCTCACACACCGAAGAGGGCTCAAGACACCCTCACACAACACCCTCACACACCGAAGAGGGCTCAAGACACCCTCACACGACACCCTCACACACCGAAGAGGCCTCAAGACACCCTCACACACCAAAGAGGGCTCAAGACACCCTCACACGCCAAAGAGGGCTCAAGACACCCTCACACGCCAAAGAGGGCTTAAGACACCCTCACACACCGAAGAGGGCTCAAGACACCCTCACACACCGAAGAGGGCTCAAGACACCCTCACACAACACCCTCACACACCGAAGAGGGCTCAAGACACCCTCACACGACACCCTCACACACCGAAGAGGCCTCAAGACACCCTCACACACCAAAGAGGGCTCAAGACACCCTCACACGCCAAAGAGGGCTCAAGACACCCTCACACACCGAAGAGGGCTCAAGACACCCTCACACACCAAAGAGAGCTCAAGACACCCTCACACACCGAAAAGAGCTCAAGACACCCTCACACACCGAAAAGAGCTCAAGACACCCTCACACACCGAAAAGAGCTCAAGACACCCTCACACACCGAAAAGAGCTCAAGACACCCTCACACACCGAAAAGAGCTCAAGACACCCTCACACACCGAAAAGAGCTCAAGACACCCTCACACACCGAAGAGGGCTCAAGACACCCTCACACACCGAAAAGAGCTCAAGACACCCTCACACACCGAAAAGAGCTCAAGACACCCTCACACACCGAAGAGGGCTCAAGACACCCTCACACACCAAAGAGGGCTCAAGACACCCTCACACACCGAAGAGGGCTCAAGATACCCTCACACACCGAAGAGGGCTCAAGACACCCTCACACACCAAAGAGGGCTCAAGACACCCTCACACACCGAAGAGGGCTCAAGACACCCTCACACACCAAAGAGGGCTCAAGATACCCTCACACACCGAAGAGGGCTCAAGACACCCTCACACACCGAAAAGAGCTCAAGACACCCTCACACACCGAAGAGGGCTCAAGACACCCTCACACACCAAAGGGGTCATTGAACACCCCCAGACACACCTGTCCCCCCAAGAAAAGGCCACACCCCCACTCACTGATCAGAGCCGCCATGTTGTCCTGCTTCGGGTCATATGGACACTTCCCTTTCCCTGACTCCAGTGTTCCCGGGACCATTCGGAACAGGTATTCCTGTGGAAGAGAGAAGAGAGTCAGTGACACTTTCTGCCCCATGTATCGCCCTCTGGTGAAAGCGGTTCTGCTGGTATCTGGGCTGTTCACCTCCCTCTGGTGAGTCTTTCCAGATAGGGAGGGTCAGATATGCGGCGATTTAAGCTAACCTGGTCAGAGGCAAGTCCACTGTCTCCGTCATTTACCGTGATCTGGTGAGAGTTAGGCCAACTCTGTGCACCATCGGATGGCTGTACACATGGAGTGACTCTGCTCAAACTATTCAGACTATCATTCAGTCTGTCACTGCAGTTACTTGCACAAATGGAGAGTGCATCATGACACAGAGATGAGGGCTCAGTAGAGGGTCTGGTGGAGCAGGAGGATCTCCAGTGCTCATTTGGGGACTGGCACTTACTTTTCCTCATCCGACATTTCCAGAGAGAGGCGCTGTACCCTCAGGTGTGAGGCCTCGGCCTCCCTTACCTATGGAGCCCAGGTCCTGCTGCAGGCCAGGGGTTCACCTACCTTTGCCAGGGGTTCACCTACCTGGCCCCATACAAGTGATCACTTACCTCTGACCTCCAGCCGCGGTTGATGAGGGTGCAGACGGGGTGGTAGGCTCCGGTCCCACAGGTGAACAGGTGAGTGCGGTTCAAGGGCTCGATTAACCGGATGTAGTTGAAGCATTCACCCTGGGAGGAATAGAAACACCTGGGTTCATGAGCAGGAAGTCTGCACCGTCATCATGCAGCTTGCACAAGCAATCCCCTTACACACTCGGGCCGTCGCTGGCACTCCTCACACACACATGGTAATCACTGACAAACCTGCAACCTCACACACCTTACACACAACCCTTTAACATAGCAAACACCGTGGTACATTTTAGATTCATCCCTCTTATGTAACCAGGTGCTCTCATGGGGAAACAGCCATTACAACGTGGTTGTTACCACGCATAGCCTTTACCACGCATAGCCTTTACCGTGCATTTTTTTACAACGCATATGCCTTTACCAAACATGCCTTTACAACTAATTACGTTGTAAAGGTATGTATGGTAAAGGTATATGTGTGGTACTGGTGGAAAGGGCATATGTGTGGTAAGGGTGGTGAAGGCTATCAGTGCCTTTAGAGGAAATGGAAAGACCTTTCCGCTTCCTCTTTACGACGTGCACCGCGCCTCAGAGGAGCTGCCTGGCTGTCATGGAGAGGTAAGGGGTATTGGGTCTGAGGCAGGGGCTATGGTGCTAGGGTTTTGTGCTGGGGTGGGTATTTAAAAAAAAGGCTGGGGCCCGGGGGGGGGGGGTCACACAGGGGTTCGCTTTTAGGGCTCAGGGGAGGGGTCGTTGTTACAAGGGCTGGTGCCCAGGGGGGACACACAGGAGTCCACTTTTAGAGTTCAGGGGAAGAGTCATTTTTACAAGGTCTTGGGACCAGGGGGGTCACGCTGGAGGCCACTTTTAGGGCTAAGGACAGGGGAGGGGTATTTTTTTAAAAGGGCCGGAAAGGAGTCGCACTGGGGTCTGCTTTTTTGGGGGGGTTCTCCACAGGGGAGGGGTATTGTTAGGCTATCCTGTTTTCGATTTAAACCTATAATAACTGATAAAACCCCACCAGAAGGGAACTAGCCCTCACCAGTGTAACCATATAAACACTGAAAAAGCACTTGCACAACCACAAACTAAATGCTAGTCAAAGACAGGAAAAGGAGAGGGAAAAGGTCATTTTTATTTCTTCCTGAAGGGGCCAATACAATGTAACTTTGTCATACAAGGTAGAAGCAATACAGACCGGGCTCACATTATTCGGCTTGAGTTTCGTTCTTTAGGAATGTCACCAAAATATTGGTTCTTCTTCTTTTTGCTTTTTTCAGTTTTGTGGTCTTTGGTCTAAAGATTCAGGTTTTAGAAGCATGTTTTAGGCCTTGTTTAATTATTTTATAAACTGTAGAGAATTAGGAAATATCAAAATCATATTTGATATTTTGGCTACGTTTGATTCTTTCACTGATAGGTAAAATGTCTATTTTCATAAGAATCTTTTCCAATATGAACCATCACATTTACCCACAGAGAATGGGTAAAAACTCTTGAAACATCAGCCTCCTTTTCTGGCGATTCAGCATTGATTGTAAGTGAATTGCCAAACACCTCAGGCTTTAAACATTCAATGCAAAGTGTAGTGGCAGGTATATCTGGAAAAAGTGTTGTCACCAAGCATTTGAGATAGTGGTGAAAACATAACACCAAACTTTTGGAAAACATGGAACACAGTGTCACTTGGAATGCTGCTGCAAAAAGTTCTTACCGAGTTCCACAAAGATTGGAGTGATATTGTTTGTCACAGATAAAAGTTCACATGGGAAGGAAAGAGCGAGCGCACATGACTAAAGACTCACTGAAGAAGTATTGTATCGTTTACTACAATAGGTTTGATCTGTAAAAATGTATTTGGACCTCATATACACAGTATGTACATTTTGTGTATACCATGCATTATCAGTGCAGAAATCAATAATAAAAGCAAAATTTTCCATAAACACCAGAAAAACATTGTTTCTGTTGTTTTTAATGGCGTGAACATGCGTAACCACTGATAACCACTGTTTTTTTAGGCATTGAAATCACTTGAAAACACTGAAATAACCCCACCATATTTTAACAAAAATAGAAACTAAAAACAAGAAAGACTAGTTATTTTTAAAAAGGGCTGGGGGGGGTCACGAAGTGGTCTGCTTTTAGGGCTCAAGGTAGGGATATTTTGTACAAGGGCAGGGGGCCCGGGGTGTCACACTGGAGGGCACTTTTAGGGCTCAAGGTAGGAGTATTTTTTTTTAGATGGGCTGGGGGCCAATGGAGGCGCACTGGGTGTCCGCTTTTAGGGCTCAGGAGAGGGCTATTTTTAAAATGGGCTGGGGGTCACGCAGAGGTCTGCTTTTAGGGATTAGGGGAGGAGTAGTTTTCACAAGGGCTGGGGGTTGCACTGGGGGCAACTTTTAGGGTTCAGGGGAGGGGTCGTTTTTACAATGGCTGGGGTCCAGGGGTCGTGCTGGGGCCCTTTTTTAGGGCTCAGGGGAAGGGTATTTTTGAAAAGGACTGGGCCTGGGGAGCAGGGGGGGGGGTTAGTGCGCTAGGGACCTGTTTTAGGGTTCAGGGCATGGGTCAGGGAAAACCTTTACCACACATATGCCTTTCACATCCATGCTTTTTAAAGACATGCAGGGTAAAGGCAAATTTGTTGTAAAAAATGTGTGGTGAAGGTTATGCGTGGTGATGGCATTCGCAATGTAACGCATGCGTGTTAAAGGTAACCCTGGGCGAAGCACTATGCTACGCTCGCGGAGTTTGCAAAGTTTTCGCAACTTCACACTACGCGAGCTGCACGTAGCACAGTGCGAAAATGCGTAGTGCAGCGTAGCGTAGTGCAGCGGTCATTTTTTGCTTGTTCGCGGTCCTGAACGTCATGTTCACGACCGCGAGCAAGCAAAATGACATCCGGGCGAGATTCTCAACGCGAGGAAGTCAGGTTTCTCATTGTGAGTGGTTGCGCATGCTCGCGACCGCTCTCAATGAGAAACTACCTGTTCTCGTTGAGAAAGCTGCCGCTTGAGTAATAATGTACTCGAGCAGCAGAAAACTACAGCTCGCACTGTGCAAGATGCCGTTTTCAATGCTTGCACAGTGCCGGATCCTTGTCCGCACTGTGCAATCATTGAAAACGCATCTTGCACAGTGCAAACATGCTACTACGCAGCTCGCGTAGTGCTACGTGAAGTTCGCGTAGTGCGAAGTGCACTTCGCGTAGCGCTACTTCGCAAACTACGCCCACCCTTAGTTAAAGGCATGCGTTGCAATGGAATGCATTGTATTGTCATACATCCGCTCTCGTGCATCTGTCACACACTAGCATCCCCAATGCTCACTTCCCACACCTCATACGCTCTCATCCTACCCCCTCGTACCATCAAATGCTAACCGTACAAAGGCACTTTACACACACAAACTCTGCCATGCCTCCCATGCAACACACCAGTCCTAGGTCGCCTGACAGTAGCCCACCACCTTGTCTTTGCATGGTGGAATGGTTCCCTACAACCCTAGGCCACCAACTTTCACTCCCAGCACACTCGAGTGGTTCCTAACACTTGTCCTTCCTCGCATGATACTCACCTCCCGTCCTTTACCCGCCAACCGGCACTCGTTTTGTCGGAGTGGCTGCGCAGGCCAGTGGATCTGCAACATTGAGAAAAGAGGGAGCATTATGCTACCGCAAGGTACAATGCACCATCATGCCCCTCCCCACTCCCGCCTCTTAAATCCGGTCTCCTAACTGCAATGAAAAACTATTTCAGATTCTTTGTGACTCACAACCTCTCAATACTCACTACAGACTCATGTCTGTGGGAAACCAGACCACTGGATTATGGGTAGAATATCCTCATTCTTGATATTGCACAAAACAAAACACAACAAATCTATAATGTAAGCAAGAGCAATTGCGGCACCGCACTCAAGACTGAGCCTCAGATTTAGCTGCTGCACTGAGAGTTTGATTCATCCTCGCTTTGTAATGATCATTCACACTACTTTCAATAATCTGTGGATGACAAAGGCACTGATTTGTGCCTGATCTGTCCAGCAGAGAGTGCTAGTTTCTATAACCTAAATCCTGATGAAGACCTTGTTCAAATGATGTTTCTAGGTGTTGAAACGTCGACTCCATTTCTGTTTTGGATCGCGGTCATATGATAAAAGATAAGAAGCAATAATCTTCACAATTACTCTTGCTAACACTGTACTTCATAACTCACAATATGTACTGGATCACTTGTCCCTGTTTGCAGCACATTTACAATTGTAACTCCAGTCCAACAAACATTGGGGAAAGGTCATACATTTGGGGCTTAAGGAATGTTCAGATTTACTATTCTAACACCACTCTAACATATGTGGGAAAAAGGCATACATTGCGGGTAGGGTTAGATTTACTATTCTTACTTTTATCTAACAAATGTTAGGGAAAGTGCAAATACTTGGCAGGTCAACTTCAAAGCAACCAAATAACATAAGTACTCATTAAATATTATATAACATTTTTTAAATAAGACATTTATGAAGCCAAAAAAATCAATAAAATATTTTTATATTGGAAAAACAAATAAAAATAACTGAATTGTTTTTTAGAAAATTATAACAAATGTAAAAAACAGTATCCTTAAAAATCCCACATAAAAGACACACATATAAAATGAATGCTGTATTAAATGCTATTTTACATTTTTAATTAGTTATAAATTATTTTGTTTATAAAAACAAGCTACCCATTCAGACAACCCCTGTGCCATACAGCCTATTATAAAATGTATTAACATTTATTTGAAAGAAAACCTATAAAATATATTTACAATTTATAATTAAGCATACAATGAGTTCCTGATTAAAACTTTGCATAAATAATACAATAATTAATTGAACATATTTTTATATATTTTATTTAAGAGATTGCTTGCTGAACTTCCAAATAAGCACCAAAATCCAAAACTAAAATGTAATACATAATGAAATAAACCTTAAACATTTAAACAAATGAATAACAGTTAAAAGATATTAAAAGATGATCATATTAATCAATAATTAACATGTTAATAGAAAACACTATTTATCCAATGCCCCAATAAAGTCAACCAACATCTTGCTGCATTAAAAAAATATATATACATTTCACAATAATATATATATATATATATACTATAAACATATAGATAAAATATAACAAAGCACAATAACAAAAACCAGATTAAAGTAAAAAATATTTTAAACTTTGCTATTATAGTAAATCAGATATACCGGACTATGGTATTTTGGTTCACAATATTGCTGTAGTTACAATATTTTGACCATGACATTATTGTCAAACAAGATTTTTGAGTAAATTTTCAGAAGAAATACCTTCTCATGACTATTCAGTGTCAGGACATGCAGGGCATTCAGAATCCCAAATCTGGGTGGTGGTCTTTGCGGACACCAAGTCTTCCGATTGATGTTAGAGATGGAAGCTCCTCTTCGCCGGGTTATATCCGCACTGTTTTTAGTCCTGTGGTTCCATTACAAATTTCTCAATAGTAGCGGGAGTCTTCTGTGAATGAGCCAGGCTAGGGAGCTTGCTGGCGATGTCTTTGTGGACGTGTGAAGAACGGATTTGTATTTCTGTGGTGCTCTTCGGGTCAGTTTATTGTTCTCTGGAACTCCTGTAAACATGATTTGTCGTTCGCCTCTTCATTGGCCTATGATAGACTCTTCTAACCCTGTGAGAACATTCTTCAGTTTGATCTACGTTGCATGAAAGCTCTCAGCCTTGGAAGGGTTACAATGACCAGTTTCCAACTCTACTGTCCCATCGGTGTCCAGACCTAGCTTTTAGGATAAATGCCGAAGCCGAGGTGCTAGTGCCGATCTCTGCCTATCTGGGGTATTTATCAACCA
Source organism: Lissotriton helveticus (assembly GCF_964261635.1). Lineage (NCBI taxonomy): Eukaryota > Metazoa > Chordata > Amphibia > Caudata > Salamandridae > Lissotriton > Lissotriton helveticus. The sequence goes on from NC_136071.1 coordinate 4,448,029, forward strand.
CGACCAGCATTTCATGGCAATCAGTAGCGTTTATATAAACCAGGGCTTCATTTCTGTAATGACGTTTATGAGCCTTGCTCAGTCGCGTGGCAGGTCACACTGTGGGACATCGTCCCTTCCACAAGTTCATATTGTCCTCTTTTATCCGCTGCTGTTTCTTGGCTCGTCCGTACTGTCCCCGATGAGCAGGCGACTAGAGTGAAGACCGTGACTCAGCTCTAGCCCTTCCTCAGAGAAGGCCAGCTCACTTCGGATTGCCTTCACTGCTGTCCATTCACTGCAAGCCTCAGTGGGTTTGGGCCTGTTCTCGGCGAGGGTGGTCTTCCACAGGTTCTCTTGGTGCCCTTTGATAACACGTTTATGCGTGGGTGACCTCTTCCACCTTGATGGCACGGGTGATCTCTTCCACCTCGATGGCAAGAGTGAGCTCTTCCACCTTGATGGCAAGGGTGATCTCTTCCACCTTGATGGCAAGGGTGATCTCTTCCACCTTGATGGCAAGGGTGATCTCTTCCACCTTGATGGTCTGGGTGATCTCGTCCACCTCAATGACGTGGGTGATCTCTTCCACCTTGATGGCCTGGGTGATCTCTTCCACCTTGATGGCACGGGTGATATCTTCCACCTTGATGGCACGGGTGATCTCTTCCACCTTGATGGCACGGGTGATCTCTTCCACCTTGATGGCACGGGTGATCTCTTCCACCTTGATGGCACGGGTGATCTCTTCCACCTTGATGGCACGGGTGATATCTTCCACCTTGATGGCACGGGTGATCTCTTCCACCTTGATGGCATGGGTGATCTCTTCCACCTTGATGGCACGGGTGACCTCTTCCACCTTGATGGCACGGGTGATCTCTTACACCTTGATGGTATGGGTGATCTCTTACACCTTGATGGCATGGGTGATCTCTTACACCTCGATGGCAAGGGTGATCTCTTACACCTTGATGGCAAGGGTGATCTCTTCCACCTTGATGGCACGGGTGATCTCTTACACCTTGATGGCACGGGTGATCTCTTCCACCTTGATGGCATGGGTGATCTCTTCCACCTTGATGGCACGGGTGATCTCTTACACCTTGATGGCATGGGTGATCTCTGTACAGCTCCGTCAGTAGGTCTCTCATCGGCTATGTCAGGAGGTCTCTCGTTGCCTCTGTCAGTAGATCTCTCATCTACACGGTCAGTAGATAGCTCATCGTCTCAGTCAGTAGATCACTGATCAGCTCTGAGAGTAGATTCTTCATTGATAAGTAGACACACCTCGATTGGTATGTCTCTCAGGTCTCTCATCAGCACGGTCACTCGATCACTCATCGGCTCAGTCAGTAGTTTCTCAGCGTTTCGGGCAGGAGATCTCAAATCACCTCAGTTAGTTCACCGCTCAATGGCCCACTCAGCAGATCGCTCCTCGATTGGACCGTGCATTGCCATTAGCTTTGTCAGTAGATCTTTCATCGGTTATTTTAGTACAATGCTCATAGGCTCAGTCAGTAGATCTCTTATCAACTCAGTCAGTAGATCTCTTATCAACTCAGTCAGTAGATCTCACACCGGCTCCTCAGTAGATCTCTCACCGGCACACTCAGTTGATTGCTTATTGGGTCAGTCAGTAGGTTTCTGATCAGTTCAAATAGTAGATCTCTCATCACCTCAGTCAGCATATTGCTCATTGGCCCAGTTAGAAGATCACTCATCAGCTTGGACAGCACAGTGCTCATTGCCCTGGCCAGTAGATCTTTCATCAACTGTCAGTAGATCTTTCATCGGCTTGATCAGTAGGTCTCTCATTGGCTCAGTTGGTAGCTCTCTCATCAGATCAGTCAGTAGGTTTCTAGTCAGTTCTGTCACTAGATCGGTCATAGGCTCGGTCAGTAGGTTTATCATTGGCTCAGTCACAAGATCTCTCAGCTCAGTCAGTAGTTCGCTCATTGGCTTGGAGAGTAAGATTGCACATCAGTTCTGTTATATTTCTCAGACTCAATCAGTAGATCGATCATTGTCTCTGCCAGTAGATCGCTTGGTTCGGTTTGTAGATCTCTCATATGGTCTGTCAGCAGGTTTCTTATCAGCTCTGTCAGTAGCTCTCTCATAGACTTCATCAGTAGATCTACCATGGGCTCAGTCACTAGATTGCTCGGTTCAGTCAGTAGGTCACTCATCTGCTCATCAGTAGATCACTCATTGGCTCATGAATACATAGCTTATCAGTGAAGTCAATTGTTTATTGGTTTAGTCAGTAGATCACTCATCAGCTAAGTCAACTGATCATCGGCTCAGCCAGTAGATCACTCATTGGGTCAGTCAATTGATTATTGGCTCAGTCAGTAGATCACTCATCAGCTCAATAAGGAGACTGCTTATTATCCCAGCCAATAGACCACCAGCTCTGTCGGTAGGTCTCCCACCAGCTCTGTCAGTAGATCGCTCATCAGCTCAGTCAGTAGATCTCTCATTGGCTCGATCAGTAAGTTTCTAATCGGCGCAATCTGTAGATCACTCATCGGCTCGTTCAGTAGATCGCTCATAACCTCAGTCAGTAGATCTCTCATTGACCGCTTGATCAGAAAGTCTCTAATTGACTCAATCTGTAGATCGTTCATCGGCTCGGTCACACAGACGAGGGTCTGGATGAACCACAACAGTAAGCCACTAACTCCACGACGCTGCCCACTTCTGATCTAGGTTGTGGCGGCGCGGTTGCCTTAGTATCTTGAATCTTTTTGGGATCCACCGTGAAGTCCACGGCAGAGAAGAAGTTGGCAAAATAGCAGATATGGTGGAAGCGTACTTGAGAGTCTCTCTTGTAATGGTGTCATCGTTGCTGCCCCATGACCTTTGCCAAGGGTCCGAGGCCACCCGTCACAGGTCTGAGGATGCCCGCTGGGTCTTGACCCATCTGGTTGCCAGTTGTGAGAGGGTGGGGTCACCAGATATAGAAGACTGAGGCAGCTACAGTCACCCTTGCCATGCTAGTTTTCCTACAGACATGATACACACATACAGGACCAGCCGTTGGCCGTCATAGGATCTGTATTTACTATTCTAGCTCCATGTACGGTTCAATACGGGGTTCGGTTACAAAGAGATCCCAGGCAAATATATCTACACTTTTAATATTTTCATACACTCACTCAAAACTACCTAAAACACTATGGGGACTGTTCTCATACAGCAGCGATCCTCAAGAAGAAAGTGTTTGTCTGGTTCTGTCAGGGTTTACCGACACTACAAGAACAGATCCAGATCTCACGGTGTGGGTTACACATGCCCCTACACGCATGCTCACAAGAACTTCCATCGGGCAGTAGGTTCAAGCGCAAGAGAACTCGGTTTAGGGCTACAACTTACGCTGCGGGAGTTCTGCTGTCCTTCACTCTCCATCTCAGGACCTGTGTCCCCCCCAACCTGATAAGTGCTCCTCTGGTACAGCCTCCCCCTTCATGATACCCCCAGGGTTACTATCATTGTCTATAATAACATAAGTAGCAAACTCTTCCTTACCAGTCTCAGCCCCCTCCCCCAGGTGTTCAGGATCTTGTCACTACAATAATAGTGTTCTGTAGCCCACCTTGTTCTCCACCTCTCTGCCAGTGACCCTCAAATCTACAACTTTGTAGAGTCCTTATCCTCCATCCTCCCATTACCCTCCACCACCCGGCCAAGGTCCCACACACCCACAATCAGCGGCTCCTTGTTGATGTCCCTCTCCTCACCTCCTGGGAGTGTCCCTCATGCTATAAAGAGTGTATCGTTCGTGTGGCCCCCTTGTCCTCCTCCCCTCTCCTCACCTCCTGGTAGGAGACCCTCACGCTTACAAGTAGATCCTTTGTGTTGCCCCCCTGTCCTCCTCCCCCGTCTACCTCCCGACCAGGGTCTCTCACACTCACAATCAATGGCTCCTTGTTGATGTTCTGCAGGTCCAGCGCGATCACAAACTCCCTGGTGCCCAAGTAGAGCCGGTCTTGATCTTGGTCGATGAGGAGGATCCGGTAATCGCTGGTGTTAAAGGTGAAGCTGAAGGGCCGGGCGGTGCGAGTGTCCATCAGATCTAGAAAGGAAGAGAGGTGAGACCATGAGATACGCGAGAACTCCACCGTGATACAGCTTCCACACAGCATCTCCTCACCCGAGACCACCTGTCCATGGGAACAAGTGGACACCTTAACACAGCAAGGAGGGCGGTAGGGTCACACACCATTTAACTCAAGGATGCCGTGCGATTGGGGGAGGGGCTAATAAATGTACAGCCCTCACCTGCCCTTCTTCCCACTCCTGTGTCAACAGAGGGGATGCTTGATTCCAGTAGTCCTAGGAGATGTCCAGAGATGCCAAGTTTTAATTAGCCCTTGACACGGTCCTGGACTGATGAGGGAGGAAGCGCCTGAATAGAATTGTATGGGTGCCCAGTACACTGAAAGGGAGGAGGCTGGGGAGGGGGCAGGGGCGGGCCCACACAGGGGATGGCAGGAACTAAGACTTGATCAGATAAAGATAACTGTGACCTATTCTTGACAAACTGGTGACCATCTGTGGACCAATTGTTTTTAACATCCTGCTATGGAGTGTGCCGCACAGGAATGATTATTACAGACTGAAAGGTGAAATAGTATCAGAGTCCTCTGCACTAATGGGACTAGGAGTAAAACATAAGTTACATAGGGAATATTATAGAGAGTTACAGGATTTCAAAATGACTATTTTTGTGAACATTGCTACCAGCTGGTATTCAGTGACTGATTTTAAGCTTGTGAAAGAGGTGCTGAAGATGGGGACCCAAAAGAACCCTCCTTGAAGCCCTGACCTACAATCTCGAGGGAGTAACTAGGTTTCCGAACAGTAGCTAAAACCAGTTATGAAGAACATGTGATGGTGTTTTCCATGCATTTCAGTCAACCAGACCAAAGCGAGTGGCTGGCACCCATCGTTGTAGTAACAAAAATCAACTCAACCTTATGGTTTTGCGTGGATTACTTTGAGTCATCAATATGCACAGAACTTAATACATCCTATTTACTCCAAAGAGGCGGATGTGTTTGTGGTGCTCACATGCTACTTTGTGGTAACCAGATGCTGTATTAAATTAAGCACGATCATTTGATGTAACAAAGGGTACCGGCAGGTATGTTTAACATAGCATGGCCAAGAACAGGGCTCCTTAAATATACATGAAAAATCCACATTGCACGGTCTCAGTAGTGTTCAAAGTTTGGGGCAAGTCCCACTAGAAGGGTGTGACGCTCCAATGAGGGATAAGAGGCTCTGGCCGGGTGATGAATTTGGGGCCACAATTACATAGGTTTCATTTTCCGGTTTCCTAATAGTGAATTTTTGTGATTTGCTATTAGGAAATCGCAAACACATATGTACTAATGTGTCTTTGACACATTTAGCTATTCCTAATAGTGTTGCAATTGACCTACCTCATCAATATTCATGAAGTAGGGGTGAAATTTGTGATCTATTGGGAATCGCTGAAAACTGAGGGATGGTGGTCCGCTGGAGACAGCAGACTACTATGACTGTGTTTGCTTTTAAATAAAGCAACATTTTTTTTCAAATGCAGTCAGTTTTCCTTAAAGGAAAATGGGTTGTGTTTCAAAAACAAATTTTAAAGGTTCTGTTTTATTTTTTAAGAGTAGGTAGTGGTCCGTGGGGTCACAGCCTCCTCTGAAAAAATGTTTTCGTATGCATTCACAAAGGGAAAGGGGTCCCCTGGGCCTCCCTTCCCATTTGCAAATGGGTTACAACCTACATGAAGTAGGCGATAGAATGCGAATGTTTTGCGACCGCATTTTGCTTGCAAAACATTTGTACATAGCAGTCGCTATTAGGGAGGTACTCTCTTAAAACACTCCTTCCTAATAGCGAATAGCTAACCCATTTTGCGATTTGGTAACAAGGTACAAAATCACAAAATGGGTTTGGTACATAGGAAAATGCATTCTTTCAGTCGTCAACGACCCTATTCTGCGAATCGGACTCTTTGCGATCAGAAAAACCTCGGTACTTGTAGCGCAACGTTTGTCTATGGGTTGTGCAGACAAACTTCATGTTGAAAACCAGTGCTGTGCTTTAGCAAAAGAAACCAGTGGCCTTGAGGCACTCTGCAAGGGGCTGTCAGTAATGGCTTTTGTCAGCCAGGATCCGGCCGGAAGTGGATGTCAAAGGCGGGCTCCATGTAGTCTCCGCCCTCCCAACCCCAAAAGCGTGTGTTGAGGGCCCTTTTACGCAAATGTACGAACGGTTATATATGTTCGGAGCTGCCTGGTGGCCCCATGCATTCTACAACTCTTCAGCCATTCCTAGTACTTTAGCCAACACCGCATGGCATTCTGGGACAAGTAGTCAACATTGCCATCATGATTTTCAAAAACAAATTCTGCATTCAAAAAGTATTTGGCTAAAAAGCAAGTGTTGGCTCAAAGTGTTAATGTAATACCTGCAAGCGTGAAAACAGCTCAAGATGGGAAGGTTGGGGGGGGGGGGCAGAGATGTTTTAGGCAAAGTGGGAGGTTGTGGAGGAAGGAGACGGATTGGGGTTCCTCCAAGTGACCCCGCGGTCTCTGGGGGTCAGGGTGCTCCTGCGGACGGCGAGGATGACCCCCCAGGTGTGCCCTGCGGGGTGGGTTGGACCGGTTACGACCCCATGCGTCTGCGGTGCTACAAGGCCTTCCGCACACAGACGGGGTCTGTGGGGACCCAAGAAGGGGGTGCAACCCCTTAAGGAGGGGATGAGGAACTGAAGGTAATGGGTGAACCCTCGGGGAGGTAATGTAGAACCCTGGGGGGGGGGGTGTAGAACCCACGGGGGGGAAGGTGGAACCCACGGGGAGGAGGGTGGAGCCCACGGGGGGAGGATGGAGCCCACGGGGGGGAGGGTGGAGCCCACGGGGGGGAGGGTGGAGCCCACGGGGGGAGGATGGAGCCCACGGGGGGGAGGGTGGAGCCCACGGGGGGGAGGGTGGAGCCCACGAGGGGAGGGTGGAGCCCACGGGGGGAGGGTGGAGCCCACGGGGGGAGGATGGAGCCCACGGGGGGAGGGTGGAACCCACGGGGGGGAGGGTGGAGCCCACGAGGGGAGGGTGGAGCCCACGGGGGGGAGGGTGGAGCCCACGGGGGGGGAGGGTGGAGCCCACGGGGGGGGAGGGTGGACCCACGGGGGGAGGGTGGAGCCCACGGGGGGAGGGTGGAGCCCACGGGGGGAGGGTGGAACCCACGGGGGGGAGGGTGGAGCCCACGGGGGGGAGGGTGGAGCCCACGGGGGGAGGGTGGAGCCCACGGGGGGAGGGTGGAACCCACGGGGGAAAGGTTGATCCACATGGAGTGCACGCTCAGAGCTCTCATGAACGCACCACAATCACCGCCTGTATCCGGCCGGACTCTCTGTTCATTGACGTCCATGGATCCCCTCGACTCTCTGCGCCCCCCCCCCCCTCATCCCCCCCACCGGGGGTCACTCGCGGATGATCCGGTTCTTGGCCCCGTGTTCACTTTCACCAGGACAGACAACCGCCGATGGGGCTGGACAGAGCCAGTCACAGGATAAGGGAGAGTCACTGGAACAGGGACGCTTCTACAAGCCTGAGGCCCCCAGACACACACAGAGCTGGACAGAGCCAGTCACGCGTCAGGACAGAGCCAGTCACGCGTCAGGACAGAGCCATTTACGCGTCAGGACAGAGCCAGTCACGCGTCAGGACAGAGCCAGTCACGCGTCAGGACAGAGCCAGTCACACCTCAGGACAGAGCCAGACACACCTCAGGACAGAGCCAGTCACACCTCAAGACAGAGCTAGTCACACCTCAGGACAGAGCCAGACACACCTCAAGACAGAGCCAGTCACACCTCAGGACAGAGCCAGTCACACCTCAGGACAGAGCCAGACACACCTCAAGACAGAGCCAGTCACACCTCAGGACAGAGCCAGTCACACCTCAGGACAGAGCCAGTCACACCTCAAGACAGAGCCAGTCACACCTCAGGACAGAGCCAGTCACACCTCAAGACAGAGCCAGTCACAGGATAAGGGAGAGTCACTGGAACAGGGACGCTTCTACAAGCCTGAGGCCCCCAGACACACACAGAGCTGGACAGAGCCAGTCACGCATCAGGACAGAGCCAGTCACGCGTCAGGACAGAGCCAGTCACGCGTCAGGACAGAGCCAGTCACGCGTCAGGACAGAGCCAGTCACACCTCAGGACAGAGCCAGTCACACCTCAGGACAGAGCCAGACACACCTCAGGACAGAGCCAGTCACACCCCAGGACAGAGCCAGTCACACCCCAGGACAGAGCCAGTCACACCTCAAGACAGAGCCAGTCACACCTCAGGACAGAGCCAGTCACACCTCAGGACAGAGCCAGTCACACCTCAAGACAGAGCCAGTCACACCTCAGGACAGAGCCAGTCACACCTCAAGACAGAGCCAGTCACAGGATAAGGGAGAGTCACTGGAACAGGGACGCTTCTACAAGCCTGAGGCCCCCAGACACACACAGAGCTGGACAGAGCCAGTCACGCATCAGGACAGAGCCAGTCACGCGTCAGGACAGAGCCAGTCACGGGTCAGGACAGAGCCATTTACGCGTCAGGACAGAGCCAGTCACACCCCAGGACAGAGCCAGTCACACCTCAGGACAGAGCCAGTCACACCTCAGGACAGAGCCAGACACACCTCAGGACAGAGCCAGTCACACCCCAGGACAGAGCCAGTCACACCCCAGGACAGAGCCAGTCACACCTCAAGACAGAGCCAGTCACACCTCAGGACAGAGCCAGTCACACCTCAGGACAGAGCCAGTCACACCTCAAGACAGAGCCAGGCACACCCCAGGACAGAGCCAGACACACCTCAAGACAGAGCCAGACACACCTCAAGACAGAGCGAGTCACAGAATAAGGGAGAGTCACTGGAACAGGGACGCTTCTACAAGCCTGAGGCCCCCAGACACACACAGAGCTGGACAGAGCCAGTCACGCATCAGGACAGAGCCAGTCACGCGTCAGGACAGAGCCAGTCACGCGTCAGGACAGAGCCAGTCACACCTCAGGACAGAGCCAGTCACACCTCAGGACAGAGCCAGACACACCTCAGGACAGAGCCAGTCACACCCCAGGACAGAGCCAGTCACACCCCAGGACAGAGCCAGTCACACCTCAAGACAGAGCCAGTCACACCTCAGGACAGAGCCAGTCACACCTCAGGACAGAGCCAGTCACACCTCAAGACAGAGCCAGTCACACCTCAGGACAGAGCCAGTCACACCTCAAGACAGAGCCAGTCACAGGATAAGGGAGAGTCACTGGAACAGGGACGCTTCTACAAGCCTGAGGCCCCCAGACACACACAGAGCTGGACAGAGCCAGTCACGCATCAGGACAGAGCCAGTCACGCGTCAGGACAGAGCCAGTCACGCGTCAGGACAGAGCCAGTCACACCTCAGGACAGAGCCAGTCACACCTCAGGACAGAGCCAGACACACCTCAGGACAGAGCCAGTCACACCCCAGGACAGAGCCAGTCACACCCCAGGACAGAGCCAGTCACACCTCAAGACAGAGCCAGTCACACCTTGTTAGACGGGGACCTGGAGGGTCGGCCGAGCACAGTGATCGCACAGACAGGTAACTTCCCCCCCACAGATGGACACCACACAAAGATTAGGGTAACACCTTTTATAGGCACTTCTGGTAGTAGAGTGGTACGATACAAGGCGATCAGGACACGATGATCCTCTCAATTCTAGTCTCTAGTAAGGGGAGGGGGTAGCGGGACAGTCTTGGTACCCACGGGTACGGGTGTGTAACGGTGATAGCTCACAATCCTCGAGCTCGGTGTTCGGATGGGTCAGACCGCGGCAGCGCCGGCAGGTCCCGAAGAGGTCGTAGGTGGCAACGGGCCGCGGCAGCGCCAGCAGGTCCCAACGAGGATGAAGGTTACAACGGGCCGCGGCAGCGCCAGCAGGTCCCACGAGAATGCAGGGTGCAACGGGCCGCGGCAGCGCCAGCAGGTCCCACGAGGATGAAGGTTACTACGGGCCGCGGCAGCGCCAGCAGGTCCCACGAGAATGCAGGTTGCAACGGGCCGCGGCAGCGCCAGCAGGTCCCACGAAGATGAAGGTTGCAGAGGGCCGCGGCAGCGCCAGCAGGTCCCACGAGGATGAAGGTTGCAGAGGGCCGCGGCAGCGCCAGCAGGCAGGACAAGAGTTCACAAGGCAGGGCTGTGGCAGCGCCAACAGTCCGTCAAGGATGAGTTCGTCGCGGGGTCTCTCGACTCCAGGATACAACTGCCTTCCTGTCCTGGGGCGGCCCCAGTTATAGGTCTGGCGCCCTTTGATGTCCGGACCCTCGCTCTTGGAGGTCGGGAGGTCTGGGATGAGGGAGTCCAGACACCCAGCAGGGGGGTGGAGCCAGCGCCCGAGGAGGCTGGGGGTGCTCGGCACCTGGCGGGGGAGAGCCATCGACACTTCTTACTCCCATTGACCTGCCAAGTGGTCCGTTCACCTCCTGGGTGGAGGGTGGTGCCGGGATGTCGGGGCCTGGCCAGGCCCAGGGTTGGGGTCGGGCTGAGGCCGCGCGGCCGCGTGGTGCCGTGTCCAAGATGGCGGCTGGGCCGGGCAATGGTGCTGACGGTGGCCCGGGCCCTGTCCTGCGGGGAGGGAGCGAGCCCTTCATGTGGCCTGTCCAACATGCGTCCCCCCCAGCTGAAGGCGGGGAGAGTCACCCATCTTCTTGGGGACTTTCCTCGTCGAGGCGGAAAAAGCGGGACAGGCCATCCGCGTTGGCGTGGTCTTGGCCAGGACGATGCTCCACAGTGAAGTCCATCCCCTGCAGGGAGATGGACCATCGCAATAGTTTGGGGTTCTCCCCCCGCATCTGCATGAGCCATTGCAGGGGCCGATGATCTGTTTGTACCCGGAAGTGGGTTCCGAAGAGGTAAGGCCGGAGCTTCTTGAGGGCCCATACTACTGCGAAGGCCTCTCGCTCAATGGTGCTCCAGCGCTGTTCTCGGGGCAGGAGGCGTCTGCTGATGAAGGCCACGGGTTGGTCCACTCCTTCGGGGTTCAGTTGGGAGAGGACGGCCCCAATACCATGGTCGGAGGCATCGGTCTGCACAATGAACTCGCGGCTGTAGTCGGGGGCCTGGAGCACCGGAGCGGTGCACATGGCGGCCTTCAGCGTCTCGAAGGCTGCTTGACAGTCGGGAGTCCAGTTGACTCTTTTTGGGTGGTTCTTAGACGTGAGCTCCGTGAGGGGCCCCACAATGCTGCCATAGTCCTTTACAAACCGCCGGTAGTATCCGGTGAGCCCCAGGAAGGCTCGGACCTCGGTTTGTGTCTCGGGGGGTTGCCAGGACTGAATGGCAGCTACCTTGAGTTGGAGGGGGGCCACCAGACCGCTCCCCACTTGGTGTCCGAGGTAGGTCACGGACCCCTGGCCGATTTGGCACTTGCTGGCCTTTATGGTGAGGCCGGCCTGTTGGAGGGCCTGCAGGACCTCTCTGAGGTGGCGGAGGTGATCCGTCCAGTGGCGGCTGTATACCGCGATGTCGTCCAGGTAGGCGGCGCTGAATTCTTCGAGGCCTGCCAATACCTGGTTCACCAGTCTTTGAAAAGTGGCTGGAGCGTTCTTCATGCCGAAGGGCATCACTCTGAAATGGTAGTGCCCATCCGGGGTGGAGAAAGCGGAACGTTCTTGGGCTCTGGGGGTGAGGCCGATCTGCCAGTAGCCCGCTGTCAGGTCGAAGATGCTTAGGTAGCAGGCTGCCCCCATGCGGTCGACTAGTTCATCTGCTCGGGGGATAGGGTGAGCGTCGGTTCGGGTGACCGCGTTCAGACCCCGATAGTCAATGCAGAACCGGAGTTCAGGGGTGGTGCCCGGGGCCGCGGCCTTGGGGACCAGGACGACCGGGCTGGCCCAGGGACTGTCCGAAGGTTCGATGACTCCGAGGGCGAGCATCTTGGAGACTTCTTCTTGGATGCATGTACGTACCCGATCCGGTACTCGGTACGCCCGGTGTCGAACAGGAGGACTGTCCCCCGTGTCCACGTCGTGCAGACACCAGGAGGTGACTCCGGGTGCGAGAGAGAACAGGTTTGCGAACGGCAGCAGGAGGGCCCGGCAATCTTGACGCTGCTCTGGGGTCAGGGCCTCAGAGAGTCGGACCCCGTCCACCGAACCATCTCTTTCCCGGGTCCTCAGTAGGTCAGGGAGGGGCTCGGAGTCTCCCTCTGCGCCACTGTCGGTAGCCATCAGCAGGCTGAGCTCTGAGCGCACGAAGTGGGGTTTGAGTCGGTTGGCGTGGAGGACCCGGAGGGGGTTCCGGGGGGACTCCAGGTCGATGAGATAGGTGACGGGGCTCCTGCGCTCGATCACCTTGAAGGGCCCCGTCCATTTGTCCTGCAAGGCACATGGTTCGATGGGGGACATCACCCATACCTGCTGACCCGGTTCAAACTCGATGGAGGAGGCATGTCGGTCGTACCACTTCTTCATGTCCTCTTGACTGGCCTCCAGATTGGCTTTAGCGATCTCCCTGAATTTCCGGGTCTGATTACGGAGGGTCAGGAGGTATTTGTAGACGTCCGGAGGGGTCTTTAGGGGGGCCATTTCCCATTCCTCCTTCACTAGGCTGAGAGGCCCGCGAACGGGATGTCCGTACAGGAGTTCGAAGGGGCTGAAGCCGAGGGACTTCTGGGGGACTTCTCGGTAGGCGAAGAGGAGGCACGGTAGTAGCACGTCCCACTGGCGGCGTAGGGGTTCTTCCAGCCCCATGATCATCCCCTTGAGGGTGCGGTTGAACCGCTCGACCAGTCCGTTCCCCTGGGGGTGATAGGGGGTGGTGAATCGGTAAGTGACTCCGCACTGCTGCCAGAGGGATTTCATATACTTTGAAATAAAGTTCGTACCCCTGTCGCTGACGACTTCCCGGGGGAAGCCCACTCGAGAGAAGATCCCCATCAAGGCTCGACCCACTACTGGGGCTGTTATCGTACGAAGGGGGACCGCCTCAGGATAGCGGGTAGCGTGATCCACCAGGACCAGGATGAAGCGATGTCCCTGTGCTGTTCGGGGGTCCAGGGGCCCCACAATGTCTATTCCCACCCTTTCGAACAGGGTGGTCACCACGGGGAATGGTTGTAGGGGTGGCTTGAGTTTGCGGCCGCTCTTCCCACTGGCCTGGCAGGTCGGGCAGGACCGGCAATGGTGGGATACGTCATTTCTCATTTTGGGCCAAAAAAAGTGAGTCACCAGGCGGTGGTAGGTCTTGTCTTGGCCCAGGTGCCCGGCCAGGGGGACATCATGGGCTAGGTTCAACAGGAAGTCTCTGAAGTGGAGGGGCACCACCAGCACTCGCCCGGCCCCCAGTTCTGTGATTTTCTGTTCGCTGTACAAGAGATCATTGTCCCAATAAACCCAGTGGGCCCCGGTGGTGTCTCCTTGGCTCTGGGCGAGCGCTTGCTGTCGCAATCCCTCGAGGGAGGGGCAGGTCTTTTGCTCCTGCCGGAATTGTTCCTGGGTGGGCCCCCCTTCTTGACGCCACTGAGCCAGGTCGGGAAGCTCGGGGGGCTGTGTGGACCCCTCTGGGGTGGGGTCCGGGTGGTCGGTCTGGAGGAAGTCTTCTTCTGGAGTGATCGAGGGCGGAGGTGCTGCCCATTCTGGTTCTTCTGGTCTAGGGATGGTGCGGGTGGCCATGGACCGGGTGGTTACGCACGCCCAATCCGGGAGACCCAACATCCCCAGATGCTCTCTTCTTTCCACAGCGGCCCACGGGGAGCTCTCGAGATCGTTCCCCAGGAGGCAGTCTACGGGGGCATCGTCACGGACAGTTACTTTCAGCATGCCGGACACCCCTCCCCATTCGAAGGGGACGCAGGCCATCCGACACAGGCTCTCCGAGTTATCTGCCGATCGGACGGGGCAAAGTACGTTTGGTAGGATTTGTTCTGGGGTCACCAGGTGACAGCGGACGGCCGTCACACTGGCCCCGGTGTCACGCAGGGCCTCGGCCTTGCGCCCATTGATGCTCACCCATTGGCTGTACTTCCGAGTGTTGGCGGGCAGGGGAGTCCGCGGGACCATGTCTCTTCCTCCTAGGCATGCCAGGGTCATGGCGGCGGGTTCCCACTCGAACTGCTCCGACTCATAGGTCTCCGTGTCTTCGGAGACTTGTTCTTCTCCTAGGGCGGCGGCCGCCATCTGGCGGGGCCCGGGGGCCTGGTTCTTCGGGCAGGTCGGGTCACTGGCATAGTGGCCGACTCGCTGGCATCGATGACACGTCACGTTAGCTCGGAACCCCGGGCGCATCGGGGGGTTTCCCCGGCCTGCTGGGGCCGGGGTGGCGTTAGTGGGTGCGGCCGGGGCGGCGTCTCTGCCCCGGCCCGGGCCTCCTCCTCCTCCTCGGGGACGATGGTGACCTTGGTTGGTTCTGTTCTGCTCATTCGGCCCACTCCGGGCCACTCGGGTGCTCTCCCACCGGTCAGCCTCGGTGGCGAGCTGCCGGGGTTCAGTCAATTTACTGTCGAGGAGGTGCTGCCTGAGCTCGACAAAGCAGTTGTTGGAGAGGTGCTCCCACACAATGAGATTGAAGAGTTGTTCGTAAGTGGTTACGTTGTTACCCTTGATCCACCCCTCGAAGGCTCGGCTGAAATAGTTCACGTATTCCAACCACGTCGTACCTGGGATCCGGGTGCAGTTGCGGAACCTCTGGCGGTACATTTCGGGTGTAAGTCCATATCGACTGAGGAGGGCGGCCTTCATGTGGTCATAGGACGTCATTTGATGGTCCGGGAGCTGCAGCAGGGCATCACGACCCTCGTTGATGAATCTCCCCCATAGACCGGCTCCCCAGTCACTTCGAGCGACCCGGTGGGCGGTCATGGCAATCTCATAGGCCTTGAACCACTGCTGTATGTCGTCGTTCCGATGATATTCTCGGACCACATCCTTGGGGATGTGGACCTTCTGCTCGGTAGGACCCGGGGAGTGCGGTTGCTCGGGCACCCCTAGGTTTTTGTTCAGTTTGCGTATTTCTATCTCCGCTAGTTTGCACTCGTGCTCGTATGCCAGTCTTTTTTCTTCGAGGTCTCTCTGTCTCTGTTTTTCCTCTCGCTCTTCTCTGAGCCGTAAGTGTTCTAAGTTTATTTTTTGTTCCGCCAGTTTCAATTCTCCGTCTAATCTGAGTCGTGCCAAGTCTAACTCGTGTAATCTATTTTTTTCCCGCTCTTGGATCTCTTCATGGGAGGGGCCTGTTCTCCGTTCCTCCGTCCGGGTGGTGTTGACTTCCGGGGCTGCGGGGTCCCGGGGGGTTGCGGTATTTGTCTCTGTCCAGGCCTCTAGGGCGTTTTTGAAGTCTTCTTTTGTGCTTAGCCCGGTGGTAGCAATGCCTAAGTCCATGCAAAATTGTTTGAGCTCTCGGTGGTTGTATTCTTCCAGCTTTTCCATCTGGAACTTCTCCGCCGATCCGCTCTCTTTGGTCGTCATTGTGGTTTTAGTCGTAGGGTGAGTTACTGTCTGTAAGGTACGCGTTGGTTCGGATCGCGCCGCTAGCCACCAATGTTAGACGGGGACCTGGAGGGTCGGCCGAGCACAGTGATCGCACAGACAGGTAACTTCCCCCCCACAGATGGACACCACACAAAGATTAGGGTAACACCTTTTATAGGCACTTCTGGTAGTAGAGTGGTACGATACAAGGCGATCAGGACACGATGATCCTCTCAATTCTAGTCTCTAGTAAGGGGAGGGGGTAGCGGGACAGTCTTGGTACCCACGGGTACGGGTGTGTAACGGTGATAGCTCACAATCCTCGAGCTCGGTGTTCGGATGGGTCAGACCGCGGCAGCGCCGGCAGGTCCCGAAGAGGTCGTAGGTGGCAACGGGCCGCGGCAGCGCCAGCAGGTCCCAACGAGGATGAAGGTTACAACGGGCCGCGGCAGCGCCAGCAGGTCCCACGAGAATGCAGGGTGCAACGGGCCGCGGCAGCGCCAGCAGGTCCGACGAGGATGAAGGTTACTACGGGCCGCGGCAGCGCCAGCAGGTCCCACGAGAATGCAGGTTGCAACGGGCCGCGGCAGCGCCAGCAGGTCCCACGAAGATGAAGGTTGCAGAGGGCCGCGGCAGCGCCAGCAGGTCCCACGAGGATGAAGGTTGCAGAGGGCCGCGGCAGCGCCAGCAGGCAGGACAAGAGTTCACAAGGCAGGGCTGTGGCAGCGCCAACAGTCCGTCAAGGATGAGTTCGTCGCGGGGTCTCTCGACTCCAGGATACAACTGCCTTCCTGTCCTGGGGCGGCCCCAGTTATAGGTCTGGCGCCCTTTGATGTCCGGACCCTCGCTCTTGGAGGTCGGGAGGTCTGGGATGAGGGAGTCCAGACACCCAGCAGGGGGGTGGAGCCAGCGCCCGAGGAGGCTGGGGGTGCTCGGCACCTGGCGGGGGAGAGCCATCGACACTTCGTACTCCCATTGACCTGCCAAGTGGTCCGTTCACCTCCTGGGTGGAGGGTGGTGCCGGGATGTCGGGGCCTGGCCAGGCCCAGGGTTGGGGTCGGGCTGAGGCCGCGCGGCCGCGTGGTGCCGTGTCCAAGATGGCGGCTGGGCCGGGCAATGGTGCTGACGGTGGCCCGGGCCCTGTCCTGCGGGGAGGGAGCGAGCCCTTCATGTGGCCTGTCCAACACACCTCAGGACAGAGCCAGTCACACCTCAGGACAGAGCCAGTCACACCTCAAGACAGAGCCAGTCACACCTCAGGACAGAGCCAGTCACACCTCAAGACAGAGCCAGTCACAGGATAAGGGAGAGTCTCTGGAACAGGGACGATTCTACAAGCCTGAGGCCCCCAGACACACACAGAGCTGGACAGAGCCAGTCACGCATCAGGACAGAGCCAGTCACGCGTCAGGACAGAGCCAGTCACGCGTCAGGACAGAGCCAGTCACACCTCAGGACAGAGCCAGTCACACCTCAGGACAGAGCCAGACACACCTCAGGACAGAGCCAGTCACACCCCAGGACAGAGCCAGTCACACCTCAAGACAGAGCCAGTCACACCTCAGGACAGAGCCAGTCACACCTCAGGACAGAGCCAGTCACACCTCAGGACAGAGCCAGTCACACCTCAAGACAGAGCCAGTCACACCTCAGGACAGAGCCAGTCACACCTCAAGACAGAGCCAGTCACAGGATAAGGGAGAGTCACTGGAACAGGGACGCTTCTACAAGCCTGAGGCCCCCAGACACACACAGAGCTGGACAGAGCCAGTCACGCATCAGGACAGAGCCAGTCACGCGTCAGGACAGAGCCAATCACGCGTCAGGACAGAGCCAGTCACGCGTCAGGACAGAACCATTTACGCGTCAGGACAGAGCCAGTCACGCGTCAGGACAGAGCCAGTCACGCGTCAGGACAGAGCCAGTCACGCGTCAGGACAGAGCCAGTCACGCGTCAGGACAGAGCCAGTCACACCTCAGGACAGAGCCAGTCACACCTCAAGACAGAGCCAGTCACACCTCAGGACAGAGCCAGTCACACCTCAGGACAGAGCCAGTCACACCTCAAGACAGAGCCAGTCACACCTCAAGACAGAGCCAGTCACACCTCAGGACAGAGCCAGTCACACCTCAAGACAGAGCCAGTCACACCTCAGGACAGAGCCAGTCACACCTCAGGACAGAGCCAGTCACACCTCAAGACAGAGCCAGTCACACCTCAGGACAGAGCCAGTCACACCTCAAGACAGAGCCAGTCACACCTCAGGACAGAGCCAGTCACACCTCAGGACAGAGCCAGTCACACCTCAAGACAGAGCCAGTCACACCTCAAGACAGAGCCAGTCCCACCTCAAGACAGAGCCAGTCACACCTCAAGACAGAGCCAGTCACACCTCAGGACAGAGCCAGTCACACCTCAGGACAGAGCCAGTCACACTTCAGGACAGAGCCAGTCACGCGTCAGGACAGAGCCAGTCACACCTCAAGACAGAGCCAGTCACACCTCAAGACAGAGCCAGTCACGCGTCAGGACAGAGCCAGTCACACCTCAAGACAGAGCCAGTCACACCTCAAGACAGAGCCAGTCACACCTCAGGACAGAGCCAGTCACACCTCAGGACAGAGCCAGTCACGCGTCAGGACAGAGCCAGTCACACCTCAGGACAGAGCCAGTCACGCGTCAGGACAGAGCCAGACACACCTCAAGACAGAGCCAGTCACACCTGAAGACAGAGCCAGACACACCTCAAGACAGAGCCAGTCACACCTCAAGACAGAGCCAGTCACACCTCAGGACAGAGCAAGTCACATCTCAAGACAGAGCCAGTCACACCTCAGGACAGAGCCAGTCACACCTCAGGACAGAGCCAGTCACACCTCAGGACAGAGCCAGTCACACCTCAAGACAGAGCCAGTCACACCTCAGGGCAGAGCCAGTCACACCTCAGGGCAGAGCCAGTCACACCTCAGGACAGAGCCAGTCACACCTCAAGACAGAGCCAGTCACACCTCAGGACAGAGCCAGTCACACCTCAGGACAGTGCCAGTCACGCGTCAGGACAGAGCCAGTCACGCGTCAGGACAGAGCCAGTCACACCTCAGGACAGAGCCAGTCACACCTCAGGACAGTGCCAGTCACACCTCAGGACAGAGCCAGTCACACCTCAGGACAGAGCCAGTCACACTTCAGGACAGAGCCAGTCACGCGTCAGGACAGAGCCAGTCACCCCTCAAGACAGAGCCAGTCACACCTCAAGACAGAGCCAGTCACACCTCAGGACAGAGCCAGTCACACCTCAAGACAGAGCCAGTCACACCTCAGGACAGAGCCAGTCACACCTCAGGACAGAGCCAGTCACACCTCAGGACAGTGCCAGTCACGCGTCAGGACAGAGCCAGTCACGCCTCAGGACAGAGCCAGTCACACCTCAGGACAGAGCCAGTCACACCTCAGGACAGTGCCAGTCACGCGTCAGGACAGAGCCAGTCACACCTCAGGACAGAGCCAGTCACACTTCAGGACAGAGCCAGTCACACCTCAGGACAGAGCCAGACACACCTCAGGACAGAGCCAGACACACCTCAGGACAGAGCCAGTCACGCGTCAGGACAGAGCCAGTCACACTTCAGGACAGAGCCAGTCACGCGTCAGGACAGAGCCAGTCACACCTCAGGACAGAGCCAGTCACGCGTCAGGACAGAGCCAGTCACACTTCAGGACAGAGCCAGTCACGCGTCAGGACAGGACAGATCCTCTCAGGGGTCAGTAGGGTTGAGGCAGAGTCAGTCACGTGTCAGGACAGAGCGAATCACACCTCAGGACAGGACAGCTCCTGTCAGTGGTCAGTCACGCCACACTTCACCTGATGTTTGACTGACTTTGCCCCAGCCCAGCCGGCATTGAAAGCAGCGGCCTGTCGAGAGCCCGGCATCCCCCTTTATTCTGTTTTCCAGCGCCTCGAAGCCATTGCGTTCGAGGTGCTATCACTGTCAGACTCTCGCTCGCTCCACATGGAAGTTTAAACACGTTAATATGGGGAGAGGCCGGGCTCATTCCTGACATGTCTGTGCAGGCGAGCACACGAGGGCTCTGAGCACAGGGTGCGCCGGAAGAGCGCACCTGGGGGCCTCCGGGTCTTATCTGGGGGGTCCTGGGCTGACACCCACTCTGCGTGCCCCGAGCTGCACTCTGTGCGCAGGAGTGGACTCGGAAAAGCGCCCGCCCTCTAGCCGCTAGATGGCGCCCGCGCTTGGATAACAGGATGGTTTTTAGGTCTCGCCTCGGCAGCGCGCGTGCACTACTCCAGGAGGGTCTTTAGCCACCAGTCTTCACTTTTCAAGCACTCGCACTCTTGCTTGTGGCGGCATCCACCTTGCAGGAGCGAGCAGCGGCGCGGCCACGTTAATTACAAACGTATGGCCGCTGCCCGCTGCCCGCAAGGTGGATGTCGCCACAAGCACGAGTGCGAGTGTTTGAAAAGTGACGACAGTGAAGACCGCTTGTTTACGTCGTGAAGCACTTCCACCCGTCCCGGCCTCTCTTCCCTCGCTGATTTTTTAACCCCTTGCCTGCTCATGACAGAACCACGCTGTCATGAGCCACGGGCGGCGTGTGCTCAGGACGGCGTGGTTCCGTCATGCGGCTGCCTCTCCGCCCACACGGCATGAATTCCCCGCCTGTGCAGGCGAATTAATGAGCAGGCGAGGCCGTGAAGGAACCGCCCATGACTCATGACGGCGTGGTTCCGTCACAAGCACAGCGGCGCCGCGCTCACCCCCGCGCCAAAATTCACAGCAAAGGGATAAAGGTCTATTAAACCAGCGCGACAGCTGCACTTGCCAAGCTGAAAAGTGAACAATGGCAGCCTGAGCTTTTCTTTTCTACAGTGCTTGTTTGTTTCTAATATTCGGCCTCTTTCTGCTCTCCCATGTGCCCCCTTCGAGATCCTCCTCTCCTTACGCGTTCTGCCAACACCCGCCTCCCAACAGTCATCCACCACCACATCCACCACCACCACGTCCACCACCTCCACCACGTCCACACATCCACCACCACCACATCCACCACCACGTTCACCACCACGTTCACCACCACCACGTCCACCACCACGTCCACCACCACGTCCACCACCACCACCACTACTTCCACCACCACGTCCACCACCACGTCCACACAACCACCACCACCACATCCACCACCACGTCCACCACCACCACCATGTCCACCACCACCACTTCCACCACCACCACGTCCACCACCACCACGTCCACCACCACCACGTCCACCTTCACCACCACCACCACGTCCACCACCACCACGTCCACCCCCACCACATCCACCACCACATCCACCATGTCCACCACCACGTCCACCACCACCACAACAGCAAAAACGAGGAGAAATCCTTGTTGCACCACTTTTAGACCAAGATTTTCCTGGTCTTATTTTTTGGTGCTGCCCATATTTACGCCAGCCTTGTCCATAAAGCAATGGGTGTTGCGGCGGAACGCCCACTGCACGCCCCTTTCATGCTCAGTGCTGCGTGAATTGAGGCATATTTACAAGGTAGGGTTAAGCCACGCCCCTTTGATGCTCAGTGCTGCATGAACAGAGGCACATTTACAAGGTAGGGTTAAGCCACGCCCCTTTGATGCTCAGTGCTGCGTGAATAGAGGCGCATTTACAAGGTAGGGTTAAGCCACGCCCCTTTGATGCTCAGTGCTGCGTGAATAGAGGCACATTTACAAGGTAGGGTTAAGCCACGCCCCTTTGATGCTCAGTGCTGCGTGAACAGAGGCACATTTACAAGGTAGGGTTAAGCCACGCCCCTTTCATGCTCAGTGCTGCGTGAACAGAGGCACATTTACAAGGTAGGGTTAAGCCACGCCCCTTTCATGCTCAGTGCTGCGTGAATAGAGGCGCATTTACAAGGTAGGGTTAAGCCACGCCCCTTTGATGCTCAGTGCTGCGTGAACAGAGGCACATTTACAAGGTAGGGTTAAGCTACGCCGCTTTGATGCTCAGTGCTGTGTGAACAGAGGCACATTTACAAGGTAGGGTTAAGCCACGCCCCTTTGATGCTCAGTGCTGCGTGAATAGAGGCACATTTACAAGGTAGGGTTAAGCAACGCCCCTTTGATGCTCAGTGCTGCGTGAACAGAGGCACATTTACAAGGTAGGGTTAAGCCACGCCCCTTCCATGCTCAGTGCTGCGTGAACAGAGGCGCATTTACAAGGTAGGGTTAAGCCACGCCCCTTTGATGCTCAGTGCTGCGTGAATAGAGGCACATTTACAAGGTAGGGTTAAGCCACGCCCCTTTCATGCTCAGTGCTGCGTGAATAGAGGCACATTTACAAGGTAGGGTTAAGCCACGCCCCTTTCATGCTCAGTGCTGCGTGAATACCACGCCCCTTTGATGCTCAGTGCTGCGTGAACAGAGGCACATTTACAAGGTAGGGTTAAGCCACGCCCCTTTCATGCTCAGTGCTGCGTGAATAGAGGCACATTTACAAGGTAGGGTTAAGCCACGCCCCTTCCATGCTCAGTGCTGCGTGAATAGAGGCACATTTACAAGGTAGGGTTAAGCCACGCCCCTTTGATGCTCAGTGCTGCGTGAACAGAGGCACATTTACAAGGTAGGGTTAAGCCACGCCGCTTTGATGCTCAGTGCTGCGTGAACAGAGGCACATTTACAAGGTGGGTTAAGCCACGCCGCTTTGATGCTCAGTGCTGCGTGAACAGAGGCGCATTTACAAGGTAGGGTTAAGCCACACCCCTTCCATGCTCAGTGCTGCGTGAACAGAGGCACATTTACAAGGTAGGGTTAAGCCACGCCCCTTCCATGCTCAGTGCTGCGTGAATAGAGGCACATTTACAAGGTAGGGTTAAGCCACGCCCCTTCCATGCTCAGTGCTGCGTGAATAGAGGCACATTTACAAGGTAGGGTTAAGCCACGCCCCTTTGATGCTCAGTGCTGCGTGAACAGAGGCGCATTTACAAGGTAGGGTTAAGCCACGCCGCTTTGATGCTCAGTGCTGCGTGAACAGAGGCACATTTACAAGGTGGGTTAAGCCACGCCGCTTTGATGCTCAGTGCTGCGTGAACAGAGGCGCATTTACAAGGTAGGGTTAAGCCACGCCCCTTTCATGCTCAGTGCTGCGTGAACAGAGGCACATTTACAAGGTAGGGTTAAGCCACGCCCCTTTGATGCTCAGTGCTGCGTGAACAGAGGCGCATTTACAAGTTAGGGTTAAGCCACGCCGCTTTGTCAATAAGGCAAAAGGGTGATCGCCACCAGAACATCAAGAAATGTGAAGTTCTGGTGGCAATACCTGCATTTAAATATGCCCCCAGGCGTCCGAAGGCTGCCCTCCTGTTCTGAGCGGTACAAAAGAAACCGGTCCTTGGATGCTTGTTTCCGGTCCAGGGAAGGCATGGCTTGGCAGTTCGGGCTGGACTGTTCCCATGAGGCACAGGGTCAGACTGATTTGCATATGGCCATGTCTGAACTGGGGTGGTGTGGAGTGCAAAAAAATGATGGATTTAGGCCCAGATCTTTGTACTGGGGTGAATGTACGACATTGTTCTACATTCTGTCCATCAACTGTTGTTTTTGCTCCTGTTCTGAGCTACAGGGAAACAACAAGCTCCAGAGGCCGCCCTGCAGCTGCCCAGCTGACCCGCTGCAACTGGTCCTGCCTGGACCTGCAACTGGTCCAGCCTGGAGCGGCACGTGGGCCTGGCGCTGGGTAGACTCTCGGCCCGGATCTTCCCTGGGTCTCCCCAGTGGTCAGTGCCCCCCCGCCCCCTCCTCTGCGGACTGAACTCTAACTAGTTAATAAAGCTCCTTCCCTATAGCTCACTGGAGGCATCCCTCGCCTCTCTCTCTCTCTGGGCGCTAGATCCTGTTCACCAGTTACACCAGCCGATCCCACTGCCTGCTCCAGGCCAGTGCGGCGGGGGCGGAGTCAGGCTCACCTCAGGCAGAGGTTACTGGCTGCCTTGCTTTGCTGATTTCTGGGTCTTTAGATAACATCAGAGTTTCGCAACATCGGTTCTTGCTCAGGTATGGGGGCTCCGACGGATCCCAGCATGCCTGCACCCCCCCTGCATGCCTGCACCCCTCCCTGCATGCCTGCACCCCCCCTGCATGCCTGCACCCCCCCTGCATGCCTGCACCCCCCCTGCATGCCTGCACCCCCCTGCATGCCTGCACCCCCCCTGCATGCCTGCACCCCTCCCTGCATGCCTGCACCCCCCCTGCATGCCTGCACCCCCCCTGCATGCCTGCACCCCTCCCTGCATGCCTGCACCCCCCCTGCATGCCTGCACCCCTCCCCGCATGCCTGCCCCCTCCCTGCATGCCTGCACCCCCCTGCATGCCTGCACCCCTCCCTGCATGCCTGCACCCCCCCTGCATGCCTGCACCCCCCCTGCATGCCTGCACCCCCCCTGCATGCCTGCACCCCTCCCTGCATGCCTGCACCCCCCCTGCATGCCTGCACCCCCCCTGCATGCCTGCACCCCCCCTGCATGCCTGCACCCCCCCTGCATGCCTGCACCCCTCCCCGCATGCCTGCCCCCTCCCTGCATGCCTGCACCCCCCCTGCATGCCTGCACCCCCCCTGCATGCCTGCACCCCCCCTGCATGCCTGCACCCCCCCTGCATGCCTGCACCCCTCCCCGCATGCCTGCCCCCTCCCTGCATGCCTGCACCCCCCCTGCATGCCTGCACCCCCCCTGCATGCCTGCACCCCCCCTGCATGCCTGCACCCCCCCTGCATGCCTGCACCCCTCCCTGCATGCCTGCACCCCCCCTGCATGCCTGCCCCACTCCCCGCATGCCTGCACCCCCCCTGCATGCCTGCACCCCCCCTGCATGCCTGCACCCCTCCCCGCATGCCTGCCCCCTCCCTGCATGCCTGCACCCCCCCTGCATGCCTGCACCCCCCCTGCATGCCTGCACCACCCCTGCATGCCTGCACCCCCCCTGCATGCCTGCACCCCCCCTGCATGCCTGCACCCCCCCTGCATGCCTGCAACCCTCCCTGCATGCCTGCCCCCCTCCCCGCATGCCTGCACCCCCCCTGCATGCCTGCACCCTCCCTGCATGCCTGCACCCCTCCTGCATGCCTGCCCCCTCCCTGCATGCCTGCCCCCCCCTAGCGAGGAAATCTACGGATAAGAACTTTAGAAGTGTTTACCACAACCCCTCGTGAGTGACTCCAACACCCGTGAGTGACTCCAACTCCCCCGTAAGTGACTTCAACCCCCGTGAGTGACTCCAACCCCCGTGAGTGACTCCAACCCCCGTAAGTGACTCCAACCCCCGTGAGTGGCTCTAGCACCCTGTGAGTGACTCCAACCCCCGTGAGTGACTCCAACCCCCCGTGAGTGACTCTAACACCCTGTGAGTGACTCCAAACCCCGTGAGTGACTCCAACCCCTCGTGAGTGACTCCAACCCCCGTGAGTGACTCCAACCCCCCGTGAGTGACTCCAACTCCCCCGTAAGTGACTCCAACCCCCGTGAGTGGCTCTAGCACCCTGTGAGTGACTCCAACCCCCGTGAGTGACTCCAATCCCCCGTGAGTGACTCCAACCTCCCGTAAGTGACTCCAACACCCTGTGAGTGACTCCAACCCCCCGTGAGTGACTCTAACACCCTGTGAGTGACTCCAAACCCCGTGAGTGACTCCAACCCCTCGTGAGTGACTCCAACCCCCCGTGAGGGACTGCAACACACCGTGAGTGACTCCAACCCCCGTGAGTGACTCCAACTCCCCGTGCTTGACTCCAACCTCCTGTGAGTGACTCCAACCTCCCATGAGTTACTCCAACCCCTGTGAGTGACTCCAACCCCCCATGAGTGACTCCAACACACTGTGAGTGACTCCAACCCCCCGTGAGGGACTCCAACACACTGTGAGTGACCCCCGCCCTTTGATGCTGCCCCCGGGATCAGCCGTCCGGCGCTGGCACCTCTGCCCTGCTGTGGGGGCGCAGCTGCGGGGTATTTTAGGCCACGCTTAGGCCCAGGGACGTCCCCCCCCCTCTTGGGGGCTGTGCGGAGGCGCCGGAGGGCTCGGAGCGCCCTAAGGCCGCGATAATCGCTCCTGATGCCAGACACGGTGGCTCTGAGGGGCTGCACGATGCACTGGTTACTGCAGGGTCCAGCCGCGCCCAGCTCCTGCCCCCTCAGCACCCTGTGGGGGGGGGGGGGGCTCTGACATAGCTCTATGTCTATCTCTTGAGCTTCAACTACACCACCGCTCACCCCTCAGATTCCATGTCATTTACCGCCCACCTGGCAGCGGCCCTTCGTTTATGGAGGATCTCACTGACTTCATCAGCGACCAATACTCGCAAAGTGACAATCAGGCCTTCGTGGGTGACTTCAACCTCCACTGGGGCGCACCGCAAGACTCCTCTGCGAATATGCTGGCCACCTTCCTCTCTGATAACGATCTCATCCAACACTGCACAGAATCAACACACTCTAAGGGATCAATCCTGGACCTTGTTATTTCTAAAGCAGGCATGCTTTCTATCGCTACCCCTATTCACGTAGACTGGTCTGACCACCTCCTCATCCCACTCTCTCTTCACCGATCACACTCTATAACACTTGGCCAACCTAAGAGGGCTACCTCCTGGTTCTGTGACACTAAAAATATTGACACTGTTTTCCTCTGTGAATCAGCTTTCCTGTCACTTCCAAGGCTAGACCCGAACCTAGATGTTGACGAACTCACCTCCCAATGCCTCACAGTTCTTGCAGCCAAAATCAATAACGTCGCTCCTCTCCAAAGCAAAAAGAAAAGGCCCATACCCTCAGCACCTCGGTTCAACAAATCCCTATATGAAGAGAGGAAGCAGATAAGACTCCTTGAGAAACAATGGAGGCAAGCGCCTTCCACCGATAATTTGGCCACGCTTCGTTCAGCAAGATCCAAGTATCACAAACACATCTTCCTTGGGAAAGCGTCGCACTTCAAAACCCTCCTTGACTCAGCTAAAAATAGACCCAAAAAACGATTCGATCTCATCAAGAATCCTAACTGCTCTCCCCCAACCTCCAAGTTGGAGGCTTCTACAAAGAAAGCAGCGGATTACGCAATTTTCTTTGACGAAAAAGTGAAATCTCTTGTGGATCAGGTCGTTCATCCAACCCCTCCAGAGGAGCGCAAATCCTCAGCCATTTGGCAGAACTTTTACCCCATCTCTGAAGATGCCCTCCTCAAGTGCATCCTCGAAACAAAGCCCTCCAACCACTCGCTCGACCCCATCCCTAGTGCCATTGCCATTGACTTCTATACCCATTCTCTGTCCTATTGGGACACTCTGGTCAACCTCTCCCTCTATCAAGGCTCCCTTCCTGTCTCCTTCAAAACTGGGCAGGTCACCCCGCTTCTTAAAACACCCACTGCTGATGCGTCTGACCTCAACAACTTCCGCCCCATCACTAACCTACCCTTTCTTGCGAAGATCACAGAGAGATGTGTAGCGAAGCAATTCTCTCGTCATATCAAGGACAATGATCTTCTTGACAATTTCCAGTCCGGCTTCATTCAAAATTGCAGCACTGAAACAGCCCTTCTGCAAGTGGTTGATGACGCGCTGAGGATACTAGACTCAGGGGGGGTCCTGTCTGCTAATTCTCCTTAACGTTTTTGCAGCCTTTGACACTGTCAATCACGACACTCTCCTCAACACTCTGTGTAGGAAGGTGGATATCTGACTATGGTTACCCCCAACTTTTTGCCTAGTGTTTTGCTGGTTTCTGACTTAGTTGACCTGGGGCCCTGCTATTCAGGACCCCAGGCTTCCTGCTCTCTCTGTTAAAATGGACTCCATGTACCCTAGGTACATATCTAATTGGATACTGGGTCACCTTATCAGTCCCTGTGCAGTGTACCTTAGATACCCAGGGCATAGGTGTACCCAGGGCCTACCAGGGGCTGAAGCATGTATTATGCCACCCCTGGCTGGCCATCCAAAACTGACACCACTGGCTGCTTGACAGCTGGGGCAAGGTGGTGTAATCACCCTTTGCTATAGATATAGTATACCTATATCTAACCCCAAAATGGACACATATACTCCTATCAGTCACTCCTAGGGCAGGCCTTATCAATCCTGAAGGCAGAGTGCTTGGAATTATGTGAGATGGTGCTCTAGCATGAGCTGAGCCTGTCTGCGGCTTGCGGAACCAAGTCCTTATGGCTGTTCCATGATAACGCTATACCATATACTCTTAAGTGCATTAATAATCCTCGTGGTTATTGCTAACTTTGGTATAGCATTATCAAAACATGTCGTGTAAGGTACTGAGAGGGAGGGGTCCCAGCTTAAGTGTAAAGTAATGTGTATAATTTCTAACAATAAATTAAACAAACAATAAATGAGTCCACATTGTTTTATTCACAACGGGACTGGATATACTGAATATATACAAGAACAAATCAATAATGCAATTGGTTGTACAGTGCCCCGAGAGAAAAGGGGAAAGTAAGTGCTCTGGTGAGGATAAAGTGATAGACAGAAATACGTGACAGTAAAATCAATATATTAAGGAGACTGTATTTCCGAATCATATACAGTGTAGTGGACCAAAGGTTCATCACAATTAGATTAAAGAGTCATACTTCACATATAACAATAAATGAAATAAATGTTGGAGTGAAGTTGATGGTGAAATAGATAGTTGTCGACGTTTCGACCCTCAAATGCAGGGATTAGTTGTGCCCTTGCTGCGGGGTCTTCATCAGTACAGAGAGGGGGGGGCAGGCAACCGTGAAACGTAGTTTGAAGGGCGCGGTAAATAGCCACCATCTACTTGGATCCTGTCAAGAAGTTCATGCCGCGTGGTAAAAATCAATGTCGCCACGGGATGCTGTGAGCGGTTAGTGCGATATCAGAATGTTCCCGGTGATTGGGAAGACGCCCTTGGGACCGGCAATGATTCAGAAGTCCGGACAACTTGGAAAAGCCGACTGAATCAGACAAAGGACGCCGCTGTGCCTCCCATGTCGTGTAAGGTGTCATACGCTTTGGATTACTACCCCCTCGCCAGTTCTGGCGACGGGGGTAGCATTCCACCCTTCTAGAGGGATAAGACATGTATGTAACTGTGAACCCCGGTTAAAGTTAACTCGAGCCTCAGCATCACAAAATAGATGCTGCCACCACAGACACAAGTCTGACCTCCTGCTGCTGGGAGTCCTTCCAGCGAGGGAGGCCTGGACAAAGGGTTTCCTGCCTTAGGAGGTGCTAGCACCACCCCAGACAGGATTTTGTGTATTGGGTAGGGAGGCCTGAAAGGAATGAGACATGCCTGGGGCACACAAGGTGTCCTGTGCATACACCGGTTCCAACCAGTTGCTGGGGCACTCCAGCCCCAGCTCTGGCGCGAAACCGGACAAAGGATAGGGGTGTAACCACCCCCCTTCCGGGCCCCACCCCTGGGAGGGACCTAGTCGTAGTACAGCCCCCTTTAGCAGGATAAAGGTAGGAGCTGGTCCATTCCAGATTAGATTGATCCTGACTTGAAACTTTACAAGAAGAAACTCTGGCCTTCGACGTTCTGCTCCACAGAAGACTGAAGAATCTCCCTTGTGGACAAGGAGTGTCCACCCTGCACAAGCAGGCACCATCAAGCGTACAGCGGCTTCAATTTGTCGTCTTCCCTCGAGGATCCAGACTTCAGAGCCCGACGAGACCCGGATTCCCAGACCTCTCCGACCTCTCACATCTGCAGCAAAGCTGAGACCCGTGGGTGCGACGAGACACGTGAGACCGGCCATCTTGAAAGAACCTGCACTTCGCTTTCAGCATGACTCCCGAGGTAAACTCGACCAAGTGCTTTGGGGATTGAGAAGCCCCAGCCCCGAGCAGCTCCTGCACCGAAGATCAGCCCTCCAGCTTCCACGAGATCTGCGTGGGGCCCTTCTGCCTGTTTGCTGCTCGACACATTGTCTGGTCACTTGCCGGCTGGCTAGTGACCTCCTAGATGACAATCTTTGAAACCTACACTGCTGGTCTGGTTGCTCCAGACTGGCCCTTGCTCCCTTCCAAAAGAGGGGCACCCCGGACCCTCCTGGTCCACTCCAGATGCCGTTTCCACTCACCGCGTGGGTTGCCTTTGCCAAGGCCTGTTAACTCCAAATCCGGATCCGACACCGCCGACAGCGAGAACCTGCGTGGGACAGCTCGTGCCTCCATCCTGGTCAGCGAAGACATCTCCTGGTCCACGTGGCTGCAGAGTCAAGCGTCCACTCTTCACCTGATCGCGACGACGACATCTGGTTCCTTCCTGGTTCCACACCGGTCACTGGCTAGTGACTTTGAACACTGTCCCCTCTGCTTTCAGGTCTCCTTCTTCAACAATCCACCCTTGGATTGCACCGGACATCTTCCTCCTGGTCGCCTGCAGCATCTTTTCTTTCAGGCTCCATAGACTTCAACGCGACAACCCGACGCACTTTGACACCTATGCACCCGCGGCCAGTGGGTGAGGTAACGAGAGCATTTCGGTGCTCAAGAGTAGATTAACTCTACTAGTGTCCAGATTCACAGTCGTTTTAGTCCTAACCAGTCAGGATTGTCCGTACTCACCTTTTTCTTGAACTGTACTGTCCATAGACGTTGTTACGCATCCCGCGTGTGAGTTCACACTCTGCACCCGCGTCCCGTGGGCCTCCTATTACTTACCTGAAGTTAGGATAGTGTAGTCCTAGCGAACCTCCAGCCTCTGGACAGCTCCATTCTTTTTATAGACTCTCACATTCCACTTACTTAGTATATGGTTTGCCGTGCCCCTAGGGCACCATAAGAGATTGTCATGTGCTTAGCCCTCTGATCTCATAAAGAGTTCAGAGGTGTTGTTATTAATACATATACTGTTTATTTTCATAACAACCTGTGTGGTGTCCTTTCATCTGGTATTCAAGGGGTTATATGTGGTAAAACAGCTGGCTTCACAGGCCAAAAGAGTTTAGCCTAAGACTGCTTTGTCCATGCTACCATTAGGATAGCTGGTCTATAAGGTTGACTTACAACTATCACCATAAGGGTTGTTTGGACTGATACAAGGTGATCACTAGAACTAGTGAGCATCATATATCAGGCCAACTTCTCACAACCTGCAACAGAGAATGGGCATGGAGGGCACTGTGTTTAAATGGTTTGTCTCCTTCCTCTCTGATAGATCCCAAATGATCAAAATAGCGAACAGTCTTTCATCTCCTTCGGCGGTAGGTCAAGGTGTTCCTCAAGGCTCTATACTTGCACCCACATTGTTCAATCTCTACTTAGAACCACTGGGAAACCTCCTAAGTAAATCAGGGATCCACTATCATCTCTATGCAGACGACACTCAAATCTACCTCAAGGTTGCCTCCACTCACGATCTCTCCGTCCTAAGCTCTACTCTCGACTCCATTCAAAACTGGATGTCAACACATCAACTGATTCTGAATCCCTCCAAAACTGAATTCCTCCTCTTCTCCTCCTCACTCTCTCCCCCCCCCCCCCCGGTTCAATCATGGATGGATCAGCTGAATCTACTTAACCATAAACCCATCATTGTCGACAGCGCAAAATCCCTTGGTGTCATTCTCGACAAAAAACTCAATCTACTCTCCCACATCAACTCCATTGCAAAGTTTGCCCGATACCAACTGCGCCTTCTTTGGGGGATTCGTCGCTTTTTCCCGAAGCATGACCTTAAAACCCTGGTGCAATCGCTGGTCCTCTCCAGACTGGACTACTGCAATTCTCTTCTTACTGGCCTCCCCAAATCTCACCTATCCCCCCTTAAGTCTGTTCTACATTCAGCAGCTCGTTTCATTTATGGGGCCAAAAGAAGCGATCACATCACACCGATGTTATCCACCCTCCGCTGGCTTCCCTTCGAGGCTAGAGCTATCTACAAGACTGCCTGCATTACCCACAAAGCCTTGCACTCCTCCTCCCCCCGCTACCTGGCGGATAAACTGAAACTCTCTGGAGGATCGAGACCTTCACGTAATGCGGAAAATCTACTGCTTGAACCTCCCACTTTCAAGAAGGAAAGATCGATGGCCCAATCCTTTTCAGGCAACGTGGTGAGAATCTGGAACTCACTTCCGCCTCAGCTCTGGACCACCGCCTCCTCCCAGTCCTTCAAGAGGGACCTCAAAGTTCTCCTCCTCCAAAGACATTTCCAAAGTAAATTCACGCCCTCTCTATTACCTGAAGGAAGACCTTTTAGTATAGAAAATCTCTATTCTCCATGACTATGGAAGTGTCTTCCCAGTGTGTTCTTGTGGTTTGAGAGTCGGCCATTTATTGCAGTATTACCCTTGTACCTGTGTTTGGTTCTCTTTTGTAACATGCACACGTCACTTTTCTCTTGTATCACACTGTTTGCTCCTCTTACATTTTGTTTGCTTTTGATACTTGCACAAGTGCCACCAGTGCCTCCGTGACGTTTGTTCTTGTGCCTCAGTGTCTAGCATATATTGCAGTATTATACCTCTACTTGTACTTTGTACGCTTTTGTAACCTGCACACGTCACTCTTTCCTCATGTATTGCACCGTTCACTCCTCTTGTATTTTGTTTGCTCACAATTGTCACTTTTGCTTCATTTAAGGTAACGTTTGCTTTTGTAATTTGTTCACTTGTAATGTCCTCATGTTTCAGTTCTGTTCCTATTGTGAAGCCTCGGACACCTTCGGGTAAAGTCGGCGCGAGAGAAACATGCATGCATGCATAAATAAATAAATAAATAAATAAATAAATAAATAAATAGCGCTCGTGAGGGGCCGGGACAAGTGAACCACAGGCGCCCACTGGACCAGTCCGGCCCTGTCCCTGCGGGGGCCAGAAGCCCTCAGTGCACAGTGAACACACACACCGCCCCGTGGGGTCCATGCGCTGACCTCACACACCTCCCTGTCTTGCGCTGTCGTTAGCGGACCCGAGATCTGCGCTTTGGTTAGTGGACCAGAGACCTGCGCTGTCGTTAGCGGACCCGAGATCTGCGCTGTCGTTAGCGGACCCGAGATCTGCGCTTTGGTTACCAGACCAGAGACCTGCGCAGTCGTTAGCGACCCAGAGAGCTGCGCAGTCGTTAGCGGACCAGAGACCTGAGCTGTCATTAGCGGACCAGAGACCTGCGCTGTCGTTAGCGGACCAGAGACCTGCACTGTGGTTTGTGGACCAGAGACCTGCGCTGTCGTTAGCAGACCAGAGACCTGCGCTGTCGTTAGCAGACCAGAGACCTGCGCTGTCGATAGCGGACCAGAGACCTGCGCTGTCGTTAGTGGACCAGAGACCTGCGCTGTCGTTAGTGGACCAGAGACCTGCGCTGTCGTTAGCAGACCAGAGACCTGCGCTGTCGTTAGCAGACCAGAGACCTGCGCTGTCATTAGCAGACCAGAGACCTGCGCTGTCGATAGCGGACCAGAGACCTGCGCTGTCATTAGCGGACCAGAGACCTGCGCTGTCATTAGCAGACCAGAGACCTGCGCTGTCGTTAGCAGACCAGAGACCTGCGCTGTTGTTAGTGGACCAGAGACCTGCGCTGTCGTTAGCGGACCAGAGACCTGCGCTGTTGTTAGTAGACCAGAGACCTGCGCTGTCGTTAGTGGACCAGAGACCTGCGCTGTCGTTAGCAGACCAGAGACCTGCGCTGTCGATAGTGGACCAGAGACCTCCGCTGTCATTAGCGGACCAGAGACCTGCGCTGTTGTTAGTGGACCAGAGACCTGCGCTGTCGTTAGTGGACCAGAGACCTGCGCTGTCGTTAGCAGACCAGAGACCTGCGCTGTCGTTAGTGGACCAGAGACCTGCGCTGTCGTTAGTGGACCAGAGACCTGCGCTGTCATTAGTGGACCAGAGACCTGCGCAGTCGTTAGTGGACCAGAGACCTGCACTGTCGTTAGTGGACCAGAGACCTGCGCTGTTGATAGCGGACCAGAGACCTGCGCTGTCGATAGCGGACCAGAGACCTGCGCTGGGGTTAGTGGACCAGAGACCTGCGCTGTCGATAGCGGACCAGAGACCTGCGCTGGGGTTAGTGGACCAGAGACCTGCGCTGTCGTTAGTGGACCAGAGACCTGCGCTGTCGTTAGTGGACCAGAGACCTGCGCTGTCGTTAGCGGACCAGAGACCTGCGCTGTCGTTAGTGGACCAGAGACATGCGCTGTCGATAGCGGACCAGAGACCTGCGCTTTCGTTAGCAGACCAGAGACCTGCGCTGTCGTTAGTGGACCAGAGACCTCCGCTGTCGTTAGTGGACCAGAGACCTGCGCTGTCGATAGCGGACCAGAGACCTGCGCTGTCGTTAGCAGACCAGAGACCTGCGTTGTCGTTAGCGGACCAGAGACCTGCGCTGTCGTTAGTGGACCAGAGACCTGCGCTGTCGTTAGCGGACCAGAGACCTGCGCTGTCGTTAGCGGACCAGAGACCTGCGCTGTCGTTAGCGGACCAGAGACCTGCGCTGTGGTTAGCGGACCAGAGACCTGCGCTGTCGTTAGTGGACCAGAGACCTGCGCTGTTGATAGCGGACCAGAGACCTGCGCTGTCGATAGTGGACCAGAGACCTGCGCTGTCGATAGCGGACCAGAGACCTGCGCTGTTGTTAGCGGACCAGAGACCTGCGCTGTCGTTAGCGGACCAGAGACCTGCGCTGTCGATAGGGGACCAGAGACCTGCGCTGTCAATAGGGGACCAGAGACCTGCGCTGTCGTTAGCAGACCAGAGACCTGCGCTGTCGTTAGTGGACCAGAGACATGCGCTGTCGTTAGTGGACCAGAGACCTGCGCTGTCATTAGTGGACCAGAGACCTGCGCAGTCGTTAGTGGACCAGAGACCTGCGCTGTCGTTAGTGGACCAGAGAACTGCGCTGTCGTTAGCGGACCAGAGACCTGCGCTGTCGTTAGTGGACCAGAGACATGCGCTGTCATTAGTGGACCCGAGACCTGCGCTGTCGTTAGCAGACCAGAGACCTGCGCAGTCGTTAGTGGACCAGAGACCTGCGCTGTCGTTAGTGGACCAGAGACCTGCGCTGTCGTAAGCAGACCAGAGACCTGCGCTGTCGTTAGCAGACCAGAGACCTGCGCTGTCGTTAGCAGACCAGAGACCTGCACAGTCGTTAGTGGACCAGAGACATGCGCTGTCGTTAGTGGACCAGAGACCTGCGCTGTCGTTAGCGGACCAGACAACTCCGCTGTCGTTAGTGGACCAGAGACCTGCGCTGTCTTTAGCGGACCAGAGACCTGCGCTGTCTTTAGCGGACCAGAGACCTGCGCTGTCGTTAGTGGACCAGAGACCTCCGCTTTAGTTAGCGGACCAGAGACCTGCGCTGTGGTTAGCGGACCAGAGACCTGCGCTGTGGTTAGTGGACCAGAGACCTGCGCTGTCGTTAGCGGACCAGAGACCTGCGCTGTCGTTAGCGGACCAGAGACCTGCGCTGTCGTTAGTGGACCAGAGACCTCCGCTTTAGTTAGCAGACCAGAGACCTGCGCTGTGGTTAGCGGACCAGAGACCTGCGCTGTGGTTAGTGGACCAGAGACCTGCGCTGTTGTTAGCGGACCAGAGACCTGCGCTGTCGTTAGTGGACCAGAGACATGCGCTGTCGATAGCGGACCAGAGACCTGCGCTGTCATTAGTGGACCAGAGACATGCGCTGTCGTTAGCGGACCAGAGACCTGCGCTGTGGTTAGTGGACCAGAGACCTGCGCTGTGGTTAGTGGACCAGAGACCTGCGCTGTCGTTAGCGGACCAGAGACCTGCGCTGTCGTTAGTGGACCAGAGACATGCGCTGTCGATAGCGGACCAGAGACCTGCGCAGTCGTTAGTGGACCAGAGACCTGTGCTGTGGTTAGTGGACCAGAGACCTGCGCTGTCGTTAGCGGACCAGAGACCTGCGCTGTCGATAGCGGACCAGAGACCTGCGCTGTCGTTAGCGGACCAGAGACCTCCGCTGTCGTTAGTGGACCAGAGACCTGCGCTGTCGATAGGGGACCAGAGACCTGCGCTGTCATTAGCGGACCAGAGACCTGCGCTGTGGTTAGTGGACCAGAGACCTGCGCAGTCGTTAGCGACCCAGAGAGCTGCGCAGTCGTTAGCGGACCAGAGACCTGCGCTGTCGTTAGCGGACCAGAGACCTGCGCTGTGGTTAGTGGACCAGAGACCTGCGCAGTCGTTAGCGACCCAGAGAGCTGCGCAGTCGTTAGCGGACCAGAGACCTGCGCTGTCGTTAGCGGACCAGAGACCTGCGCTGTGGTTAGCGGACCAGAGACCTGCGCTGTGGTTAGCGGACCAGAGACCTGCGCTGGGGTTAGTGGACCAGAGACCTGCCCTGTCGTTAGCGACCCAGAGAGCTGCGCAGTCGTTAGCGGACCAGAGACCTGCGCTGTCGTTAGCGGACCAGAGACCTGCGCTGTGGTTAGTGGACCAGAGACCTGCGCAGTCGTTAGCGACCCAGAGAGCTGCGCAGTCGTTAGCGGACCAGAGACCTGCGCTGTCGTTAGCGGACCAGAGACCTGCGCTGTCGTTAGCGGACCAGAGACCTGCGCTGTGGTTAGCGGACCAGAGACCTGCGCTGTGGTTAGTGGACCAGAGACCTGCGCTGTCGTTAGCGGACCAGAGACATGCGCGGTCATTAGTGGACCAGAGACCTGCGCTGTCGTTAGTGGACCAGAGACATGCGCTGTCGTTAGTGGACCAGGGACCTGCGCTGTCGTTAGCGGACCAGAGACCTGCGCTGTCGATAGTGGACCAGAGACCTGTGCTGCCGTTAGCCGACCAGAGACCTGCGCTGTTGATAGCGGACCAGGGATCTGCGCTGTCGTTAGGGGACCAGAGACCTGCGCTGTCGTTAGCCGACCAGAGACCTGCGCTGTTGATAGCGGACCAGAGACCTTCGCTGTTTTTAGCGGACCAGAGACCTGCGCTGTTTTTAGCGGACCAGAGATCTGCGCTGTCGATAGCGGACCAGGACCTGCGCTGTTTTTAGCGGACCAGAGACCTGCGCTGTCGTTAGCGGACCAGAGACCTGCGCTGTTGATAGCGGACCAGAGACCTTCGCTGTTTTTAGCGGACCAGAGACCTGCGCTGTTTTTAGCGGACCAGAGATCTGCGCTGTCGATAGCGGACCAGAGACCTGCGCTGTTTTTAGAGCACCAGAGACCTGCGCTGTTTTTAGCGGACCAGAGACCTGCGCTGTCGTTAGCAGACCAGAGACCTGCGCTGTCGTTAGCGGACCAGAGATCTGCACTGTCGATAGCGGACCAGAGACCTGCGCTGTTTTTAGCGGACCAGAGACCTGCGCTTTGGTTAGTGGACCAGAGACCTGCGCTGTCGTTAGCGGACCAGAGACCTGCGCTGTCGTTAGCAGACCAGAGACCTGTGCTGTCGTTAGCAGACCAGAGACCTGCGCTGTCGTTAGTGGACCAGAGACCTGCGCTGTCATTAGTGGACCAGAGACCTGTGCTGTCGTTAGCAGACCAGAGACCTGTGCTGTCGTTAGCAGACCAGAGACCTGCGCTGTCGTTAGTGGACCAAAGACCTGCGCTGTCGTTAGCAGACCAGAGACCTGCGCTGTCGTTAGCGGACCAGAGACCTGCGCTGTCGTTAGCGGACCAGAGACCTGCGCTGTCATTAGTGGACCAGAGACCTGCGCTGTTGTTAGTGGACCAGAGACCTGCGCTGTCGTTAGTGGACCAGAGACCTGCGCTGTCGTTAGCAGACCAGAGACCTGCGCTGTCGTTAGTGGACCAGAGAAATGCGCTGTCGTTAGTGGACCAGAGACCTGCGCTGTCATTAGTGGACCAGAGACCTGCGCAGTCGTTAGTGGACCAGAGACCTGCGCTGTCGTTAGTGGACCAGAGACCTGCGCTGTCGATAGCGGACCAGAGACCTCCGCTGTCGTTAGCGGACCAGAGACCTGCGCTGGGGTTAGTGGACCAAAGACCTGCGCTGTCATTAGTGGACCAGAGACCTGCGCTGTCGTTAGCAGACCAGAGACCTGCGCTGTCGTTAGTGGACCAGAGACCTGCACTGTCATTAGTGGACCAGAGACCTGCGCTGTTGTTAGTGGACCAGAGACCTGCGCTGTCGTTAGTGGACCAGAGACCTGCGCTGTCGTTAGCAGACCAGAGACCTGCGCTGTCGTTAGTGGACCAGAGAAATGCGCTGTCGTTAGTGGACCAGAGACCTGCGCTGTCATTAGTGGACCAGAGACCTGCGCAGTCGTTAGTGGACCAGAGACCTGCGCTGTCGTTAGTGGACCAGAGACCTGCGCTGTCGATAGCGGACCAGAGACCTCCGCTGTCGTTAGCGGACCAGAGACCTGCGCTGGGGTTAGTGGACCAGAGACCTGCGCAGTCGTTAGCGGACCAGAGACCTGCGCTGTCGTTAGCGGACCAGAGACCTGCGCTGTGGTTAGTGGACCAGAGACCTGCGCAGTCGTTAGCGACCCAGAGAGCTGCGCAGTCGTTAGCGGACCAGAGACCTGCGCTGTCGTTAGCGGACCAGAGACCTGCGCTGTCGTTAGCGGACCAGAGACCTGCGCTGTGGTTAGCGGACCAGAGACCTGCGCTGTGGTTAGTGGACCAGAGACCTGCGCTGTCGTTAGCGGACCAGAGACATGCGCGGTCGTTAGTGGACCAGAGACCTGCGCTGTCGTTAGTGGACCAGAGACATGCGCTGTCGTTAGTGGACCAGGGACCTGCGCTGTCGTTAGCGGACCAGAGACCTGCGCTGTCGATAGTGGACCAGAGACCTGCGCTGCCGTTAGCCGACCAGAGACCTGCGCTGTTGATAGCGGACCAGAGATCTGCGCTGTCGTTAGGGGACCAGAGACCTGCGCTGTCGTTAGCCGACCAGAGACCTGCGCTGTTGATAGCGGACCAGAGACCATCGCTGTTTTTAGCGGACCAGAGACCTGCGCTGTTTTTAGCTGACCAGAGATCTGCGCTGTCGATAGCGGACCAGGACCTGCGCTGTTTTTAGCGGACCAGAGAACTGCGCTGTCGTTAGCGGACCAGAGACCTGCGCTGTTGATAGCGGACCAGAGACCTTCGCTGTTTTTAGCGGACCAGAGACCTGCGCTGTTTTTAGCGGACCAGAGATCTGCGCTGTCGATAGCGGACCAGAGACCTGCGCTGTTTTTAGAGCACCAGAGACCTGCGCTGTTTTTAGCGGACCAGAGACCTGCGCTGTCGTTAGCAGACCAGAGACCTGCGCTGTCGTTAGCGGACCAGAGATCTGACCTGTCGATAGCGGACCAGAGACCTGCGCTGTTTTTAGCGGACCAGAGACCTGCGCTTTGGTTAGTGGACCAGAGACCTGCGCTGTCGTTAGCGGACCAGAGACCTGCGCTGTCGTTAGCAGACCAGAGACCTGTGCTGTCGTTAGCAGACCAGAGACCTGCGCTGTCGTTAGTGGACCAGAGACCTGCGCTGTCATTAGTGGACCAGAGACCTGCGCTGTCGTTAGCAGACCAGAGACCTGTGCTGTCGTTAGCAGACCAGAGACCTGCGCTGTCGTTAGTGGACCAAAGACCTGCGCTGTCATTAGTGGACCAGAGACCTGCGCTGTCATTAGTGGACCAGAGACCTGCGCTGTCGTTAGCAGACCAGAGACCTGCGCTGTCGTTAGCGGACCAGAGACCTGCGCTGTCATTAGTGGACCAGAGACCTGCGCTGTTGTTAGTGGACCAGAGACCTGCGCTGTCGTTAGTGGACCAGAGACCTGCGCTGTCGTTAGCAGACCAGAGACCTGCGCTGTCGTTAGTGGACCAGAGAAATGCGCTGTCGTTAGTGGACCAGAGACCTGCGCTGTCATTAGTGGACCAGAGACCTGCGCAGTCGTTAGTGGACCAGAGACCTGCGCTGTCGTTAGTGGACCAGAGACCTGCGCTGTCGATAGCGGACCAGAGACCTCCGCTGTCGTTAGCGGACCAGAGACCTGCGCTGTCGTTAGTGGACCAGAGACCTGCGCTGTCGTTAGCAGACCAGAGACCTGCGCTGTCGTTAGTGGACCAGAGAAATGCGCTGTCGTTAGTGGACCAGAGACCTGCGCTGTCATTAGTGGACCAGAGACCTGCGCAGTCGTTAGTGGACCAGAGACCTGCGCTGTCGTTAGTGGACCAGAGACCTGCGCTGTCGATAGCGGACCAGAGACCTCCGCTGTCGTTAGCGGACCAGAGACCTGCGCTGGGGTTAGTGGACCAGAGACCTGCGCTGTCGTTAGTGGACCAGAGACCTGCGCTGTCGTTAGTGGACCAGAGACCTCCGCTGTCGTTAGCGGACCAGAGACCTGCGCTGTCGTTAGTGGACCAGAGACATGCGCTGTCGATAGCGGACCAGAGACCTGCGCAGTCGTTAGCGGACCAGAGACCTGCGCAGTTGTTAGCGGACCAGAGACCTGCGCTGTCGATAGCGGACCAGAGACCTGCGCTGTCGATAGCGGACCAGAGACCTGCGCTGTCGATAGCGGACCAGAGACCTGTGCTGTCGTTAGCGGATCAGAGACCTGCGCTGTCGTTAGCGGACCAGAGACATGCGCTGTCGATAGCGGACCAGAGACCTGCGCTGTCGATAGCGGACCAGAGACCTGCGCTGTCGTTAGCGGACCAGAGACATGCGCTGTCGTTAGCAGACCAGAGACCTGCGCTGTCGATAGCGGACCAGAGACCTGCGCTGTCGATAGCGGACCAGAGACCTGCGCTGTCATTAGCGGACCAGAGACCTGCGCTGTCGATAGCGGACCAGAGACATGCGCTGTCATTAGCGGACCAGAGACCTGCGCTGTCGATAGCGGATCAGAGACCTGCGCTGTCGATAGCGGACCAGAGACCTGCGCTGTCATTAGCGGACCAGAGACCTGCACTGTCGATAGCGGACCAGAGACCTGCGCTGTCGATAGCGGACCAGAGACCTGCGCTGTCGTTAGTGGACCAGAGACCTGCGCTGTCGATAGCGGACCAGAGACCTGTGCTGTCATTAGTGGACCAGAGACCTGCGCTTTGGTTAGTGGACCAGAGACCTGCGCTGTCGTTAGCGGACCAGAGACCTGCGCTGTCGTTAGCAGACCAGAGACCTGCCCTGTCGTTAGTGGACCAGGGACCTGCGCTGTCGTTAGTGGACCAGAGACCTACGCTGTCGTTAGCGGACCAGAGACCTGCGCTGTCGTTAGCGGACCAGAGACCTGCGCTGTCGTTAGTGGACCAGAGAACAGCGCTGTCGTTAGGGGACCAGAGACCTGCGCTGTCGTTAGCGGACCAGAGACCTGCGCTGTTGATAGCGGACCAGAGACCTTCGCTGTTTTTAGCGGACCAGAGACCTGCGCTGTTTTAGCGGACCAGAGACCTGCGCTGTCGATAGGGGACCAGAGACCTGCGCTGTCGATAGCGGACCAGAGACCTGCGCTGGGGTTAGTGGACCAGAGACCTGCGCTGTCGTTAGTGGACCAGAGACCTGCGCTGTTGTTAGCGGACCAGAGACCTCCGCTGTCGTTAGCGGACCAGAGACCTGCGCTGTCGTTAGTGGACCAGAGACATGCACTGTCGATAGCGGACCAGAGACCTGCGCAGTCGTTAGCGGATCAGAGACCTGCGCTGCCGTTAGCGGACCAGAGACCTGAGCTGTCGATAGCGGACCAGAGACCTGCGCTGTCATTAGCGGACCAGATACCTGCGCTGTCGATAGCGGACCAGAGACCTGCGCTGTCGATAGCGGACCAGAGACCTGCGCTTTGGTTAGTGGACCAGAGACCTGCGCTGTCGTTAGCAGACCAGAGACCTGCGCTGTCGTTAGCAGACCAGGGACCTGCGCTGTCGTTAGTGGACCAGAGACCTACGCTGTCGTTAGCGGACCAGAGACCTGCGCTGTCGTTAGCGGACCAGAGACCTGCGCTGTCGTTAGTGGACCAGAGAACTGCGCTGTCGTTAGGGGACCAGAGACCTGCGCTGTCGTTAGCGGACCAGAGACCTGCGCTGTTGATAGCGGACCAGAGACCTTCGCTGTTTTTAGCGGACCAGAGACCTGCGCTGTATTTAGCGGACCAGAGACCTGCGCTGTCGATAGGGGACCAGAGACCTGCGCTGTCGATAGCGGACCAGAGACCTGCGCTGTCGATAGCGGACCAGAGACCTGCGCTGTCATTAGCGGACCAGGGACCTGCGCTGTTGATAGCGGACCAGAGATCTGCGCTGTCGATAGCGGACCATAGACCTGCGCTGTTTTTAGCGGACCAGAGACCTGCGCTGGGGTTAGTGGACCAGAGACCTGCGCTGTCGTTAGTGGACCAGA
This sequence comes from Lissotriton helveticus, assembly GCF_964261635.1. Classification (NCBI taxonomy): domain Eukaryota; kingdom Metazoa; phylum Chordata; class Amphibia; order Caudata; family Salamandridae; genus Lissotriton; species Lissotriton helveticus. The sequence goes on from NC_136071.1 coordinate 4,489,831, forward strand.
AACCTCCGCTGTCGTTAGCGGACCAGAGACCTCCGCTGTCGTTAGCGGACCAGAGACCTGCGCTGTCGTTAGTGGACCAGAGACATGCGCTGTCGATAGCGGACCAGAGACCTGCGCTGTCGATAGCGGACCAGAGACCTGCGCTGTCGATAGCAGACCAGAGACCTGCGCAGTCGATAGCAGACCAGAGACCTGCGCAGTCGATAGCGGACCAGAGACCTGCGCTGTCGATAGCAGACCAGAGACCTGCGCTGTCGATAGCGGACCAGAGACCTGCGCAATTGATAGCGGACCAGAGACCTGCGCTGTCGTTAGCGGACCAGAGACCTGCGCAGTTGTTAGCGGACCAGAGACCTGCGCAGTCGTTAGCGGACCAGAGACCTGCACTGCCGTTAGCGGACCAGAGACCTGCGCTGTCATTAGTGGACCAGAGACCTGCGCTGTCGTTAGCAGACCAGAGACCTGTGCTGTCGTTAGCAGACCAGAGACCTGCGCTGTCGTTAGTTGACCAGAGACCTGCGCTGTCATTAGTGGACCAGAGACCTGCGCTGTCGTTAGCAGACCAGAGACCTGTGCTGTCGTTAGCAGACCAGAGACCTGCGCTGTCGTTAGTGGACCAGAGACCTGCGCTGTCATTAGTGGACCAGAGACCTGCGCTGTCGTTAGTGGACCAGAGACCTCCGCTGTCGTTAACTGCCAAGAGAACTGCGCTGTTGTTAGCGGACCAGAGACCTGCGCTGTTGATAGCAGACCAGAGACCTGCGCTGTCGTTAGCGGACCAGAGACCTGCGCTGTCGTTAGCGGACCAGAGACCTGCGCTGTTGATAGCGGACCAGAGACCTGCGCTGTCGATAGCGGACCAGAGACCTGCGCTGGGGTTAGTGGACCAGAGACCTGCGCTGTCGTTAGTGGACCAGAGACCTGCGCTGTCGTTAGTGGACCAGAGACCTGCGCTGTCGTTAGCGGACCAGAGACCTGCGCTGTCGTTAGTGGACCAGAGACATGCGCTGTCGATAGCGGACCAGAGACCTGCGCTGTCGTTAGCAGACCAGAGACCTGCGCAGTCGTTAGCGGACCAGAGACCTGCGCTGCCATTAGCAGACCAGAGACCTGCGCTGCCGTTAGCGGACCAGAGACCTGCGCTGTCGATAGCGGACCAGAGACCTGTGCTGTCGATAGCGGACCAGAGACCTGCGCTGTCGTTAGCGGACCAGAGACCTGCGCTGTCGTTAGCGGACCAGAGACCTGCGCAGTCGATAGCGGACCAGAGACCTGCGCTGTCGATAGCGGACCAGAGACCTGCGCTGTCGATTGCGGACCAGAGACCTGCGCTGTCATTAGCGGACCAGAGTCCTGCGCTGTCGATAGCAGACCAGAGACCTGCGCTGTCGATAGCGGACCAGAGACCTGCGCTGTTTTTAGCGGACCAGAGACCTGCGCTGTCGTTAGCAGACCAGAGACCTGCGCTGTCGTTAGTGGACCAGAGACATGCGCTGTCGTTAGTGGACCAGGGACCTGCGCTGTCGTTAGTGGACCAGAGACCTACGCTGTCGTTAGCGGACCAGAGACCTGCGCTGTCGTTAGCGGACCAGAGACCTGTGCTGTCGTTAGTGGACCAGAGACATGCGCTGTCGATAGCGGACCAGAGACCTGCGCTGTCGTTAGCAGACCAGAGACCTGCGCAGTCGTTAGCGGACCAGAGACCTGCGCTGCCGTTAGCGGACCAGAGACCTGCGCTGCCGTTAGCGGACCAGAGACCTGCGCTGTCGATAGCGGACCAGAGACCTGCGCTGTCGATAGCGGACCAGAGACCTGCGCTTTGGTTAGTGGACCAGAGACCTGCGCTGTCGTTAGTGGACTAGAGACCTGCTCTGTCGTTAGCGGACCAGAGACCTGCGCTGTCGTTATCAGACCAGAGACCTGCGCTGTCATTAGTGGACCAGGGACCTGCGCTGTCATTAGTGGACCAGGGACCTGCGCTGTCGTTAGTGGACCAGAGACCTACGCTGTCGTTAGCGGACCAGAGACCTGCGCTGTTTTTAGCGGACCAGAGACCTGCGCTGTTTTTAGCGGACCAGAGACCTGCGCTGTCGATAGGGGACCAGAGACCTGCGCTGTCGATAGCGGACCAGAGACCTGCGCTGGGGTTAGTGGACCAGAGACCTGCGCTGTCGTTAGTGGACCAGAGACCTCCGCTGTCGTTAGCGGACCAGAGACCTCCGCTGTCGTTAGCGGACCAGAGACCTGCGCTGTCGATAGCGGACCAGAGACCTGCGCTGTCGATAGCGGACCAGAGACCTGCGCTGTCATTAGCGGACCAGAGACCTGCGCAGTCGTTAGTGGACCAGAGACCTGCGCTGCCGTTAGCGGACCAGAGACCTGCGCTGTCGATAGCGGACCAGAGACCTGCGCTGTCGATAGCGGACCAGAGACCTGCGCTGTCATTAGCGGACCAGAGACCTGGGCTGTCGATAGCGGACCAGAGACCTGCGCTGTCGATAGTGGACCAGAGACCTGCGCTGTCGTTAGCGGACCAGAGACCTGCGCTGTCGATAGCGGACCAGAGACCTGCGCTGTCGTTAGTGGACCAGAGACCTACGCTTTGGTTAGCTGCCCAGAGACCTGCGCTTTGGTTAGTGGACCAGAGACCTGCGCTGTCGTTAGCAGACCAGAGACCTGCGCTGTCGTTAGCAGACCAGAGACCTGCGCTGTCGTTAGTGGACCAGAGACCTGCGCTGTCGTTAGGGGACCAGAGACCTGCGCTGTCGTTAGGGGACCAGAGACCTGCGCTGTCGTTAGCGGACCAGAGACCTGCGCTGTTGATAGCGGACCAGAGACCTTCGCTGTTTTTAGCGGACCAGAGACCTGCGCTGTTTTTAGCGGACCAGAGACCTGCGCTGTCGATAGGGGACCAGAGACCTGCGCTATCGATAGCGGACCAGAGACCTGCGCTGTCGATAGCGGACCAGAGACCTGCGCTGTCGATAGCGGACCAGAGACCTGTGCTTTGGTTAGTGGACCAGAGACCTGCGCTGTCGTTAGCAGACCAGAGACCTGCGCTGTCATTAGCAGACCAGAGACCTGCGCTGTCGTTAGTGGACCAGAGACCTGCGCTGTCGTTAGGGGACCAGAGACCTGCGCTGTCATTAGGGGACCAGAGACCTGCGCTGTTGATAGCGGACCAGAGACCTTCGCTGTTTTTAGCGGACCAGAGACCTGCGCTGTTTTTAGCGGACCAGAGACCTGCGCTGTCGATAGGGGACCAGAGACCTGCGCTGTCGATAGCGGACCAGAGACCTGCGCTGTCGATAGCGGACCAGAGACCTGCGCTGTCGATAGCAGACCAGAGACCTGCGCTGTGGTTAAAGGACCAGAGAGCTGCGCAGTCGTTAGCGGACCATAGACCTGCGCTGTTTTTAGCGGACCAGAGACCTGCGCTGTCGATAGCGGACCAGAGACCTGCGCTGTTGATAGCGGACCAGAGACCTGCGCTGTCATTAGCGGACCAGAGACCTCCACTGTCGTTAGCGGACCAGAGACCTCCGCTGTCGTTAGCGGACCAGAGACCTGCGCTGTCGATAGCGGACCAGAGACCTGCGCAGTCGTTAGTGGACCAGAGACCTGCGCTGCCGTTAGCGGACCAGAGACCTGCGCTGTCGATAGCGGACCAGAGACCTGCGCTGTCGATAGCGGACCAGAGACCTGCGCTGTCATTAGCGGACCAGAGACCTGCGCTGTCGATAGCGGACCAGAGACCTGCGCTGTCGATAGCGGACCAGAGACCTGCGCTGTCGTTAGCGGACCAGAGACCTGCGCTGTCGATAGCGGACCAGAGACCTGCGCTGTCGTTAGTGGACCAGAGACCTACGCTTTGGTTAGCTGCCCAGAGACCTGCGCTGTCATTAGCGGACCAGAGACCTGCGCTGTCATTAGCGGACCAGAGACCTGCGCTGTCGTTAGGGGACCAGAGACCTGCGCTGTCGTTAGCGGACCAGAGACCTGCGCTGTTGATAGCGGACCAGAGACCTTCGCTGTTTTTAGCGGACCAGAGACCTGCGCTGTTTTTAGCGGACCAGAGACCTGCGCTGTCGATAGGGGACCAGAGACCTGCGCTATCGATAGCGGACCAGAGACATGCGCTGTCGATAGCGGACCAGAGACCTGCGCTGTCGATAGCGGACCAGAGACCTGTGCTTTGGTTAGTGGACCAGAGACCTGCGCTGTCGTTAGCAGACCAGAGACCTGCGCTGTCATTAGCAGACCAGAGACCTGCGCTGTCGTTAGTGGACCAGAGACCTGCGCTGTCGTTAGGGGACCAGAGACCTGCGCTGTCATTAGGGGACCAGAGACCTGCGCTGTTGATAGCGGACCAGAGACCTTCGCTGTTTTTAGCGGACCAGAGACCTGCGCTGTTTTTAGCGGACCAGAGACCTGCGCTGTCGATAGGGGACCAGAGACCTGCGCTGTCGATAGCGGACCAGAGACCTGCGCTGTCGATAGCGGACCAGAGACCTGCGCTGTCGATAGCAGACCAGAGACCTGCGCTGTGGTTAAAGGACCAGAGAGCTGCGCAGTCGTTAGCGGACCATAGACCTGCGCTGTTTTTAGCGGACCAGAGACCTGCGCTGTCGATAGCGGACCAGAGACCTGCGCTGTTGATAGCGGACCAGAGACCTGCGCTGTCATTAGCGGACCAGAGACCTCCGCTGTCGTTAGCGGACCAGAGACCTCCGCTGTCGTTAGCGGACCAGAGACCTGCGCTGTCGATAGCGGACCAGAGACCTGCGCAGTCGTTAGTGGACCAGAGACCTGCGCTGCCGTTAGCGGACCAGAGACCTGCGCTGTCGATAGCGGACCAGAGACCTGCGCTGTCGATAGCGGACCAGAGACCTGCGCTGTCATTAGCGGACCAGAGACCTGCGCTGTCGATAGCGGACCAGAGACCTGCGCTGTCGATAGCGGACCAGAGACCTGCGCTGTCGTTAGCGGACCAGAGACCTGCGCTGTCGATAGCGGACCAGAGACCTGCGCTGTCGTTAGTGGACCAGAGACCTACGCTTTGGTTAGCTGCCCAGAGACCTGCGCTGTCATTAGCGGACCAGAGACCTGCGCTGTCATTAGCGGACCAGAGACCTGCGCTGTCGATAGCGGACCAGAGACCTGCGCTGTCGTTAGCGGACCAGAGACCTGCGCTTTGGTTAGTGGACCAGAGACCTGCGCTGTCGTTAGCAGACCAGAGACCTGCGCTGTCGTTAGCAGACCAGAGACCTGCGCTGTCGTTAGGGGACCAGAGACCTGCGCTGTCGTTAGGGGACCAGAGACCTGCGCTGTCGTTAGCGGACCAGAGACCTGCGCTGTCGATAGCGGACCAGAGACCTGCGCTGTCGTTAGCGGACCAGAGACCTGCGCTGTCGTTAGGGGACCAGAGACCTGCGCTGTCGTTAGCGGACCAGAGACCTGCGCTGTCGATAGCGGACCAGAGACCTGCGCTGTCGTTAGCGGACCAGAGACCTGCGCTTTGGTTAGTGGACCAGAGACCTGCGCTGTCGTTAGCAGACCAGAGACCTGCGCTGTCGTTAGCAGACCAGAGACCTGCGCTGTCGTTAGGGGACCAGAGACCTGCGCTGTCGTTAGGGGACCAGAGACCTGCGCTGTCGTTAGCGGACCAGAGACCTGCGCTGTTGATAGCGGACCAGAGACCTTCGCTGTTTTTAGCGGACCAGAGACCTGCGCTGTTTTTAGCGGACCAGAGACCTGCGCTGTCGATAGGGGACCAGAGACCTGCGCTGTCGATAGCGGACCAGAGACCTGCGCTGTCGATAGCGGACCAGAGACCTGCGCTGTCGATAGCGGACCAGAGACCTGCGCTGTGGTTAAAGGACCAGAGAGCTGCGCAGTCGTTAGCGGACCATAGACCTGCGCTGTTGATAGCGGACCAGAGACCTGCGCTGTTGATAGCGGACCAGAGATCTGCGCTGTGGTTAAAGGACCAGAGAGCTGCGCAGTCGATAGCGGACCATAGACCTGCGCTGGGGTTAGTGGACCAGAGACCTGCGCTGGGGTTAGTGGACCAGAGACCTGCGCTGTCGTTAGCGGACCAGAGACCTGCGCTGTCGATAGCGGACCAGAGACCTGCGCTGTCATTAGCGGACCAGAGACCTGCGCTGTCGTTAGTGGACCAGAGACATGCGCTGTCGATAGCGGACCAGAGACCTGCGCTGGGGTTAGTGGACCAGAGACCTGCGCTGTCGTTAGTGGACCAGAGACCTGCGCTGTCGTTAGTGGACCAGAGACATGCGCTGTCGATAGCGGACCAGAGACCTGCGCTGGGGTTAGTGGACCAGAGACCTGCGCTGTCGTTAGTGGACCAGAGACCTCCGCTGTCGATAGCAGACCAGAGACCTGCGCTGTCGTTAGTGGAACAGAGACATGCGCTGTCGATAGCGGACCAGAGACCTGCGCTGGGGTTAGTGGACCAGAGACCTGCGCTGTCGTTAGTGGACCAGAGACCTGCGCTGTCGTTAGTGGACCAGAGACCTGCGCTGTTGATAGCGGACCAGAGACCTGCGCTGTCGTTAGTGGACCAGAGACCTCCGCTGTCGATAGCAGACCAGAGACCTGCGCTGTCGTTAGTGGACCAGAGACCTGCGCTGTCGATAGCGGACCAGAGACCTGCGCTGTCGTTAGCGGACCAGAGACCTGCGCTGTTGATAGTGGACCAGAGACCTGCGCTGTCGTTAGTGGACCAGAGACATGCGCTGTCGATAGCGGACCAGAGACCTGCGCTGTCGTTAGCAGACCAGAGACCTGCGCTGTCGTTAGGGGACCAGAGACCTGCGCTGTCGTTAGTGGACCAGAGACCTGCGCTGTCGTTAGCAGACCAGAGACCTGTGCTGTCGTTAGTGGACCAGAGACATGCGCTGTCGATAGCGGACCAGAGACCTGCGCTGTCGTTCGCAGACCAGAGACCTGCGCAGTCGTTAGCGGACCAGAGACCTGCGCTGCCGTTAGCGGACCAGAGACCTGCGCTGCCGTTAGCGGACCAGAGACCTGCGCTGTCGATAGCGGACCAGAGACCTGCGCTGTCGATAGCGGACCAGAGACCTGTGCTTTGGTTAGTGGACCAGAGACCTGCGCTGTCGTTAGTGGACTAGAGACCTGCGCTGTCGTTAGCGGACCAGAGACCTGCGCTGTCGTTAGCAGACCAGAGACCTGCGCTGTCGATAGTGGACCAGAGACCTGCGCTGTCATTAGTGGACCAGGGACCTGCGCTGTCGTTAGTGGACCAGAGACCTACGCTGTCGTTAGCGGACCAGAGACCTGCGCTGTTTTTAGCGGACCAGAGACCTGCGCTGTTTTTAGCGGACCAGAGTCCTGCGCTGTCGATAGGGGACCAGAGACCTGCGCTGTCGATAGCGGACCAGAGACCTGCGCTGGGGTTAGTGGACCAGAGACCTGCGCTGTCGATAGCGGACCAGAGACCTGCGCTGTCGATAGCAGACCAGAGACCTGCGCTGTGGTTAAAGGACCAGAGAGCTGCGCAGTCGTTAGCGGACCATAGACCTGCGCTGTTTTTAGCGGACCAGAGACCTGCGCTGTCGATAGCGGACCAGAGACCTGCGCTGTTGATAGCGGACCAGAGACCTGCGCTGTCATTAGCGGACCAGAGACCTCCGCTGTCGTTAGCGGACCAGAGACCTGCGCTGTCGATAGCGGACCAGAGACCTGCGCAGTCGTTAGTGGACCAGAGACCTGCGCTGCCGTTAGCGGACCAGAGACCTGCGCTGTCGATAGCGGACCAGAGACCTGCGCTGTCGATAGCGGACCAGAGACCTGCGCTGTCATTAGCGGACCAGAGACCTGCGCTGTCGATAGCGGACCAGAGACCTGCGCTGTCGATAGCGGACCAGAGACCTGCGCTGTCGTTAGCGGACCAGAGACCTGCGCTGTCGATAGCGGACCAGAGACCTGCGCTGTCGTTAGCGGACCAGAGACCTGCGCTGTCGATAGCGGACCAGAGACCTGCGCTGTCGTTAGCGGACCAGAGACCTGCGCTTTGGTTAGTGGACCAGAGACCTGCGCTGTCGTTAGCAGACCAGAGACCTGCGCTGTCGTTAGCAGACCAGAGACCTGCGCTGTCGTTAGCAGACCAGAGACCTGCGCTGTCGTTAGGGGACCAGAGACCTGCGCTGTCGTTAGGGGACCAGAGACCTGCGCTGTCGTTAGCGGACCAGAGACCTGCGCTGTTGATAGCGGACCAGAGACCTTCGCTGTTTTTAGCGGACCAGAGACCTGCGCTGTTTTTAGCGGACCAGAGACCTGCGCTGTCGATAGGGGACCAGAGACCTGCGCTGTCGATAGGGGACCAGAGACCTGCGCTGTCGATAGCGGACCAGAGACCTGCGCTGTCGATAGCGGACCAGAGACCTGCGCTGTGGTTAAAGGACCAGAGAGCTGGGCAGTCGTTAGCGGACCATAGACCTGCGCTGTTGATAGCGGACCAGAGACCTGCGCTGTTGATAGCGGACCAGAGATCTGCGCTGTGGTTAAAGGACCAGAGAGCTGCGCAGTCGATAGCGGACCATAGACCTGCGCTGGGGTTAGTGGACCAGAGACCTGCGCTGGGGTTAGTGGACCAGAGACCTGCGCTGTCGTTAGCGGACCAGAGACCTGCGCTGTCGATAGCGGACCAGAGACCTGCGCTGTCATTAGCGGACCAGAGACCTGCGCTGTCGTTAGTGGACCAGAGACATGCGCTGTCGATAGCGGACCAGAGACCTGCGCTGGGGTTAGTGGACCAGAGACCTGCGCTGTCGTTAGTGGACCAGAGACCTGCGCTGTCGTTAGTGGACCAGAGACATGCGCTGTCGTTAGTGGACCAGAGACCTGCGCTGTCATTAGTGGACCAGAGACATGCGCTGTCGATAGCGGACCAGAGACCTGCGCTGGGGTTAGTGGACCAGAGACCTGCGCTGGGGTTAGTGGACCAGAGACCTCCGCTGTCGATAGCAGACCAGAGACCTGCGCTGTCGTTAGTGGAACAGAGACATGCGCTGTCGATAGCGGACCAGAGACCTGCGCTGGGGTTAGTGGACCAGAGACCTGCGCTGTCGTTAGTGGACCAGAGACCTGCGCTGTCGTTAGTGGACCAGAGACCTGCGCTGTTGATAGCGGACCAGAGACCTGCGCTGTCGTTAGTGGACCAGAGACCTCCGCTGTCGATAGCGGACCAGAGACCTGCGCTGTCGTTAGTGGACCAGAGACCTGCGCTGTCGATAGCGGACCAGAGACCTGCGCTGTCGTTAGCGGACCAGAGACCTGCGCTGTTGATAGTGGACCAGAGACCTGCGCTGTCGTTAGTGGACCAGAGACATGCGCTGTCGATAGCGGACCAGAGACCTGCGCTGTCGTTAGCAGACCAGAGACCTGCGCTGTCGTTAGGGGACCAGAGACCTGCGCTGTCGTTAGTGGACCAGAGACCTGCGCTGTCGTTAGCAGACCAGAGACCTGTGCTGTCGTTAGTGGACCAGAGACATGCGCTGTCGATAGCGGACCAGAGACCTGCGCTGTCGTTAGCAGACCAGAGACCTGCGCAGTCGTTAGCGGACCAGAGACCTGCGCTGCCGTTAGCGGACCAGAGACCTGCGCTGCCGTTAGCGGACCAGAGACCTGCGCTGTCGATAGCGGACCAGAGACCTGCGCTGTCGATAGCGGACCAGAGACCTGTGCTTTGGTTAGTGGACCAGAGACCTGCGCTGTCGTTAGTGGACTAGAGACCTGCGCTGTCGTTAGCGGACCAGAGACCTGCGCTGTCGTTAGCAGACCAGAGACCTGCGCTGTCGATAGAGGACCAGAGACCTGCGCTGTCATTAGTGGACCAGGGACCTGCGCTGTCGTTAGTGGACCAGAGACCTACGCTGTCGTTAGCGGACCAGAGACCTGCGCTGTTTTTAGCGGACCAGAGACCTGCGCTGTTTTTAGCGGACCAGAGTCCTGCGCTGTCGATAGGGGACCAGAGACCTGCGCTGTCGATAGCGGACCAGAGACCTGCGCTGGGGTTAGTGGACCAGAGACCTGCGCTGTCGTTAGTGGACCAGAGACCTCCGCTGTCGTTAGCGGACCAGAGACCTCCGCTGTCGTTAGCGGACCAGAGACCTGCGCTGTCGATAGCGGACCAGAGACCTGCACAGTCGTTAGTGGACCAGAGACCTGCGCTGCCGTTAGCGGACCAGAGACCTGCGCTGTCGATAGCGGACCAGAGACCTGCGCTGTCGATAGCGGACCAGAGACCTGCGCTGTCATTAGCGGACCAGAGACCTGCGCTGTCGATAGCGGACCAGAGACCTGCGCTGTCGATAGCGGACCAGAGACCTGCGCTGTCGTTAGCGGACCAGAGACCTGCGCTGTCGATAGCGGACCAGAGACCTGCGCTGTCGTTAGTGGACCAGAGACCTACGCTTTGGTTAGCTGCCCAGAGACCTGCGCTGTCGATAGCGGACCAGAGACCTGCGCTTTGGTTAGTGGACCAGAGACCTGCGCTGTCGATAGCGTACCAGAGACCTGCGCTGTCGTTAGCAGACCAGAGACCTGCGCTGTCATTAGCAGACCAGAGACCTGCGCTGTCGTTAGTGGACCAGAGACCTGCGCTGTCGTTAGGGGACCAGAGACCTGCGCTGTCGTTAGCGGACCAGAGACCTTCGCTGTTTTTAGCGGACCAGAGACCTGCGCTGTCGATAGGGGACCAGAGACCTGCGCTGTCGATAGCGGACCAGAGACCTGCGCTGTCGATAGCGGACCAGAGACCTGCGCTGTCGATAGCGGACCAGAGACCTGCGCTGTGGTTAAAGGACCAGAGAGCTGCGCAGTCGTTAGCGGACCATAGACCTGCGCTGTTTTTAGCGGACCAGAGACCTGCGCTGTCGTTAGCGGACCAGAGACCTGCGCTGTCGATAGCGGACCAGAGACCTGCGCAGTCGTTAGTGGACCAGAGACCTGCGCTGCCGTTAGCGGACCAGAGACCTGCGCTGTCGATAGCGTACCAGAGACCTGCGCTGTCGTTAGCAGACCAGAGACCTGCGCTGTCATTAGCAGACCAGAGACCTGCGCTGTCGTTAGTGGACCAGAGACCTGCGCTGTCGTTAGGGGACCAGAGACCTGCGCTGTCGTTAGCGGACCAGAGACCTTCGCTGTTTTTAGCGGACCAGAGACCTGCGCTGTCGATAGGGGACCAGAGACCTGCGCTGTCGATAGCGGACCAGAGACCTGCGCTGTCGATAGCGGACCAGAGACCTGCGCTGTCGATAGCGGACCAGAGACCTGCGCTGTGGTTAAAGGACCAGAGAGCTGCGCAGTCGTTAGCGGACCATAGACCTGCGCTGTTTTTAGCGGACCAGAGACCTGCGCTGTCGATAGCGGACCAGAGACCTGCGCTGTTGATAGCAGACCAGCGACCTGCGCTGTCATTAGTGGACCAGAGACCTGCGCTGTTGATAGCGGACCAGAGACCTACGCTGTCGTTAGCAGACCAGAGATCTGCGCTCTGGTTAAAGGACCAGAGAGCTGCGCAGTCGTTAGCGGACCATAGACCTGCGCTGTTTTTAGCGGACCAGAGACCTGCGCTGGGGTTAGTGGACCAGAGACCTGCGCTGTCGTTAGTGGACCAGAGACCTGTGCTGTCGTTAGCGGACCAGACACCTGCGCTGTCGATAGCGGACCAGAGACCTGCGCTGTCGTTAGCGGACCAGAGACCTGCGCTGTCATTAGTGGACCAGAGACATGCGCTGTCGATAGTGGACCAGAGACCTGCGCTGTCGTTAGTGGACCAGAGACCTGCGCTGTCGTTAGTGGACCAGAGACCTGCGCTGTTGATAGCGGACCAGAGACCTGCGCTGTCATTAGCGGACCAGAGACCTGCGCTGTCGATAGCGGACCAGAGACCTGCGCTGTCAATAGTGGACCAGAGACCTCCGCTGTCGATAGCGGACCAGAGACCTGCGCTGTCGTTAGTGGACCAGAGACCTGCGCTGTCGTTAGTGGACCAGAGACCTGCGCTGTCGATAGCGGACCAGAGACCTGCGCTGTCGTTAGCAGACCAGAGACCTGCGCTGTTGATAGTGGACCAGAGACCTGCGCTGTCGTTAGTGGACCAGAGACATGCGCTGTCGATAGCGGACCAGAGACCTGCGCTGTCGATAGCGGACCAGAGATCTGCGCTGTCGTTAGGGGACCAGAGACCTGCGCTGTCGTTAGCGGACCAGAGACCTGCGCTGTCGACAGCGGACCAGAGACCTGCGCTGTCGATAGCGAACCAGAGACCTGCGCTGTCGATAGCGGACCAGAGACCTGCGCTGTCGATAGCGGACCAGAGACCTGCGCTGTCGATAGCGGACCAGAGACCTGCGCTGTCGATAGCGGACCGGAGACCTCCGCTGTCGTTAGCGGACCAGAGACCTGCGCTGTCGTTAGCGGACCAGAGACCTCCGCTGTCATTAGTGGACCAGAGACCTGCGCTGTCGTTAGCAGACCAGAGACCTGCGCTGTCGTTAGCGGACCAGAGACCTGCGCTGTCGTTAGCGGACCAGAGACCTGCACTGTCGTTAGTGGACCAGAGACATGCGCTGTCGATAGCGGACCAGAGACCTGCGCTGTCGTTAGCAGACCAGAGACCTGCGCAGTCGTTAGCGGACCAGAGACCTGCGCTGCCGTTAGCGGACCAGAGACCTGTGCTGCCGTTAGCGGACCAGAGACCTGCGCTGTCGATAGCGGACCAGAGACCTGTGCTGTCGATAGCGGACCAGAGACCTGCGCTGTCGTTAGCGGACCAGAGACCTGCGCTGTCGTTAGCAGACCAGAGACATGCGCTGTCGATAGCGGACCAGAGACCTGCGCTGTCGTTAGCGGACCAGAGACCTGCGCTGTCGATAGCAGACCAGAGACCTGCACAGTCGATAGCGGACCAGAGACCTGCGCAGTCGATAGCGGACCAGAGACCTGCGCTGTCGATAGCGGACCAGAGACCTGCGCTGTCGATTGCGGACCAGAGACCTGCGCTGTCATTAGCGGACCAGAGTCCTGCGCTGTCGATAGCAGACCAGAGACCTGCGCTGTCGATAGCGGACCAGAGACCTGCGCTGTTTTTAGCGGACCAGAGACCTGCGCTGTCGTTAGCAGACCAGAGACCTGCGCTGTCGTTAGTGGACCAGAGACATGCGCTGTCGTTAGTGGACCAGGGACCTGCGCTGTCGTTAGTGGACCAGAGACCTACGCTGTCGTTAGCGGACCAGAGACCTGCGCTGTCGTTAGCGGACCAGAGACCTGTGCTGTCGTTAGTGGACCAGAGACATGCGCTGTCGATAGCGGACCAGAGACCTGCGCTGTCGTTAGCAGACCAGAGACCTGCGCAGTCGTTAGCGGACCAGAGACCTGCGCTGCCGTTAGCGGACCAGAGACCTGCGCTGCCGTTAGCGGACCAGAGACCTGCGCTGTCGATAGCGGACCAGAGACCTGCGCTGTCGATAGCGGACCAGAGACCTGCGCTTTGGTTAGTGGACCAGAGACCTGCGCTGTCGTTAGTGGACTAGAGACCTGCTCTGTCGTTAGCGGACCAGAGACCTGCGCTGTCGTTATCAGACCAGAGACCTGCGCTGTCATTAGTGGACCAGGGACCTGCGCTGTCATTAGTGGACCAGGGACCTGCGCTGTCGTTAGTGGACCAGAGACCTACGCTGTCGTTAGCGGACCAGAGACCTGCGCTGTTTTTAGCGGACCAGAGACCTGCGCTGTTTTTAGCGGACCAGAGACCTGCGCTGTCGATAGGGGACCAGAGACCTGCGCTGTCGATAGCGGACCAGAGACCTGCGCTGGGGTTAGTGGACCAGAGACCTGCGCTGTCGTTAGTGGACCAGAGACCTCCGCTGTCGTTAGCGGACCAGAGACCTCCGCTGTCGTTAGCGGACCAGAGACCTGCGCTGTCGTTAGTGGACCAGAGACCTGCGCTGTCGTTAGGGGACCAGAGACCTGCGCTGTCGTTAGCGGACCAGAGACCTTCGCTGTTTTTAGCGGACCAGAGACCTGCGCTGTCGATAGGGGACCAGAGACCTGCGCTGTCGATAGCGGACCAGAGACCTGCGCTGTCGATAGCGGACCAGAGACCTGCGCTGTCGATAGCGGACCAGAGACCTGCGCTGTGGTTAAAGGACCAGAGAGCTGCGCAGTCGTTAGCGGACCATAGACCTGCGCTGTTTTTAGCGGACCAGAGACCTGCGCTGTCGATAGCGGACCAGAGACCTGCGCTGTTGATAGCAGACCAGAGACCTGCGCTGTCATTAGTGGACCAGAGAACTGCGCTGTTGATAGCGGACCAGAGACCTACGCTGTCGTTAGCAGACCAGAGATCTGCGCTCTGGTTAAAGGACCAGAGAGCTGCGCAGTCGTTAGCGGACCATAGACCTGCGCTGTTTTTAGCGGACCAGAGACCTGCGGTGGGGTTAGTGGACCAGAGACCTGCGCTGTCGTTAGTGGACCAGAGACCTGCGCTGTCGTTAGCGGACCAGACACCTGCGCTGTCGATAGCGGACCAGAGACCTGCGCTGTCGTTAGCGGACCAGAGACCTGCGCTGTCATTAGTGGACCAGAGACATGCGCTGTCGATAGTGGACCAGAGACCTGCGCTGTCGTTAGTGGACCAGAGACCTGCGCTGTCGTTAGTGGACCAGAGACCTGCGCTGTTGATAGCGGACCAGAGACCTGCGCTGTCATTAGCGGACCAGAGACCTGCGCTGTCGATAGCGGACCAGAGACCTGCGCTGTCAATAGTGGACCAGAGACCTCCGCTGTCGATAGCGGACCAGAGACCTGCGCTGTCGTTAGTGGACCAGAGACCTGCGCTGTCGATAGCGGACCAGAGACCTGCGCTGTCGTTAGCAGACCAGAGACCTGCGCTGTTGATAGTGGACCAGAGACCTGCGCTGTCGTTAGTGGACCAGAGACATGCGCTGTCGATAGCGGACCAGAGACCTGCGCTGTCGATAGCGGACCAGAGATCTGCGCTGTCGTTAGGGGACCAGAGACCTGCGCTGTCGTTAGCGGACCAGAGACCTGCGCTGTCGACAGCGGACCAGAGACCTGCGCTGTCGATAGCGAACCAGAGACCTGCGCTGTCGATAGCGGACCAGAGACCTGCGCTGTCGATAGCGGACCAGTGACCTGCGCTGTCGATAGCGGACCAGAGACCTGCGCTGTCGATAGCGGACCAGAGACCTCCGCTGTCGTTAGCGGACCAGAGACCTGCGCTGTCGTTAGCGGACCAGAGACCTCCGCTGTCATTAGTGGACCAGAGACCTGCGCTGTCGTTAGCGGACCAGAGACCTGCGCTGTCGTTAGCGGACCAGAGACCTGCGCTGTCGTTAGCGGACCAGAGACCTGCGCTGTCGTTAGTGGACCAGAGACATGCGCTGTCGATAGCGGACCAGAGACCTGCGCTGTCGTTAGCAGACCAGAGACCTGCGCAGTCGTTAGCGGACCAGAGACCTGCGCTGCCGTTAGCGGACCAGAGACCTGTGCTGCCGTTAGCGGACCAGAGACCTGCGCTGTCGATAGCGGACCAGAGACCTGTGCTGTCGATAGCGGACCAGAGACCTGCGCTGTCGTTAGCGGACCAGAGACCTGCGCTGTCGTTAGCAGACCAGAGACATGCGCTGTCGATAGCGGACCAGAGACCTGCGCTGTCGTTAGCGGACCAGAGACCTGCGCTGTCGATAGCAGACCAGAGACCTGCACAGTCGATAGCGGACCAGAGACCTGCGCAGTCGATAGCGGACCAGAGACCTGCGCTGTCGATAGCGGACCAGAGACCTGCGCTGTCGATTGCGGACCAGAGACCTGCGCTGTCATTAGCGGACCAGAGTCCTGCGCTGTCGATAGCAGACCAGAGACCTGCGCTGTCGATAGCGGACCAGAGACCTGCGCTGTTTTTAGCGGACCAGAGACCTGCGCTGTCGTTAGCAGACCAGAGACCTGCGCTGTCGTTAGTGGACCAGAGACATGCGCTGTCGTTAGTGGACCAGGGACCTGCGCTGTCGTTAGTGGACCAGAGACCTACGCTGTCGTTAGCGGACCAGAGACCTGCGCTGTCGTTAGCGGACCAGAGACCTGTGCTGTCGTTAGTGGACCAGAGACATGCGCTGTCGATAGCGGACCAGAGACCTGCGCTGTCGTTAGCAGACCAGAGACCTGCGCAGTCGTTAGCGGACCAGAGACCTGCGCTGCCGTTAGCGGACCAGAGACCTGCGCTGCCGTTAGCGGACCAGAGACCTGCGCTGTCGATAGCGGACCAGAGACCTGCGCTGTCGATAGCGGACCAGATACCTGCGCTTTGGTTAGTGGACCAGAGACCTGCGCTGTCGTTAGTGGACTAGAGACCTGCTCTGTCGTTAGCGGACCAGAGACCTGCGCTGTCGTTATCAGACCAGAGACCTGCGCTGTCATTAGTGGACCAGGGACCTGCGCTGTCATTAGTGGACCAGGGACCTGCGCTGTCGTTAGTGGACCAGAGACCTACGCTGTCGTTAGCGGACCAGAGACCTGCGCTGTTTTTAGGGGACCAGAGACCTGCGCTGTTTTTAGCGGACCAGAGACCTGCGCTGTCGATAGGGGACCAGAGACCTGCGCTGTCGATAGCGGACCAGAGACCTGCGCTGGGGTTAGTGGACCAGAGACCTGCGCTGTCGTTAGTGGACCAGAGACCTCCGCTGTCGTTAGCGGACCAGAGACCTCCGCTGTCGTTAGCGGACCAGAGACCTGCGCTGTCGATAGCGGACCAGAGACCTGCGCTGTCGATAGCGGACCAGAGACCTGCGCTGTCATTAGCGGACCAGAGACCTGCGCAGTCGTTAGTGGACCAGAGACCTGCGCTGCCGTTAGCGGACCAGAGACCTGCGCTGTCGTTAGTGGACCAGAGACATGCGCTGTCGTTAGTGGACCAGAGACCTGCGCTGTCGTTAGCGGACCAGAGACCTGCGCTGTCGTTAGCGGACCAGACAACTCCGCTGTCGTTAGTGGACCAGAGACCTGCGCTGTCTTTAGCGGACCAGAGACCTGCGCTGTCTTTAGCGGACCAGAGACCTGCGCTGTCGTTAGTGGACCAGAGACCTCCGCTTTAGTTAGCGGACCAGAGACCTGCGCTGTGGTTAGCGGACCAGAGACCTGCGCTGTGGTTAGTGGACCAGAGACCTGCGCTGTCGTTAGCGGACCAGAGACCTGCGCTGTCGTTAGTGGACCAGAGACCTCCGCTTTAGTTAACAGACCAGAGACCTGCGCTGTGGTTAGCGGACCAGAGACCTGCGCTGTGGTTAGTGGACCAGAGACCTGCGCTGTCGTTAGCGGACCAGAGACCTGCGCTGTCGTTAGTGGACCAGAGACATGCGCTGTCGATAGCGGACCAGAGACATGCGCTGTCGATAGCGGACCAGAGACCTGCGCTGTCATTAGTGGACCAGAGACATGCGCTGTCGTTAGCGGACCAGAGACCTGCGCTGTGGTTAGTGGACCAGAGACCTGCGCTGTCGTTAGCGGACCAGAGACCTGCGCTGTCGTTAGTGGACCAGAGACATGCGCTGTCGATAGCGGACCAGAGACCTGCGCAGTCGTTAGTGGACCAGAGACCTGTGCTGTGGTTAGTGGACCAGAGACCTGCGCTGTCGTTAGCGGACCAGAGACCTGCGCTGTCGATAGCGGACCAGAGACCTGCGCTGTCGTTAGAGGACCAGAGACCTCCGCTGTCGTTAGTGGACCAGAGACCTGCGCTGTCGATAGGGGACCAGAGACCTGCGCTGTCATTAGCGGACCAGAGACCTGCGCTGTGGTTAGTGGACCAGAGACCTGCGCAGTCGTTAGCGACCCAGAGAGCTGCGCAGTCATTAGCGGACCAGAGACCTGCGCTGTCGTTAGCGGACCAGAGACCTGCGCTGTGGTTAGTGGACCAGAGACCTGCGCAGTCGTTAGCGACCCAGAGAGCTGCGCAGTCGTTAGCGGACCAGAGACCTGCGCTGTCGTTAGCGGACCAGAGACCTGCGCTGTGGTTAGCGGACCAGAGACCTGCGCTGTGGTTAGCGGACCAGAGACCTGCGCTGGGGTTAGTGGACCAGAGACCTGCGCTGTCGTTAGCGACCCAGAGAGCTGCGCAGTCGTTAGCGGACCAGAGACCTGCGCTGTCGTTAGCGGACCAGAGACCTGCGCTGTGGTTAGTGGACCAGAGACCTGCGCAGTCGTTAGCGACCCAGAGAGCTGCGCAGTCGTTAGCGGACCAGAGACCTGCGCTGTCGTTAGCGGACCAGAGACCTGCGCTGTCGTTAGCGGACCAGAGACCTGCGCTGTGGTTAGCGGACCAGAGACCTGCGCTGTGGTTAGTGGACCAGAGACCTGCGCTGTCGTTAGCGGACCAGAGACATGCGCGGTCGTTAGTGGACCAGAGACCTGCGCTGTCGTTAGTGGACCAGAGACATGCGCTGTCGTTAGTGGACCAGGGACCTGCGCTGTCGTTAGCGGACCAGAGACCTGCGCTGTCGATAGTGGACCAGAGACCTGCGCTGCCGTTAGCCGACCAGAGACCTGCGCTGTTGATAGCGGACCAGAGATCTGCGCTGTCGTTAGGGGACCAGAGACCTGCGCTGTCGTTAGCTGACCAGAGACCTGCGCTGTTGATAGCGGACCAGAGACCTTCGCTGTTTTTAGCGGACCAGAGACCTGCGCTGTTTTTAGCGGACCAGAGATCTGCGCTGTCGATAGCGGACCAGGACCTGCGCTGTTTTTAGCAGACCAGAGACCTGCGCTGTCGTTAGCGGACCAGAGACCTGCGCTGTCGTTAGCGGACCAGAGACCTGCGCTGTTGATAGCGGACCAGAGACCTTCGCTGTTTTTAGCGGACCAGAGACCTGCGCTGTTTTTAGCGGACCAGAGATCTGCGCTGTCGATAGCGGACCAGAGACCTGCGCTGTTTTTAGCGCACCAGAGACCTGCGCTGTTTTTAGCGGACCAGAGACCTGCGCTGTCGTTAGCAGACCAGAGACCTGCGCTGTCGTTAGCGGACCAGAGATCTGCACTGTCGATAGCGGACCAGAGACCTGCGCTGTTTTTAGCGGACCAGAGACCTGCGCTTTGGTTAGTGGACCAGAGACCTGCGCTGTCGTTAGCGGACCAGAGACCTGCGCTGTCGTTAGCAGACCAGAGACCTGTGCTGTCGTTAGCAGACCAGAGACCTGCGCTGTCGTTAGTGGACCAGAGACCTGCGCTGTCATTAGTGGACCAGAGACCTGCGCTGTCGTTAGCAGACCAGAGACCTGTGCTGTCGTTAGCAGACCAGAGACCTGCGCTGTCGTTAGTGGACCAAAGACCTGCGCTGTCATTAGTGGACCAGAGACCTGCGCTGTCGTTAGCAGACCAGAGACCTGCGCTGTCGTTAGTGGACCAGAGACCTGCGCTGTCATTAGTGGACCAGAGACCTGCGCTGTTGATAGTGGACCAGAGACCTGCGCTGTCGTTAGTGGACCAGAGACCTGCGCTGTCGTTAGCAGACCAGAGACCTGCGCTGTCCTTAGTGGACCAGAGAAATGCGCTGTCGTTAGTGGACCAGAGACCTGCGCTGTCATTAGTGGACCAGAGACCTGCGCAGTCGTTAGTGGACCAGAGACCTGCGCTGTCGTTAGTGGACCAGAGACCTGCGCTGTCGATAGCGGACCAGAGACCTCCGCTGTCGTTAGCGGACCAGAGACCTGCGCTGGGGTTAGTGGACCAGAGACCTGCGCTGTCGTTAGTGGACCAGAGACCTGCGCTGTCGTTAGTGGACCAGAGACCTCCGCTGTCGTTAGCGGACCAGAGACCTGCGCTGTCGTTAGTGGACCAGAGACATGCGCTGTCGATAGCGGACCAGAGACCTGCACAGTCGTTAGCGGACCAGAGACCTGCGCAGTTGTTAGCGGACCAGAGACCTGCGCTGTCGATAGCGGACCAGAGACCTGCGCTGTCGATAGCGGACCAGAGACCTGCGCTGTCGATAGCGGACCAGAGACCTGTGCTGTCGTTAGCGGATCAGAGACCTGCGCTGTCGTTAGCAGACCAGAGACATGCGCTGTCGAAAGCGGACCAGAGACCTGCGCTGTCGATAGCGGACCAGAGACCTGCGCTGTCGTTAGCGGACCAGAGACATGCGCTGTCGTTAGCAGACCAGAGACCTGCGCTGTCGATAGCGGACCAGAGACCTGCGCTGTCGATAGCGGACCAGAGACCTGCGCTGTCATTAGCGGACCAGAGACCTGCGCTGTCGATAGCGGACCAGAGACATGCGCTGTCATTAGCGGACCAGAGACCTGCGCTGTCGATAGCGGACCAGAGACCTGCGCTGTCGATAGTGGACCAGAGACCTGCGCTGTCATTAGCGGACCAGAGACCTGCACTGTCGATAGCGGACCAGAGACCTGCGCTGTCGATAGCGGACCAGAGACCTGCGCTTTGGTTAGTGGACCAGAGACCTGCGCTGTCGTTAGCGGACCAGAGACCTGCGCTGTCGTTAGCAGACCAGAGACCTGCGCTGTCGTTAGTGGACCAGTGTGAGAAGTTGGCCTGATGTGCAGTGCTCACTATTCTAGTGATCACTATATATCAGTCCAAACAACCCTTATTGATGATTGGTTGTAAGTCAACCTTATAGACCAGCTATCCTAGTAGCATGGATACGAGCAGTCTAAGGCTAAGACTCTAGAGGGCGTGTTAAGCCAGCTGTTTTACCATCACATTACCCCTTGAACACCCAGTGAAAGGACACCACACAAGTTGTTATGAAAATAAACAGTGTATTTATTTATAACAAGACTACCCTGGCTGTTTATGAGACAGGGAGCTAAGCACACAACAAAACTCTTACGAAAATACTTTTAAGTTAGCACGTTACACAAATGCCCGAGGGGCACGAAAAACCATATACGCTAAAAGTGGAATGCGAATTACTAGCAGGTAAGTAACAGTTCTAATAGGCTTTGGAATCGCTAGGACTGGACTAGGGAATCGTTAGATTACTACTAGGAGGCCCAGGGGACTCGGGTGCAGAGTGTGCACTCTCACGCGGGATGCGGGACAAAGTCTATGGAAGCTAGAATTCACAAAGTTAGTGTTCACGGGCGAACCCGACCTGGTAGGGAGAAAACGACAGTGGATCCTGACCCTTGGATAGTGAGGCTATGCTGGGACACCGGGGTGCCGAAGTTACCTAGCCCAGGGGCTGCAGCTGCATAGGTCTGAAAAGACGTCGGGGATCTCGTTGCCGGACCAGGAGCCTGGAAGGAAGAAGTTGCTGGCAGGCGACCAGTGAAGGAAAGTTCGATGGATCCAAGCCTGGATCAAGGAAGAAGAAAACCTGAAAGCAGAGGGGACCAAGTTCTTGAATCACTAGCCAGTGATTAAGTGGGCACCAGGATGGCACCGGGCGAAGTCACCGCAGTCAGGTGAGTGGGCGCTGCTGGGCTCTGCAGTCTCTCGGACCAGGAGGCGTTGTCGGCGACCAGGATGGAGGTGCGAGCTGTCCCACGAAGGATGAAGTCGTTGGCGTCGAAGTTACCCAGGATTGGGCAACAAGCCTTGGCTAATTCAAGCCCACGCGGTGGACTCAAAATGGCGTCTTGAGTGGACCAGGAGGGTCCGGGGTGCTCCTCTTCTGGAAGGGAGCAAGGGCCAGTCTGGAGCAACCAGACCAGCAGCAGAAATGTCGTCGGGCGTCGTCAGGAAGGCCACAAGCCAGCGGCTAGTAGCCAAACAACGCGGTGAGCAGCAAAAAGCAGAAGGGCCCCACGCAGATCGTGGAGATGCTGGGGGGCTGCTCTTCGGTGCTGGAGCTGCTCAGGGTGGGGGCTTCTCGGACCCCAAAGCACTCACCAGGAATTCACTCGGCGGGCTTGCTGTTCAGAAGTCGTGCAGTCTTGAAGATGGCCGGTCCCTCGAGGTCTCGTCACACCCACGAATCTCAGCGTGACTGATGATGCAGGTAGAGGTCAGAGGTGCCATGGAAGCCGGTTCTCGTCGAGCTGGGCAGTCGGATTCCGGAGGAAGGACTTGCAGCAGACCGCAGTGTTCTGTAGATGGTGCCTGCGGATGCAGGGTGACTACTCCTTAGTCACAAGGGAGAAATCTTAGGAAGAAGTCTTGAGTTCCTTTCGCGGAAAGTAGTTTCAGGATTCAAAGATGATCTGATTTGGAAGGGGGCCAGTCTCTACCTTTATCTGGGAAAAGGGGGCTGGCACGCGACTAGGTCCTGCCCTATGGGTGGGACCAGGAGGGGGGTGGTTACACCCACTTCCTTGGCGGGCTTTTCCCCAGGCCAGGGGCTGGAGTGCCCCTGGAACTGGTTCCAGCCAGCCTATGCACAGTGAGCACCGGGGTGCCACGTGCAGTCACCTTCCTCTAAAGCCCTGCCTACCTACAATACACAAAACCCTGTCTGGGACGGTGCTGGCACCGCCCCTGGCAGGAAACCCTTTGTCCTTATCTCCTGCTCTGGGAGGACTCCCAGCAGCAGGAGGGCAGACTTGTGTCTCGGTGGCAGCATCCATTTTGTGGATGCTAAGGCTCTGTCTGACTTTTAACCGGGTTATAGGTTACATGCATGTCGTGTCCCTCTAGAAGGGTGGAATGCTAACCCCGTCGCCAGAATTGGCGAGGGGTTAGTATTCCAATTCGTATGACACCTTACTCGAACTTGTTTTGATAAAGCGATACCAGAGTTGGCACATAACCGCGAGGATTATAATGCACTTAAGAGTATATGGTATGCGATATCATGGAAACGGCTAAGGGATGGATCCCGAAAGCCGCAGACAGGCTCAGCTCATGCTAGAGCACCATCTCACACGATTCCAAGCACTCTGCCTTCAGGATTGTTAAGGCCTGCCATAGGAGTGACTGATAGGAGATCTGTGTGTCCACTTTAGGGTTAGATATAGGTATACTATATCTAAAGCAAAGGGTGAGTACACCACCTTGCCCCAGCTGTCGTGCAGCCAGTTGTGTCAGTTTTAGTTAGTCAATCCAGGGGTGGCATAATACATGCTTCAGCCCCTGGGAGACTTCTGGGTGCACCTCAGCCCTGGGTACAGGGACTTGGAGAGGGCCCAGTGCCAATTCAGTACCTGAGTACAATTTGGATAGAGAGAACAGCTAGGCTGTGGGTCTGATTAGCAGGCCCACAGCCAGGGAAAGTCGTAAACCAGTGCAGCAAAAAGCAAAAATCTGGGTGATCATAGGATTGCAGACCCTACTCTCCTACAACCAGGGACCTGCGCTGTCGTTAGTGGACCAGAGACCTACGCTGTCGTTAGCGGACCAGAGACCTGCGCTGTCGTTAGCGGACCAGAGACCTGCGCTGTCGTTAGTGGACCAGAGAACAGCGCTGTCGTTAGGGGACCAGAGACCTGCGCTGTCGTTAGCGGACCAGAGACCTGCACTGTTGATAGCGGACCAGAGACCTTCGCTGTTTTTAGCGGACCAGAGACCTGCGCTGTCGATAGGGGACCAGAGACCTGCACTGTCGATAGCGGACCAGAGACCTGCGCTGGGGTTAGTGGACCAGAGACCTGCGCTGTCGTTAGTGGACCAGAGACCTGCGCTGTTGTTAGCGGACCAGAGACCTCCGCTGTCGTTAGCGGACCAGAGACCTGCGCTGTCGTTAGTGGACCAGAGACATGCACTGTCGATAGCGGACCAGAGACCTGCGCAGTTGTTAGCGGATCAGAGACCTGCGCTGCCGTTAGCGGACCAGAAACCTGAGCTGTCGATAGCGGACCAGAGACCTGCGCTGTCGATAGCGGACCAGAGACCTGCGCTGTCATTAGCGGACCAGATACCTGCGCTGTCGATAGCGGACCAGAGACCTGCGCTGTCGATAGCGGACCAGAGACCTGCGCTTTGGTTAGTGGACCAGAGACCTGCGCTGTCGTTAGCAGACCAGAGACCTGCGCTGTCGTTAGCAGACCAGAGACCTGCGCTGTCGTTAGTGGACCAGAGACACGTGCTGTCATTAGTGGACCAGGGACCTGCGCTGTCGTTAGTGGACCAGAGACCTACGCTGTCGTTAGCGGACCAGAGACCTGCGCTGTCGTTAGTGGACCAGAGACCTGCGCTGTCGTTAGTGGACCAGAGAACTGCGCTGTCGTTAGGGGACCAGAGACCTGCGCTGTCGTTAGCGGACCAGAGACCTGCGCTGTTGATAGCGGACCAGAGACCTTCGCTGTTTTTAGCGGACCAGAGACCTGCGCTGTTTTTAGCGGACCAGAGACCTGCGCTGTCGATAGGGGACCAGAGACCTGCGCTGTCGATAGCGGACCAGAGACCTGCGCTGTCGATAGCGGACCAGAGACCTGCGCTGTCGATAGCGGACCAGAGATCTGCGCTGTCGATAGCGGACCATAGACCTGCGCTGTTTTTAGCGGACCAGAGACCTGCGCTGGGGTTAGTGGACCAGAGACCTGCGCTGTCGTTAGTGGACCAGAGACCTCCGCTGTCGTTAGCGGACCAGAGACCTCCGCTGTCGTTAGCGGACCAGAGACCTGCGCTGTCGTTAGTGGACCAGAGACATGCGCTGTCGATAGCGGACCAGAGACCTGCGCTGTCGATAGCGGACCAGAGACCTGCGCTGTCGATAGCAGACCAGAGACCTGCGCAGTCGATAGCAGACCAGAGACCTGCGCAGTCGATAGCGGACCAGAGACCTGCGCTGTCGATAGCAGACCAGAGACCTGCGCTGTCGATAGCAGACCAGAGACCTGCGCTGTCGATAGCAGACCAGAGACCTGCGCAATTGATAGCGGACCAGAGACCTGCGCTGTCGTTAGCGGACCAGAGACCTGCGCAGTTGTTAGCGGACCAGAGACCTGCGCAGTCGTTAGCGGACCAGAGACCTGCGCTGCCGTTAGCGGACCAGAGACCTGCGCTGTCATTAGTGGACCAGAGACCTGCGCTGTCGTTAGCAGACCAGAGACCTGTGCTGTCGTTAGCAGACCAGAGACCTGCGCTGTCGTTAGTGGACCAGAGACCTGCGCTGTCATTAGTGGACCAGAGACCTGCGCTGTCGTTAGCAGACCAGAGACCTGTGCTGTCGTTAGCAGACCAGAGACCTGCGCTGTCGTTAGTGGACCAGAGACCTGCGCTGTCATTAGTGGACCAGAGACCTGCGCTGTCGTTAGTGGACCAGAGACCTCCGCTGTCGTTAACTGCCAAGAGAACTGCGCTGTTGTTAGCGGACCAGAGACCTGCGCTGTTGATAGCAGACCAGAGACCTGCGCTGTCGTTAGCGGACCAGAGACCTGCGCTGTCGTTAGCGGACCAGAGACCTGCGCTGTTGATAGCGGACCAGAGACCTGCGCTGTCGATAGCGGACCAGAGACCTGCGCTGGGGTTAGTGGACCAGAGACCTGCGCTGTCGTTAGTGGACCAGAGACCTGCGCTGTCGTTAGTGGACCAGAGACCTGCGCTGTCGTTAGCGGACCAGAGACCTGCGCTGTCGTTAGTGGACCAGAGACATGCGCTGTCGATAGCGGACCAGAGACCTGCACTGTCGTTAGCAGACCAGAGACCTGCGCAGTCGTTAGCGGACCAGAGACCTGCGCTGCCGTTAGCGGACCAGAGACCTGCGCTGCCGTTAGCGGACCAGAGACCTGCGCTGTCGATAGCGGACCAGAGACCTGTGCTGTCGATAGCGGACCAGAGACCTGCGCTGTCGTTAGCGGACCAGAGACCTGCGCTGTCGTTAGCGGACCAGAGACCTGCGCAGTCGATAGCGGACCAGAGACCTGCGCTGTCGATAGCGGACCAGAGACCTGCGCTGTCGATTGCGGACCAGAGACCTGCGCTGTCATTAGCGGACCAGAGTCCTGCGCTGTCGATAGCAGACCAGAGACCTGCGCTGTCGATAGCGGACCAGAGACCTGCGCTGTTTTTAGCGGACCAGAGACCTGCGCTGTCGTTAGCAGACCAGAGACCTGCGCTGTCGTTAGTGGACCAGAGACATGCGCTGTCGTTAGTGGACCAGGGACCTGCGCTGTCGTTAGTGGACCAGAGACCTACGCTGTCGTTAGCGGACCAGAGACCTGCGCTGTCGTTAGCGGACCAGAGACCTGCGCTTTGGTTAGTGGACCAGAGACCTGCGCTGTCGTTAGTGGACTAGAGACCTGCTCTGTCGTTAGCGGACCAGAGACCTGCGCTGTCGTTATCAGACCAGAGACCTGCGCTGTCATTAGTGGACCAGGGACCTGCGCTGTCATTAGTGGACCAGAGACCTGCGCTGTCGTTAGTGGACCAGAGACCTACGCTGTCGTTAGCGGACCAGAGACCTGCGCTGTTTTTAGCGGACCAGAGACCTGCGCTGTTTTTAGCGGACCAGAGACCTGCGCTGTCGATAGGGGACCAGAGACCTGCGCTGTCGATAGCGGACCAGAGACCTGCGCTGGGGTTAGTGGACCAGAGACCTGCGCTGTCGTTAGTGGACCAGAGACCTCCGCTGTCGTTAGCGGACCAGAGACCTCCGCTGTCGTTAGCGGACCAGAGACCTGCGCTGTCGATAGCGGACCAGAGACCTGCGCTGTCGATAGCGGACCAGAGACCTGCGCTGTCATTAGCGGACCAGAGACCTGCGCAGTCGTTAGTGGACCAGAGACCTGCACTGCCGTTAGCGGACCAGAGACCTGCGCTGTCGATAGCGGACCAGAGACCTGCGCTGTCGATAGCGGACCAGAGACCTGCGCTGTCATTAGCGGACCAGAGACCTGCGCTGTCGATAGCGGACCAGAGACCTGCGCTGTCGATAGCGGACCAGAGACCTGCGCTGTCGTTAGCGGACCAGAGACCTGCGCTGTCGATAGCGGACCAGAGACCTGCGCTGTCGTTAGTGGACCAGAGACCTACGCTTTGGTTAGCTGCCCAGAGACCTGTGCTTTGGTTAGTGGACCAGAGACCTGCGCTGTCGTTAGCAGACCAGAGACCTGCGCTGTCGTTAGCAGACCAGAGACCTGCGCTGTCGTTAGTGGACCAGAGACCTGCGCTGTCGTTAGGGGACCAGAGACCTGCGCTGTCGTTAGGGGACCAGAGACCTGCGCTGTCGTTAGCGGACCAGAGACCTGCGCTGTTGATAGCGGACCAGAGACCTTCGCTGTTTTTAGCGGACTAGAGACCTGCGCTGTTTTTAGTGGACCAGAGACCTGCGCTGTCGATAGGGGACCAGAGACCTGCGCTATCGATAGCGGACCAGAGACCTGCGCTGTCGATAGCGGACCAGAGACCTGCGCTGTCGATAGCGGACCAGAGACCTGCGCTTTGGTTAGTGGACCAGAGACCTGCGCTGTCGTTAGCAGACCAGAGACCTGCGCTGTCGTTAGCAGACCAGAGACCTGCGCTGTCGTTAGTGGACCAGAGACCTGCGCTGTCGTTAGGGGACGAGAGACCTGCGCTGTCATTAGGGGACCAGAGACCTGCGCTGTTGATAGCGGACCAGAGACCTTCGCTGTTTTTAGCGGACCAGAGACCTGCGCTGTTTTTAGCGGACCAGAGACCTGCGCTGTCGATAGGGGACCAGAGACCTGCGCTGTCGATAGCGGACCAGAGACCTGCGCTGTCGATAGCGGACCAGAGACCTGCGCTGTCGATAGCAGACCAGAGACCTGCGCTGTGGTTAAAGGACCAGAGAGCAGCGCAGTCGTTAGCGGACCATAGACCTGCGCTGTTTTTAGCGGACCAGAGACCTGCGCTGTCGATAGCGGACCAGAGACCTGCGCTGTTGATAGCGGACCAGAGACCTGCGCTGTCGTTAGCGGACCAGAGACCTCCGCTGTCGTTAGCGGACCAGAGACCTGCGCTGTCGATAGCGGACCAGAGACCTGCGCTGTCGATAGCGGACCAGAGACCTGCGCAGTCGTTAGTGGACCAGAGACCTGCGCTGCCGTTAGCGGACCAGAGACCTGCGCTGTCGATAGCGGACCAGAGACCTGCGCTGTCGATAGCGGACCAGAGACCTGCGCTGTCATTAGCGGACCAGAGACCTGCGCTGTCGATAGCGGACCAGAGACCTGCGCTGTCGATAGCGGACCAGAGACCTGCGCTGTCGTTAGCGGATCAGAGACCTGCGCTGTCGATAGCGGACCAGAGACCTGCGCTGTCGTTAGTGGACCAGAGACCTACGCTTTGGTTAGCTGCCCAGAGACCTGCGCTGTCGATAGCGGACCAGAGACCTGCGCTTTGGTTAGTGGACCAGAGACCTGCGCTGTCGATAGCGTACCAGAGACCTGCGCTGTCGTTAGCAGACCAGAGACCTGCGCTGTCATTAGCAGACCAGAGACCTGCGCTGTCGTTAGTGGACCAGAGACCTGCGCTGTCGTTAGGGGACCAGAGACCTGCGCTGTCGTTAGCGGACCAGAGACCTTCGCTGTTTTTAGCGGACCAGAGACCTGCGCTGTCAATAGGGGACCAGAGACCTGCGCTGTCGATAGCGGACCAGAGACCTGCGCTGTCGATAGCGGACCAGAGACCTGCGCTGTCGATAGCGGACCAGAGACCTGCGCTGTGGTTAAAGGACCAGAGAGCTGCGCAGTCGTTAGCGGACCATAGACCTGCGCTGTTTTTAGCGGACCAGAGACCTGCGCTGTCGATAGCGGACCAGAGACCTGCGCTGTTGATAGCAGACCAGAGACCTGCGCTGTCATTAGTGGACCAGAGACCTGCGCTGTTGATAGCGGACCAGAGACCTACGCTGTCGTTAGCAGACCAGAGATCTGCGCTCTGGTTAAAGGACCAGAGAGCTGCGCAGTCGTTAGCGGACCATAGACCTGCGCTGTTTTTAGCGGACCAGAGACCTGCGCTGGGGTTAGTGGACCAGAGACCTGCGCTGTCGTTAGTGGACCAGAGACCTGCGCTGTCGTTAGCGGACCAGACACCTGCGCTGTCGATAGCGGACCAGAGACCTGGCTGTCGTTAGCGGACCAGAGACCTGCACTGTCATTAGTGGACCAGAGACATGCGCTGTCGATAGTGGACCAGAGACCTGCGCTGTCGTTAGTGGACCAGAGACCTGCGCTGTCGTTAGTGGACCAGAGACCTGCGCTGTTGATAGCGGACCAGAGACCTGCGCTGTCATTAGCGGACCAGAGACCTGCGCTGTCGATAGCGGACCAGAGACCTGCGCTGTCGATAGTGGACCAGAGACCTCCGCTGTCGATAGCGGACCAGAGACCTGCGCTGTCGTTAGTGGACCAGAGACCTGCGCTGTCGATAGCGGACCAGAGACCTGCGCTGTCGTTAGCAGACCAGAGACCTGCGCTGTTGATAGTGGACCAGAGACCTGCGCTGTCGTTAGTGGACCAGAGACATGCGCTGTCGATAGCGGACCAGAGACCTGCGCTGTCGATAGCGGACCAGAGATCTGCGCTGTCGTTAGGGGACCAGAGACCTGCGCTGTCGTTAGCGGACCAGAGACCTGCGCTGTCGACAGCGGACCAGAGACCTGCGCTGTCGATAGCGAACCAGAGACCTGCGCTGTCGATAGCGGACCAGAGACCTGCGCTGTCGATAGCGGACCAGAGACCTGCGCTGTCGATAGCGGACCAGAGACCTGCGCTGTCGATAGCGGACCAGAGACCTCCGCTGTCGTTAGCGGACCAGAGACCTGCGCTGTTGATAGCGGACCAGAGACCTTCGCTGTTTTTAGCGGACCAGAGACCTGCGCTGTTTTTAGCGGACCAGAGACCTGTGCTGTCGATAGGGGACCAGAGACCTGCGCTATCGATAGCGGACCAGAGACCTGCGCTGTCGATAGCGGACCAGAGACCTGCGCTGTCGATAGCGGACCAGAGACCTGTGCTTTGGTTAGTGGACCAGAGACCTGCGCTGTCGTTAGCAGACCAGAGACCTGCGCTGTCATTAGCAGACCAGAGACCTGCGCTGTCGTTAGTGGACCAGAGACCTGCGCTGTCGTTAGGGGACCAGAGACCTGCGCTGTCATTAGGGGACCAGAGACCTGCGCTGTTGATAGCGGACCAGAGACCTTCGCTGTTTTTAGCGGACCAGAGACCTGCGCTGTTTTTAGCGGACCAGAGACCTGCGCTGTCGATAGGGGACCAGAGACCTGCGCTGTCGATAGCGGACCAGAGACCTGCGCTGTCGATAGCGGACCAGAGACCTGCGCTGTCGATAGCAGACCAGAGACCTGCGCTGTGGTTAAAGGACCAGAGAGCTGCGCAGTCGTTAGCGGACCATAGACCTGCGCTGTTTTTAGCGGACCAGAGACCTGCGCTGTCGATAGCGGACCAGAGACCTGCGCTGTTGATAGCGGACCAGAGACCTGCGCTGTCATTAGCGGACCAGAGACCTCCGCTGTCGTTAGCGGACCAGAGACCTCCGCTGTCGTTAGCGGACCAGAGACCTGCGCTGTCGATAGCGGACCAGAGACCTGCGCAGTCGTTAGTGGACCAGAGACCTGCGCTGCCGTTAGCGGACCAGAGACCTGCGCTGTCGATAGCGGACCAGAGACCTGCGCTGTCGATAGCGGACCAGAGACCTGCGCTGTCATTAGCGGACCAGAGACCTGCGCTGTCGATAGCGGACCAGAGACCTGCGCTGTCGATAGCGGACCAGAGACCTGCGCTGTCGTTAGCGGACCAGAGACCTGCGCTGTCGATAGCGGACCAGAGACCTGCGCTGTCGTTAGCGGACCAGAGACCTGCGCTGTCGATAGCGGACCAGAGACCTGCGCTGTCGTTAGCGGACCAGAGACCTGCGCTTTGGTTAGTGGACCAGAGACCTGCGCTGTCGTTAGCAGACCAGAGACCTGCGCTGTCGTTAGCAGACCAGAGACCTGCGCTGTCGTTAGGGGACCAGAGACCTGCGCTGTCGTTAGGGGACCAGAGACCTGCCATGTCGTTAGCGGACCAGAGACCTGCGCTGTTGATAGCGGACCAGAGACCTTCGCTGTTTTTAGCGGACCAGAGACCTGCGCTGTTTTTAGCGGACCAGAGACCTGCGCTGTCGATAGGGGACCAGAGACCTGCCCTGTCGATAGCGGACCAGAGACCTGCGCTGTCGATAGCGGACCAGAGACCTGCGCTGTCGATAGCGGACCAGAGACCTGCGCTGTGGTTAAAGGACCAGAGAGCTGCGCAGTCGTTAGCGGACCATAGACCTGCGCTGTTGATAGCGGACCAGAGACCTGCGCTGTTGATAGCGGACCAGAGATCTGCGCTGTGGTTAAAGGACCAGAGAGCTGCGCAGTCGATAGCGGACCATAGACCTGCGCTGGGGTTAGTGGACCAGAGACCTGCGCTGGGGTTAGTGGACCAGAGACCTGCGCTGTCGTTAGCGGACGAGAGACCTGCGCTGTCGATAGCGGACCAGAGACCTGCGCTGTCATTAGCGGACCAGAGACCTGCGCTGTCGTTAGTGGACCAGAGACATGCGCTGTCGATAGCAGGCCAGAGACCTGCGCTGGGGTTAGTGGACCAGAGACCTGCGCTGTCGTTAGTGGACCAGAGACCTGCGCTGTCGTTAGTGGACCAGAGACATGCGCTGTTGTTAGTGGACCAGAGACCTGCGCTGTCATTAGTGGACCAGAGACATGCGCTGTCGATAGCGGACCAGAGACCTGCGCTGGGGTTAGTGGACCAGAGACCTGCGCTGTCGTTAGTGGACCAGAGACCTCCGCTGTCGATAGCAGACCAGAGACCTGCGCTGTCGTTAGTGGAACAGAGACATGCGCTGTCGATAGCGGACCAGAGACCTGCGCTGGGGTTAGTGGACCAGAGACCTGCGCTGTCGTTAGTGGACCAGAGACCTGCGCTGTCGTTAGTGGACCAGAGACCTGCGCTGTTGATAGCGGACCAGAGACCTGCGCTGTCGTTAGTGGACCAGAGACCTCCGCTGTCGATAGCGGACCAGAGACCTGCGCTGTCGTTAGTGGACCAGAGACCTGCGCTGTCGATAGCGGACCAGAGACCTGCGCTGTCGTTAGCGGACCAGAGACCTGCGCTGTTGATAGTGGACCAGAGACCTGCGCTGTCGTTAGTGGACCAGAGACATGCGCTGTCGATAGCGGACCAGAGACCTGCGCTGTCGTTAGCAGACCAGAGACCTGCGCTGTCGTTAGGGGACCAGAGACCTGCGCTGTCGTTAGTGGACCAGAGACCTGCGCTGTCGTTAGCAGACCAGAGACCTGTGCTGTCGTTAGCAGACCAGAGACCTGTGCTGTCGTTAGTGGACCAGAGACATGCGCTGTCGATAGCGGACCAGAGACCTGCGCTGTCGTTAGCAGACCAGAGACCTGCGCAGTCGTTAGCGGACCAGAGACCTGCGCTGCCGTTAGCGGACCAGAGACCTGCGCTGCCGTTAGCGGACCAGAGACCTGCGCTGTCGATAGCGGACCAGAGACCTGCGCTGTCGATAGCGGACCAGAGACCTGTGCTTTGGTTAGTGGACCAGAGACCTGCGCTGTCGTTAGTGGACTAGAGACCTGCGCTGTCGTTAGCGGACCAGAGACCTGCGCTGTCGTTAGCAGACCAGAGACCTGCGCTGTCGATAGTGGACCAGAGACCTGCGCTGTCATTAGTGGACCAGGGACCTGCGCTGTCGTTAGTGGACCAGAGACCTACGCTGTCGTTAGCGGACCAGAGACCTGCGCTGTTTTTAGCGGACCAGAGACCTGCGCTGTTTTTAGCGGACCAGAGTCCTGCGCTGTCGATAGGGGACCAGAGACCTGCGCTGTCGATAGCGGACCAGAGACCTGCGCTGGGGTTAGTGGACCAGAGACCTGCGCTGTCGTTAGTGGACCAGAGACCTCCGCTGTCGTTAGCGGACCAGAGACCTCCGCTGTCGTTAGCGGACCAGAGACCTGCGCTGTCGATAGCGGACCAGAGACCTGCGCAGTCGTTAGTGGACCAGAGACCTGCGCTGCCGTTAGCGGACCAGAGACCTGCGCTGTCGATAGCGGACCAGAGACCTGCGCTGTCGATAGCGGACCAGAGACCTGCGCTGTCATTAGCGGACCAGAGACCTGCGCTGTCGATAGCGGACCAGAGACCTGCGCTGTCGATAGCGGACCAGAGACCTGCGCTGTCGTTAGCGGACCAGAGACCTGCGCTGTCGATAGCGGACCAGAGACCTGCGCTGTCGTTAGTGGACCAGAGACCTACGCTTTGGTTAGCTGCCCAGAGACCTGCGCTGTCGATAGCGGACCAGAGACCTGCGCTTTGGTTAGTGGACCAGAGACCTGCGCTGTCGATAGCGTACCAGAGACCTGCGCTGTCGTTAGCAGACCAGAGACCTGCGCTGTCATTAGCAGACCAGAGACCTGCGCTGTCGTTAGTGGACCAGAGACCTGCGCTGTCGTTAGGGGACCAGAGACCTGCGCTGTCGTTAGCGGACCAGAGACCTTCGCTGTTTTTAGCGGACCAGAGACCTGCGCTGTCGATAGGGGACCAGAGACCTGCGCTGTCGATAGCGGACCAGAGACCTGCGCTGTCGATAGCGGACCAGAGACCTGCGCTGTCGATAGCGGACCAGAGACCTGCGCTGTGGTTAAAGGACCAGAGAGCTGCGCAGTCGTTAGCGGACCATAGACCTGCGCTGTTTTTAGCGGACCAGAGACCTGCGCTGTCGATAGCGGACCAGAGACCTGCGCTGTTGATAGCAGACCAGCGACCTGCGTTGTCATTAGTGGACCAGAGACCTGCGCTGTTGATAGCGGACCAGAGACCTACGCTGTCGTTAGCAGACCAGAGATCTGCGCTCTGGTTAAAGGACCAGAGAGCTGCGCAGTCGTTAGCGGACCATAGACCTGCGCTGTTTTTAGCGGACCAGAGACCTGCGCTGGGGTTAGTGGACCAGAGACCTGCGCTGTCGTTAGTGGACCAGAGACCTGCGCTGTCGTTAGCGGACCAGACACCTGCGCTGTCGATAGCGGACCAGAGACCTGCGCTGTCGTTAGCGGACCAGAGACCTGCGCTGTCATTAGTGGACCAGAGACATGCGCTGTCGATAGTGGACCAGAGACCTGCGCTGTCGTTAGTGGACCAGAGACCTGCGCTGTCGTTAGTGGACCAGAGACCTGCGCTGTTGATAGCGGACCAGAGACCTGCGCTGTCATTAGCGGACCAGAGACCTGCGCTGTCGATAGCGGACCAGAGACCTGCGCTGTCAATAGTGGACCAGAGACCTCCGCTGTCGATAGCGGACCAGAGACCTGCGCTGTCGTTAGTGGACCAGAGACCTGCGCTGTCGATAGCGGACCAGAGACCTGCGCTGTCGTTAGCAGACCAGAGACCTGCGCTGTTGATAGTGGACCAGAGACCTGCGCTGTCGTTAGTGGACCAGAGACATGCGCTGTCGATAGCGGACCAGAGACCTGCGCTGTCGATAGCGGACCAGAGATCTGCGCTGTCGTTAGGGGACCAGAGACCTGCGCTGTCGTTAGCGGACCAGAGACCTGCGCTGTCGACAGCGGACCAGAGACCTGCGCTGTCGATAGCGAACCAGAGACCTGCGCTGTCGATAGCGGACCAGAGACCTGCGCTGTCGATAGCGGACCAGAGACCTGCGCTGTCGATAGCGGACCAGAGACCTGCGCTGTCGATAGCGGACCAGAGACCTCCGCTGTCGTTAGCGGACCAGAGACCTGCGCTGTCGTTAGCGGACCAGAGACCTCCGCTGTCATTAGTGGACCAGAGACCTGCGCTGTCGTTAGCAGACCAGAGACCTGCGCTGTCGTTAGCGGACCAGAGACCTGCGCTGTCGTTAGCGGACCAGAGACCTGCGCTGTCGTTAGTGGACCAGAGACATGCGCTGTCGATAGCGGACCAGAGACCTGCGCTGTCGTTAGCAGACCAGAGACCTGCGCAGTCGTTAGCGGACCAGAGACCTGCGCTGCCGTTAGCGGACCAGAGACCTGTGCTGCCGTTAGCGGACCAGAGACCTGCGCTGTCGATAGCGGACCAGAGACCTGTGCTGTCGATAGCGGACCAGAGACCTGCGCTGTCGTTAGCGGACCAGAGACCTGCGCTGTCGTTAGCAGACCAGAGACATGCGCTGTCGATAGCGGACCAGAGACCTGCGCTGTCGTTAGCGGACCAGAGACCTGCGCTGTCGATAGCAGACCAGAGACCTGCACAGTCGATAGCGGACCAGAGACCTGCGCAGTCGATAGCGGACCAGAGACCTGCGCTGTCGATAGCGGACCAGAGACCTGCGCTGTCGATTGCGGACCAGAGACCTGCGCTGTCATTAGCGGATCAGAGTCCTGCGCTGTCGATAGCAGACCAGAGACCTGCGCTGTCGATAGCGGACCAGAGACCTGCGCTGTTTTTAGCGGACCAGAGACCTGCGCTGTCGTTAGCAGACCAGAGACCTGCGCTGTCGTTAGTGGACCAGAGACATGCGCTGTCGTTAGTGGACCAGGGACCTGCGCTGTCGTTAGTGGACCAGAGACCTACGCTGTCGTTAGCGGACCAGAGACCTGCGCTGTCGTTAGCGGACCAGAGACCTGTGCTGTCGTTAGTGGACCAGAGACATGCGCTGTCGATAGCGGACCAGAGACCTGCGCTGTCGTTAGCAGACCAGAGACCTGCGCAGTCGTTAGCGGACCAGAGACCTGCGCTGCCGTTAGCGGACCAGAGACCTGCGCTGCCGTTAGCGGACCAGAGACCTGTGCTGTCGATAGCGGACCAGAGACCTGCGCTGTCGATAGCGGACCAGAGACCTGCGCTTTGGTTAGTGGACCAGAGACCTGCGCTGTCGTTAGTGGACTAGAGACCTGCTCTGTCGTTAGCGGACCAGAGACCTGCGCTGTCGTTATCAGACCAGAGACCTGCGCTGTCATTAGTGGACCAGGGACCTGCGCTGTCATTAGTGGACCAGGGACCTGCGCTGTCGTTAGTGGACCAGAGACCTACGCTGTCGTTAGCGGACCAGAGACCTGCGCTGTTTTTAGCGGACCAGAGACCTGCGCTGT
The DNA here is from genome assembly GCF_964261635.1 of Lissotriton helveticus. NCBI lineage: Eukaryota > Metazoa > Chordata > Amphibia > Caudata > Salamandridae > Lissotriton > Lissotriton helveticus. The sequence continues at coordinate 4,525,844 of NC_136071.1, forward strand.
TTTTAGCGGACCAGAGACCTGCGCTGTCGATAGGGGACCAGAGACCTGCGCTGTCGATAGCGGACCAGAGACCTGCGCTGGGGTTAGTGGACCAGAGACCTGCGCTGTCGTTAGTGGACCAGACACCTCCGCTGTCGTTAGCGGACCAGAGACCTCCGCTGTCGTTAGCGGACCAGAGACCTGCGCTGTCGTTAGTGGACCAGAGACCTGCGCTGTCGTTAGGGGACCAGAGACCTGCGCTGTCGTTAGCGGACCAGAGACCTTCGCTGTTTTTAGCGGACCAGAGACCTGCGCTGTCGATAGGGGACCAGAGACCTGCGCTGTCGATAGCGGACCAGAGACCTGCGCTGTCGATAGCGGACCAGAGACCTGCGCTGTCGATAGCGGACCAGAGACCTGCGCTGTCGATAGCGGACCAGAGACCTGCGCTGTGGTTAAAGGACCAGAGAGCTGCGCAGTCGTTAGCGGACCATAGACCTGCGCTGTTTTTAGCGGACCAGAGACCTGCGCTGTCGATAGCGGACCAGAGACCTGCGCTGTTAATAGCAGACCAGAGACCTGCGCTGTCATTAGTGGACCAGAGACCTGCGCTGTTGATAGCGGACCAGAGACCTACGCTGTCGTTAGCAGACCAGAGATCTGCGCTCTGGTTAAAGGACCAGAGAGCTGCGCAGTCGTTAGCGGACCATAGACCTGCGCTGTTTTTAGCGGACCAGAGACCTGCGCTGGGGTTAGTGGACCAGAGACCTGCGCTGTCGTTAGTGGACCAGAGACCTGCGCTGTCGTTAGCGGACCAGACACCTGCGCTGTCGATAGCGGACCAGAGACCTGCGCTGTCGTTAGCGGACCAGAGACCTGCGCTGTCATTAGTGGACCAGAGACATGCGCTGTCGATAGTGGACCAGAGACCTGCGCTGTCGTTAGTGGACCAGAGACCTGCGCTGTCGTTAGTGGACCAGAGACCTGCGCTGTTGATAGCGGACCAGAGACCTGCGCTGTCATTAGCGGACCAGAGACCTGCGCTGTCGATAGCGGACCAGAGACCTGCGCTGTCAATAGTGGACCAGAGACCTCCGCTGTCGATAGCGGACCAGAGACCTGCGCTGTCGTTAGTGGACCAGAGACCTGCGCTGTCGATAGCGGACCAGAGACCTGCGCTGTCGTTAGTAGACCAGAGACCTGCGCTGTTGATAGTGGACCAGAGACCTGCGCTGTCGTTAGTGGACCAGAGACATGCGCTGTCGATAGCGGACCAGAGACCTGCGCTGTCGATAGCGGACCAGAGATCTGCGCTGTCGTTAGGGGACCAGAGACCTGCGCTGTCGTTAGCGGACCAGAGACCTGCGCTGTCGACAGCGGACCAGAGACCTGCGCTGTCGATAGCGAACCAGAGACCTGCGCTGTCGATAGCGGACCAGAGACCTGCGCTGTCGATAGCGGACCAGAGACCTGCGCTGTCGATAGCGGACCAGAGACCTGCGCTGTCGATAGCGGACCAGAGACCTCCGCTGTCGTTAGCGGACCAGAGACCTGCGCTGTCGTTAGCGGACCAGAGACCTCCGCTGTCATTAGTGGACCAGAGACCTGCGCTGTCGTTAGCAGACCAGAGACCTGCGCTGTCGTTAGCGGACCAGAGACCTGCGATGTCGTTAGCGGACCAGAGACCTGCGCTGTCGTTAGTGGACCAGAGACATGCGCTGTCGATAGCGGACCAGAGACCTGCGCTGTCGTTAGCAGACCAGAGACCTGCGCAGTCGTTAGCGGACCAGAGACCTGCGCTGCCGTTAGCGGACCAGAGACCTGTGCTGCCGTTAGCGGACCAGAGACCTGCGCTGTCGATAGCGGACCAGAGACCTGTGCTGTCGATAGCGGACCAGAGACCTGCGCTGTCGTTAGCGGACCAGAGACCTGCGCTGTCGTTAGCAGACCAGAGACATGCGCTGTCGATAGCGGACCAGAGACCTGCGCTGTCGTTAGCGGACCAGAGACCTGCGCTGTCGATAGCAGACCAGAGACCTGCACAGTCGATAGCGGACCAGAGACCTGCGCAGTCGATAGCGGACCAGAGACCTGCGCTGTCGATAGCGGACCAGAGACCTGCGCTGTAGATTGCGGACCAGAGACCTGCGCTGTCATTAGCGGACCAGAGTCCTGCGCTGTCGATAGCAGACCAGAGACCTGCGCTGTCGATAGCGGACCAGAGACCTGCGCTGTTTTTAGCGGACCAGAGACCTGCGCTGTCGTTAGCAGACCAGAGACCTGCGCTGTCGTTAGTGGACCAGAGACATGCGCTGTCGTTAGTGGACCAGGGACCTGCGCTGTCGTTAGTGGACCAGAGACCTACGCTGTCGTTAGCGGACCAGAGACCTGCGCTGTCGTTAGCGGACCAGAGACCTGTGCTGTCGTTAGTGGACCAGAGACATGCGCTGTCGATAGCGGACCAGAGACCTGCGCTGTCGTTAGCAGACCAGAGACCTGCGCAGTCGTTAGCGGACCAGAGACCTGCGCTGCCGTTAGCGGACCAGAGACCTGCGCTGCCGTTAGCGGACCAGAGACCTGCGCTGTCGATAGCGGACCAGAGACCTGCGCTGTCGATAGCGGACCAGAGACCTGCGCTTTGGTTAGTGGACCAGAGACCTGAGCTGTCGTTAGTGGACTAGAGACCTGCTCTGTCGTTAGCGGACCAGAGACCTGCGCTGTCGTTATCAGACCAGAGACCTGCGCTGTCATTAGTGGACCAGGGACCTGCGCTGTCATTAGTGGACCAGGGACCTGCGCTGTCGTTAGTGGACCAGAGACCTACGCTGTCGTTAGCGGACCAGAGACCTGCGCTGTTTTTAGCGGACCAGAGACCTGCGCTGTTTTTAGCGGACCAGAGACCTGCGCTGTCGATAGGGGACCAGAGACCTGCGCTGTCGATAGCGGACCAGAGACCTGCGCTGGGGTTAGTGGACCAGAGACCTGCGCTGTCGTTAGTGGACCAGAGACCTCCGCTGTCGTTAGCGGACCAGAGACCTCCGCTGTCGTTAGCGGACCAGAGACCTGCGCTGTCGATAGCGGACCAGAGACCTGCGCTGTCGATAGCGGACCAGAGACCTGCGCTGTCATTAGCGGACCAGAGACCTGCGCAGTCGTTAGTGGACCAGAGACCTGCGCTGCCGTTAGCGGACCAGAGACCTGCGCTGTCGTTAGTGGACCAGAGACATGCGCTGTCGTTAGTGGACCAGAGACCTGCGCTGTCGTTAGCGGACCAGAGACCTGCGCTGTCGTTAGCGGACCAGACAACTCCGCTGTCGTTAGTGGACCAGAGACCTGCGCTGTCTTTAGCGGACCAGAGACCTGCGCTGTCTTTAGCGGACCAGAGACCTGCGCTGTCGTTAGTGGACCAGAGACCTCCGCTTTAGTTAGCGGACCAGAGACCTGCGCTGTGGTTAGCGGACCAGAGACCTGCGCTGTGGTTAGTGGACCAGAGACCTGCGCTGTCGTTAGCGGACCAGAGACCTGCGCTGTCGTTAGTGGACCAGAGACCTCCGCTTTAGTTAACAGACCAGAGACCTGCGCTGTGGTTAGCGGACCAGAGACCTGCGCTGTGGTTAGTGGACCAGAGACCTGCGCTGTCGTTAGCGGACCAGAGACCTGCGCTGTCGTTAGTGGACCAGAGACATGCGCTGTCGATAGCGGACCAGAGACATGCGCTGTCGATAGCGGACCAGAGACCTGCGCTGTCATTAGTGGACCAGAGACATGCGCTGTCGTTAGCGGACCAGAGACCTGCGCTGTGGTTAGTGGACCAGAGACCTGCGCTGTCGTTAGCGGACCAGAGACCTGCGCTGTCGTTAGTGGACCAGAGACATGCGCTGTCGATAGCGGACCAGAGACCTGCGCAGTCGTTAGTGGACCAGAGACCTGTGCTGTGGTTAGTGGACCAGAGACCTGCGCTGTCGTTAGCGGACCAGAGACCTGCGCTGTCGATAGCGGACCAGAGACCTGCGCTGTCGTTAGCGGACCAGAGACCTCCGCTGTCGTTAGTGGACCAGAGACCTGCGCTGTCGATAGGGGACCAGAGACCTGCGCTGTCATTAGCGGACCAGAGACCTGCGCTGTGGTTAGTGGACCAGAGACCTGCGCAGTCGTTAGCGACCCAGAGAGCTGCGCAGTCATTAGCGGACCAGAGACCTGCGCTGTCGTTAGCGGACCAGAGACCTGCGCTGTGGTTAGTGGACCAGAGACCTGCGCAGTCGTTAGCGACCCAGAGAGCTGCGCAGTCGTTAGCGGACCAGAGACCTGCGCTGTCGTTAGCGGACCAGAGACCTGCGCTGTGGTTAGCGGACCAGAGACCTGCGCTGTGGTTAGCGGACCAGAGACCTGCGCTGGGGTTAGTGGACCAGAGACCTGCGCTGTCGTTAGCGACCCAGAGAGCTGCGCAGTCGTTAGCGGACCAGAGACCTGCGCTGTCGTTAGCGGACCAGAGACCTGCGCTGTGGTTAGTGGACCAGAGACCTGCGCAGTCGTTAGCGACCCAGAGAGCTGCGCAGTCGTTAGCGGACCAGAGACCTGCGCTGTCGTTAGCGGACCAGAGACCTGCGCTGTCGTTAGCGGACCAGAGACCTGCGCTGTGGTTAGCGGACCAGAGACCTGCGCTGTGGTTAGTGGACCAGAGACCTGCGCTGTCGTTAGCGGACCAGAGACATGCGCGGTCGTTAGTGGACCAGAGACCTGCGCTGTCGTTAGTGGACCAGAGACATGCGCTGTCGTTAGTGGACCAGGGACCTGCGCTGTCGTTAGCGGACCAGAGACCTGCGCTGTCGATAGTGGACCAGAGACCTGCGCTGCCGTTAGCCGACCAGAGACCTGCGCTGTTGATAGCGGACCAGAGATCTGCGCTGTCGTTAGGGGACCAGAGACCTGCGCTGTCGTTAGCTGACCAGAGACCTGCGCTGTTGATAGCGGACCAGAGACCTTCGCTGTTTTTAGCGGACCAGAGACCTGCGCTGTTTTTAGCGGACCAGAGATCTGCGCTGTCGATAGCGGACCAGGACCTGCGCTGTTTTTAGCAGACCAGAGACCTGCGCTGTCGTTAGCGGACCAGAGACCTGCGCTGTCGTTAGCGGACCAGAGACCTGCGCTGTTGATAGCGGACCAGAGACCTTCGCTGTTTTTAGCGGACCAGAGACCTGCGCTGTTTTTAGCGGACCAGAGATCTGCGCTGTCGATAGCGGACCAGAGACCTGCGCTGTTTTTAGCGCACCAGAGACCTGCGCTGTTTTTAGCGGACCAGAGACCTGCACTGTCGTTAGCAGACCAGAGACCTGCGCTGTCGTTAGCGGACCAGAGATCTGCACTGTCGATAGCGGACCAGAGACCTGCGCTGTTTTTAGCGGACCAGAGACCTGCGCTTTGGTTAGTGGACCAGAGACCTGCGCTGTCGTTAGCGGACCAGAGACCTGCGCTGTCGTTAGCAGACCAGAGACCTGTGCTGTCGTTAGCAGACCAGAGACCTGCGCTGTCGTTAGTGGACCAGAGACCTGCGCTGTCATTAGTGGACCAGAGACCTGCGCTGTCGTTAGCAGACCAGAGACCTGTGCTGTCGTTAGCAGACCAGAGACCTGCGCTGTCGTTAGTGGACCAAAGACCTGCGCTGTCATTAGTGGACCAGAGACCTGCGCTGTCGTTAGCAGACCAGAGACCTGCGCTGTCGTTAGTGGACCAGAGACCTGCGCTGTCATTAGTGGACCAGAGACCTGCGCTGTTGTTAGTGGACCAGAGACCTGCGCTGTCGTTAGTGGACCAGAGACCTGCGCTGTCGTTAGCAGACCAGAGACCTGCGCTGTCCTTAGTGGACCAGAGAAATGCGCTGTCGTTAGTGGACCAGAGACCTGCGCTGTCATTAGTGGACCAGAGACCTGCGCAGTCGTTAGTGGACCAGAGACCTGCGCTGTCGTTAGTGGACCAGAGACCTGCGCTGTCGATAGCGGACCAGAGACCTCCGCTGTCGTTAGCGGACCAGAGACCTGCGCTGGGGTTAGTGGACCAGAGACCTGCGCTGTCGTTAGTGGACCAGAGACCTGCGCTGTCGTTAGTGGACCAGAGACCTCCGCTGTCGTTAGCGGACCAGAGACCTGCGCTGTCGTTAGTGGACCAGAGACATGCGCTGTCGATAGCGGACCAGAGACCTGCACAGTCGTTAGCGGACCAGAGACCTGCGCAGTTGTTAGCGGACCAGAGACCTGCGCTGTCGATAGCGGACCAGAGACCTGCGCTGTCGATAGCGGACCAGAGACCTGCGCTGTCAATAGCGGTTCAGAGACCTGTGCTGTCGTTAGCGGATCAGAGACCTGCGCTGTCGTTAGCAGACCAGAGACATGCGCTGTCGAAAGCGGACCAGAGACCTGCGCTGTCGATAGCGGACCAGAGACCTGCGCTGTCGTTAGCGGACCAGAGACATGCGCTGTCGTTAGCAGACCAGAGACCTGCGCTGTCGATAGCGGACCAGAGACCTGCGCTGTCGATAGCGGACCAGAGACCTGCGCTGTCATTAGCGGACCAGAGACCTGCGCTGTCGATAGCGGACCAGAGACATGCGCTGTCATTAGCGGACCAGAGACCTGCGCTGTCGATAGCGGACCAGAGACCTGCGCTGTCGATAGCGGACCAGAGACCTGCGCTGTCATTAGCGGACCAGAGACCTGCACTGTCGATAGCGGACCAGAGACCTGCGCTGTCGATAGCGGACCAGAGACCTGCGCTGTCGATAGCGGACCAGAGACCTGCGCTTTGGTTAGTGGACCAGAGACCTGCGCTGTCGTTAGCGGACCAGAGACCTGCGCTGTCGTTAGCAGACCAGAGACCTGCGCTGTCGTTAGTGGACCAGTGTGAGAAGTTGGCCTGATGTGCAGTGCTCACTATTCTAGTGATCACTATATATCAGTCCAAACAACCCTTATTGATGATTGGTTGTAAGTCAACCTTATAGACCAGCTATCCTAGTAGCATGGATACGAGCAGTCTAAGGCTAAGACTCTAGAGGGCGTGTTAAGCCAGCTGTTTTACCATCACATTACCCCTTGAACACCCAGTGAAAGGACACCACACAAGTTGTTATGAAAATAAACAGTGTATTTATTTATAACAAGACTACCCTGGCTGTTTATGAGACAGGGAGCTAAGCACACAACAAAACTCTTACGAAAATACTTTTAAGTTAGCACGTTACACAAATGCCCGAGGGGCACGAAAAACCATATACGCTAAAAGTGGAATGCGAATTACTAGCAGGTAAGTAACAGTTCTAATAGGCTTTGGAATCGCTAGGACTGGACTAGGGAATCGTTAGATTACTACTAGGAGGCCCAGGGGACTCGGGTGCAGAGTGTGCACTCTCACGCGGGATGCGGGACAAAGTCTATGGAAGCTAGAATTCACAAAGTTAGTGTTCACGGGCGAACCCGACCTGGTAGGGAGAAAACGACAGTGGATCCTGACCCTTGGATAGTGAGGCTATGCTGGGACACCGGGGTGCCGAAGTTACCTAGCCCAGGGGCTGCAGCTGCATAGGTCTGAAAAGACGTCGGGGATCTCGTTGCCGGACCAGGAGCCTGGAAGGAAGAAGTTGCTGGCAGGCGACCAGTGAAGGAAAGTTCGATGGATCCAAGCCTGGATCAAGGAAGAAGAAAACCTGAAAGCAGAGGGGACCAAGTTCTTGAATCACTAGCCAGTGATTAAGTGGGCACCAGGATGGCACCGGGCGAAGTCACCGCAGTCAGGTGAGTGGGCGCTGCTGGGCTCTGCAGTCTCTCGGACCAGGAGGCGTTGTCGGCGACCAGGATGGAGGTGCGAGCTGTCCCACGAAGGATGAAGTCGTTGGCGTCGAAGTTACCCAGGATTGGGCAACAAGCCTTGGCTAATTCAAGCCCACGCGGTGGACTCAAAATGGCGTCTTGAGTGGACCAGGAGGGTCCGGGGTGCTCCTCTTCTGGAAGGGAGCAAGGGCCAGTCTGGAGCAACCAGACCAGCAGCAGAAATGTCGTCGGGCGTCGTCAGGAAGGCCACAAGCCAGCGGCTAGTAGCCAAACAACGCGGTGAGCAGCAAAAAGCAGAAGGGCCCCACGCAGATCGTGGAGATGCTGGGGGGCTGCTCTTCGGTGCTGGAGCTGCTCAGGGTGGGGGCTTCTCGGACCCCAAAGCACTCACCAGGAATTCACTCGGCGGGCTTGCTGTTCAGAAGTCGTGCAGTCTTGAAGATGGCCGGTCCCTCGAGGTCTCGTCACACCCACGAATCTCAGCGTGACTGATGATGCAGGTAGAGGTCAGAGGTGCCAGGGAAGCCGGTTCTCGTCGAGCTGGGCAGTCGGATTCCGGAGGAAGGACTTGCAGCAGACCGCAGTGTTCTGTAGATGGTGCCTGCGGATGCAGGGTGACTACTCCTTAGTCACAAGGGAGAAATCTTAGGAAGAAGTCTTGAGTTCCTTTCGCGGAAAGTAGTTTCAGGATTCAAAGATGATCTGATTTGGAAGGGGGCCAGTCTCTACCTTTATCTGGGAAAAGGGGGCTGGCACGCGACTAGGTCCTGCCCTATGGGTGGGACCAGGAGGGGGGTGGTTACACCCACTTCCTTGGCGGGCTTTTCCCCAGGCCAGGGGCTGGAGTGCCCCTGGAACTGGTTCCAGCCAGCCTATGCACAGTGAGCACCGGGGTGCCACGTGCAGTCACCTTCCTCTAAAGCCCTGCCTACCTACAATACACAAAACCCTGTCTGGGACGGTGCTGGCACCGCCCCTGGCAGGAAACCCTTTGTCCTTATCTCCTGCTCTGGGAGGACTCCCAGCAGCAGGAGGGCAGACTTGTGTCTCGGTGGCAGCATCCATTTTGTGGATGCTAAGGCTCTGTCTGACTTTTAACCGGGTTATAGGTTACATGCATGTCGTGTCCCTCTAGAAGGGTGGAATGCTAACCCCGTCGCCAGAATTGGCGAGGGGTTAGTATTCCAATTCGTATGACACCTTACTCGAACTTGTTTTGATAAAGCGATACCAGAGTTGGCACATAACCGCGAGGATTATAATGCACTTAAGAGTATATGGTATGCGATATCATGGAAACGGCTAAGGGATGGATCCCGAAAGCCGCAGACAGGCTCAGCTCATGCTAGAGCACCATCTCACACGATTCCAAGCACTCTGCCTTCAGGATTGTTAAGGCCTGCCATAGGAGTGACTGATAGGAGATCTGTGTGTCCACTTTAGGGTTAGATATAGGTATACTATATCTAAAGCAAAGGGTGAGTACACCACCTTGCCCCAGCTGTCGTGCAGCCAGTTGTGTCAGTTTTAGTTAGTCAATCCAGGGGTGGCATAATACATGCTTCAGCCCCTGGGAGACTTCTGGGTGCACCTCAGCCCTGGGTACAGGGACTTGGAGAGGGCCCAGTGCCAATTCAGTACCTGAGTACAATTTGGATAGAGAGAACAGCTAGGCTGTGGGTCTGATTAGCAGGCCCACAGCCAGGGAAAGTCGTAAACCAGTGCAGCAAAAAGCAAAAATCTGGGTGATCATAGGATTGCAGACCCTACTCTCCTACAACCAGGGACCTGCGCTGTCGTTAGTGGACCAGAGACCTACGCTGTCGTTAGCGGACCAGAGACCTGCGCTGTCGTTAGCGGACCAGAGACCTGCGCTGTCGTTAGTGGACCAGAGAACAGCGCTGTCGTTAGGGGACCAGAGACCTGCGCTGTCGTTAGCGGACCAGAGACCTGCACTGTTGATAGCGGACCAGAGACCTTCGCTGTTTTTAGCGGACCAGAGACCTGCGCTGTTTTAGCGGACCAGAGACCTGCGCTGTCGATAGGGGACCAGAGACCTGCGCTGTCGATAGCGGACCAGAGACCTGCGCTGGGGTTAGTGGACCAGAGACCTGCGCTGTCGTTAGTGGACCAGAGACCTGCGCTGTTGTTAGCGGACCAGAGACCTCCGCTGTCGTTAGCGGACCAGAGACCTGCGCTGTCGTTAGTGGACCAGAGACATGCACTGTCGATAGCGGACCAGAGACCTGCGCAGTTGTTAGCGGATCAGAGACCTGCGCTGCCGTTAGCGGACCAGAAACCTGAGCTGTCGATAGCGGACCAGAGACCTGCGCTGTCGATAGCGGACCAGAGACCTGCGCTGTCATTAGCGGACCAGATACCTGCGCTGTCGATAGCGGACCAGAGACCTGCGCTGTCGATAGCGGACCAGAGACCTGCGCTTTGGTTAGTGGACCAGAGACCTGCGCTGTCGTTAGCAGACCAGAGACCTGCGCTGTCGTTAGCAGACCAGAGACCTGCGCTGTCGTTAGTGGACCAGAGACACGTGCTGTCATTAGTGGACCAGGGACCTGCGCTGTCGTTAGTGGACCAGAGACCTACGCTGTCGTTAGCGGACCAGAGACCTGCGCTGTCGTTAGTGGACCAGAGACCTGCGCTGTCGTTAGTGGACCAGAGAACTGCGCTGTCGTTAGGGGACCAGAGACCTGCGCTGTCGTTAGCGGACCAGAGACCTGCGCTGTTGATAGCGGACCAGAGACCTTCGCTGTTTTTAGCGGACCAGAGACCTGCGCTGTTTTTAGCGGACCAGAGACCTGCGCTGTCGATAGGGGACCAGAGACCTGCGCTGTCGATAGCGGACCAGAGACCTGCGCTGTCGATAGCGGACCAGAGACCTGCGCTGTCGATAGCGGACCAGAGATCTGCGCTGTCGATAGCGGACCATAGACCTGCGCTGTTTTTAGCGGACCAGAGACCTGCGCTGGGGTTAGTGGACCAGAGACCTGCGCTGTCGTTAGTGGACCAGAGACCTCCGCTGTCGTTAGCGGACCAGAGACCTCCGCTGTCGTTAGCGGACCAGAGACCTGCGCTGTCGTTAGTGGACCAGAGACATGCGCTGTCGATAGCGGACCAGAGACCTGCGCTGTCGATAGCGGACCAGAGACCTGCGCTGTCGATAGCAGACCAGAGACCTGCGCAGTCGATAGCAGACCAGAGACCTGCGCAGTCGATAGCGGACCAGAGACCTGCGCTGTCGATAGCAGACCAGAGACCTGCGCTGTCGATAGCAGACCAGAGACCTGCGCTGTCGATAGCAGACCAGAGACCTGCGCAATTGATAGCGGACCAGAGACCTGCGCTGTCGTTAGCGGACCAGAGACCTGCGCAGCTGTTAGCGGACCAGAGACCTGCGCAGTCGTTAGCGGACCAGAGACCTGCGCTGCCGTTAGCGGACCAGAGACCTGCGCTGTCATTAGTGGACCAGAGACCTGCGCTGTCGTTAGCAGACCAGAGACCTGTGCTGTCGTTAGCAGACCAGAGACCTGCGCTGTCGTTAGTGGACCAGAGACCTGCGCTGTCATTAGTGGACCAGAGACCTGCGCTGTCGTTAGCAGACCAGAGACCTGTGCTGTCGTTAGCAGACCAGAGACCTGCGCTGTCGTTAGTGGACCAGAGACCTGCGCTGTCATTAGTGGACCAGAGACCTGCGCTGTCGTTAGTGGACCAGAGACCTCCGCTGTCGTTAACTGCCAAGAGAACTGCGCTGTTGTTAGCGGACCAGAGACCTGCGCTGTTGATAGCAGACCAGAGACCTGCGCTGTCGTTAGCGGACCAGAGACCTGCGCTGTCGTTAGCGGACCAGAGACCTGCGCTGTTGATAGCGGACCAGAGACCTGCGCTGTCGATAGCGGACCAGAGACCTGCGCTGGGGTTAGTGGACCAGAGACCTGCGCTGTCGTTAGTGGACCAGTGACCTGCGCTGTCGTTAGTGGACCAGAGACCTGCGCTGTCGTTAGCGGACCAGAGACCTGCGCTGTCGTTAGTGGACCAGAGACATGCGCTGTCGATAGCGGACCAGAGACCTGCACTGTCGTTAGCAGACCAGAGACCTGCGCAGTCGTTAGCGGACCAGAGACCTGCGCTGCCGTTAGCGGACCAGAGACCTGCGCTGCCGTTAGCGGACCAGAGACCTGCGCTGTCGATAGCGGACCAGAGACCTGTGCTGTCGATAGCGGACCAGAGACCTGCGCTGTCGTTAGCGGACCAGAGACCTGCGCTGTCGTTAGCGGACCAGAGACCTGCGCAGTCGATAGCGGACCAGAGACCTGCGCTGTCGATAGCGGACCAGAGACCTGCGCTGTCGATTGCGGACCAGAGACCTGCGCTGTCATTAGCGGACCAGAGTCCTGCGCTGTCGATAGCAGACCAGAGACCTGCGCTGTCGATAGCGGACCAGAGACCTGCGCTGTTTTTAGCGGACCAGAGACCTGCGCTGTCGTTAGCAGACCAGAGACCTGCGCTGTCGTTAGTGGACCAGAGACATGCGCTGTCGTTAGTGGACCAGGGACCTGCGCTGTCGTTAGTGGACCAGAGACCTACGCTGTCGTTAGCGGACCAGAGACCTGCGCTGTCGTTAGCGGACCAGAGACCTGCGCTTTGGTTAGTGGACCAGAGACCTGCGCTGTCGTTAGTGGACTAGAGACCTGCTCTGTCGTTAGCGGACCAGAGACCTGCGCTGTCGTTATCAGACCAGAGACCTGCGCTGTCATTAGTGGACCAGGGACCTGCGCTGTCATTAGTGGACCAGAGACCTGCGCTGTCGTTAGTGGACCAGAGACCTACGCTGTCGTTAGCGGACCAGAGACCTGCGCTGTTTTTAGCGGACCAGAGACCTGCGCTGTTTTTAGCGGACCAGAGACCTGCGCTGTCGATAGGGGACCAGAGACCTGCGCTGTCGATAGCGGACCAGAGACCTGCGCTGGGGTTAGTGGACCAGAGACCTGCGCTGTCGTTAGTGGACCAGAGATCTCCGCTGTCGTTAGCGGACCAGAGACCTCCGCTGTCGTTAGCGGACCAGAGACCTGCGCTGTCGATAGCGGACCAGAGACCTGCGCTGTCGATAGCGGACCAGAGACCTGCGCTGTCATTAGCGGACCTGAGACCTGCGCAGTCGTTAGTGGACCAGAGACCTGCGCTGCCGTTAGCGGACCAGAGACCTGCGCTGTCGATAGCGGACCAGAGACCTGCGCTGTCGATAGCGGACCAGAGACCTGCGCTGTCATTAGCGGACCAGAGACCTGCGCTGTCGATAGCGGACCAGAGACCTGCGCTGTCGATAGCGGACCAGAGACCTGCGCTGTCGTTAGCGGACCAGAGACCTGCGCTGTCGATAGCGGACCAGAGACCTGCGCTGTCGTTAGTGGACCAGAGACCTACGCTTTGGTTAGCTGCCCAGAGACCTGCGCTTTGGTTAGTGGACCAGAGACCTGCGCTGTCGTTAGCAGACCAGAGACCTGCGCTGTCGTTAGCAGACCAGAGACCTGCGCTGTCGTTAGTGGACCAGAGACCTGCGCTGTCGTTAGGGGACCAGAGACCTGCGCTGTCGTTAGGGGACCAGAGACCTGCGCTGTCGTTAGGGGACCAGAGACCTGCGCTGTCGTTAGCGGACCAGAGACCTGCGCTGTTGATAGCGGACCAGAGACCTTCGCTGTTTTTAGCGGACCAGAGACCTGCGCTGTTTTTAGCGGACCAGAGACCTGCGCTGTCGATAGGGGACCAGAGACCTGCGCTATCGATAGCGGACCAGAGACCTGCGCTGTCGATAGCGGACCAGAGACCTGCGCTGTCGATAGCGGACCAGAGACCTGCGCTTTGGTTAGTGGACCAGAGACCTGCGCTGTCGTTAGCAGACCAGAGACCTGCGCTGTCGTTAGCAGACCAGAGACCTGCGCTGTCGTTAGTGGACCAGAGACCTGCGCTGTCGTTAGGGGACGAGAGACCTGCGCTGTCATTAGGGGACCAGAGACCTGCGCTGTTGATAGCGGACCAGAGACCTTCGCTGTTTTTAGCGGACCAGAGACCTGCGCTGTTTTTAGCGGACCAGAGACCTGCGCTGTCGATAGGGGACCAGAGACCTGCGCTGTCGATAGCGGACCAGAGACCTGCGCTGTCGATAGCGGACCAGAGACCTGCGCTGTCGATAGCAGACCAGAGACCTGCGCTGTGGTTAAAGGACCAGAGAGCAGCGCAGTCGTTAGCGGACCATAGACCTGCGCTGTTTTTAGCGGACCAGAGACCTGCGCTGTCGATAGCGGACCAGAGACCTGCGCTGTCGTTAGCGGACCAGAGACCTCCGCTGTCGTTAGCGGACCAGAGACCTGCGCTGTCGATAGCGGACCAGAGACCTGCGCTGTCGATAGCGGACCAGAGACCTGCGCAGTCGTTAGTGGACCAGAGACCTGCGCTGCCGTTAGCGGACCAGAGACCTGCGCTGTCGATAGCGGACCAGAGACCTGCGCTGTCGATAGCGGACCAGAGACCTGCGCTGTCATTAGCGGACCAGAGACCTGCGCTGTCGATAGCGGACCAGAGACCTGCGCTGTCGATAGCGGACCAGAGACCTGCGCTGTCGTTAGCGGACCAGAGACCTGCGCTGTCGATAGCGGACCAGAGACCTGCGCTGTCGTTAGTGGACCAGAGACCTACGCTTTGGTTAGCTGCCCAGAGACCTGCGCTGTCGATAGCGGACCAGAGACCTGCGCTGTCGATAGCGGACCAGAGATCTGCGCTGTCGTTAGGGGACCAGAGACCTGCGCTGTCGTTAGCGGACCAGAGACCTGCGCTGTCGACAGCGGACCAGAGACCTGCGCTGTCGATAGCGAACCAGAGACCTGCGCTGTCGATAGCGGACCAGAGACCTGCGCTGTCGATAGCGGACCAGAGACCTGCGCTGTCGATAGCGGACCAGAGACCTGCGCTGTCGATAGCGGACCAGAGACCTCCGCTGTCGTTAGCGGACCAGAGACCTGCGCTGTTGATAGCGGACCAGAGACCTTCGCTGTTTTTAGCGGACCAGAGACCTGCGCTGTTTTTAGCGGACCAGAGACCTGCGCTGTCGATAGGGGACCAGAGACCTGCGCTATCGATAGCGGACCAGAGACCTGCGCTGTCGATAGCGGACCAGAGACCTGCGCTGTCGATAGCGGACCAGAGACCTGTGCTTTGGTTAGTGGACCAGAGACCTGCGCTGTCGTTAGCAGACCAGAGACCTGCGCTGTCATTAGCAGACCAGAGACCTGCGCTGTCGTTAGTGGACCAGAGACCTGCGCTGTCGTTAGGGGACCAGAGACCTGCGCTGTCATTAGGGGACCAGAGACCTGCGCTGTTGATAGCGGACCAGAGACCTTCGCTGTTTTTAGCGGACCAGAGACCTGCGCTGTTTTTAGCGGACCAGAGACCTGCGCTGTCGATAGGGGACCAGAGACCTGCGCTGTCGATAGCGGACCAGAGACCTGCGCTGTCGATAGCGGACCAGAGACCTGCGCTGTCGATAGCAGACCAGAGACCTGCGCTGTGGTTAAAGGACCAGAGAGCTGCGCAGTCGTTAGCGGACCATAGACCTGCGCTGTTTTTAGCGGACCAGAGACCTGCGCTGTCGATAGCGGACCAGAGACCTGCGCTGTTGATAGCGGACCAGAGACCTGCGCTGTCATTAGCGGACCAGAGACCTCCGCTGTCGTTAGCGGACCAGAGACCTCCGCTGTTGTTAGCGGACCAGAGACCTGCGCTGTCGATAGCGGACCAGAGACCTGCGCAGTCGTTAGTGGACCAGAGACCTGCGCTGCCGTTAGCGGACCAGAGACCTGCGCTGTCGATAGCGGACCAGAGACCTGCGCTGTCGATAGCGGACCAGAGACCTGCGCTGTCATTAGCGGACCAGAGACCTGCGCTGTCGATAGCGGACCAGAGACCTGCGCTGTCGATAGCGGACCAGAGACCTGCGC
This sequence comes from Lissotriton helveticus, assembly GCF_964261635.1. NCBI lineage: Eukaryota > Metazoa > Chordata > Amphibia > Caudata > Salamandridae > Lissotriton > Lissotriton helveticus. The sequence goes on from NC_136071.1 coordinate 4,541,646, forward strand.
TGTCGTTAGCGGACCAGAGACCTGCGCTGTCGATAGCGGACCAGAGACCTGCGCTGTCGTTAGCGGACCAGAGACCTGCGCTGTCGATAGCGGACCAGAGACCTGCGCTGTCGTTAGCGGACCAGAGACCTGCGCTTTGGTTAGTGGACCAGAGACCTGCGCTGTCGTTAGCAGACCAGAGACCTGCGCTGTCGTTAGCAGACCAGAGACCTGCGCTGTCGTTAGGGGACCAGAGACCTGCGCTGTCGTTAGGGGACCAGAGACCTGCGCTGTCGTTAGCGGACCAGAGACCTGCGCTGTTGATAGCGGACCAGAGACCTTCGCTGTTTTTAGCGGACCAGAGACCTGCGCTGTTTTTAGCGGACCAGAGACCTGCGCTGTCGATAGGGGACCAGAGACCTGCCCTGTCGATAGCGGACCAGAGACCTGCGCTGTCGATAGCGGACCAGAGACCTGCGCTGTCGATAGCGGACCAGAGACCTGCGCTGTGGTTAAAGGACCAGAGAGCTGCGCAGTCGTTAGCGGACCATAGACCTGCGCTGTTGATAGCGGACCAGAGACCTGCGCTGTTGATAGCGGACCAGAGATCTGCGCTGTGGTTAAAGGACCAGAGAGCTGCGCAGTCGATAGCGGACCATAGACCTGCGCTGGGGTTAGTGGACCAGAGACCTGCGCTGGGGTTAGTGGACCAGAGACCTGCGCTGTCGTTAGCGGACCAGAGACCTGCGCTGTCGATAGCGGACCAGAGACCTGCGCTGTCATTAGCGGACCAGAGACCTGCGCTGTCGTTAGTGGACCAGAGACATGCGCTGTCGATAGCGGACCAGAGACCTGCGCTGGGGTTAGTGGACCAGAGACCTGCGCTGTCGTTAGTGGACCAGAGACCTGCGCTGTCGTTAGTGGACCAGAGACATGCGCTGTCGTTAGTGGACCAGAGACCTGCGCTGTCATTAGTGGACCAGAGACATGCGCTGTCGATAGCGGACCAGAGACCTGCGCTGGGGTTAGTGGACCAGAGACCTGCGCTGTCGTTAGTGGACCAGAGACCTCCGCTGTCGATAGCAGACCAGAGACCTGCGCTGTCGTTAGTGGAACAGAGACATGCGCTGTCGATAGCGGACCAGAGACCTGCGCTGGGGTTAGTGGACCAGAGACCTGCGCTGTCGTTAGTGGACCAGAGACCTGCGCTGTCGTTAGTGGACCAGAGACCTGCGCTGTTGATAGCGGACCAGAGACCTGCGCTGTCGTTAGTGGACCAGAGACCTCCGCTGTCGATAGCGGACCAGAGACCTGCGCTGTCGTTAGTGGACCAGAGACCTGCGCTGTCGATAGCGGACCAGAGACCTGCGCTGTCGTTAGCGGACCAGAGACCTGCGCTGTTGATAGTGGACCAGAGACCTGCGCTGTCGTTAGTGGACCAGAGACATGCGCTGTCGATAGCGGACCAGAGACCTGCGCTGTCGTTAGCAGACCAGAGACCTGCGCTGTCGTTAGGGGACCAGAGACCTGCGCTGTCGTTAGTGGACCAGAGACCTGCGCTGTCGTTAGCAGACCAGAGACCTGTGCTGTCGTTAGTGGACCAGAGACATGCGCTGTCGATAGCGGACCAGAGACCTGCGCTGTCGTTAGCAGACCAGAGACCTGCGCAGTCGTTAGCGGACCAGAGACCTGCGCTGCCGTTAGCGGACCAGAGACCTGCGCTGCCGTTAGCGGACCAGAGACCTGCGCTGTCGATAGCGGACCAGAGACCTGCGCTGTCGATAGCGGACCAGAGACCTGTGCTTTGGTTAGTGGACCAGAGACCTGCGCTGTCGTTAGTGGACTAGAGACCTGCGCTGTCGTTAGCGGACCAGAGACCTGCGCTGTCGTTAGCAGACCAGAGACCTGCGCTGTCGATAGTGGAACAGAGACCTGCGCTGTCATTAGTGGACCAGGGACCTGCGCTGTCGTTAGTGGACCAGAGACCTACGCTGTCGTTAGCGGACCAGAGACCTGCGCTGTTTTTAGCGGACCAGAGACCTGCGCTGTTTTTAGCGGACCAGAGTCCTGCGCTGTCGATAGGGGACCAGAGACCTGCGCTGTCGATAGCGGACCAGAGACCTGCGCTGGGGTTAGTGGACCAGAGACCTGCGCTGTCGTTAGTGGACCAGAGACCTCCGCTGTCGTTAGCGGACCAGAGACCTCCGCTGTCGTTAGCGGACCAGAGACCTGCGCTGTCGATAGCGGACCAGAGACCTGCGCAGTCGTTAGTGGACCAGAGACCTGCGCTGCCGTTAGCGGACCAGAGACCTGCGCTGTCGATAGCGGACCAGAGACCTGCGCTGTCGATAGCGGACCAGAGACCTGCGCTGTCATTAGCGGACCAGAGACCTGCGCTGTCGATAGCGGACCAGAGACCTGCGCTGTTGATAGCGGACCAGAGACCTGCGCTGTCGTTAGCGGACCAGAGACCTGCGCTGTCGATAGCGGACCAGAGACCTGCGCTGTCGTTAGTGGACCAGAGACCTACGCTTTGGTTAGCTGCCCAGAGACCTGCGCTGTCGATAGCGGACCAGAGACCTGCGCTTTGGTTAGTGGACCAGAGACCTGCGCTGTCGATAGCGTACCAGAGACCTGCGCTGTCGTTAGCAGACCAGAGACCTGCGCTGTCATTAGCAGACCAGAGACCTGCGCTGTCGTTAGTGGACCAGAGACCTGCGCTGTCGTTAGGGGACCAGAGACCTGCGCTGTCGTTAGCGGACCAGAGACCTTCGCTGTTTTTAGCGGACCAGAGACCTGCGCTGTCGATAGGGGACCAGAGACCTGCGCTGTCGATAGCGGACCAGAGACCTGCGCTGTCGATAGCGGACCAGAGACCTGCGCTGTCGATAGCGGACCAGAGACCTGCGCTGTGGTTAAAGGACCAGAGAGCTGCGCAGTCGTTAGCGGACCATAGACCTGCGCTGTTTTTAGCGGACCAGAGACCTGCGCTGTCGATAGCGGACCAGAGACCTGCGCTGTTGATAGCAGACCAGCGACCTGCGCTGTCATTAGTGGACCAGAGACCTGCGCTGTTGATAGCGGACCAGAGACCTACGCTGTCGTTAGCAGACCAGAGATCTGCGCTCTGGTTAAAGGACCAGAGAGCTGCGCAGTCGTTAGCGGACCATAGACCTGCGCTGTTTTTAGCGGACCAGAGACCTGCGCTGGGGTTAGTGGACCAGAGACCTGCGCTGTCGTTAGTGGACCAGAGACCTGCGCTGTCGTTAGCGGACCAGACACCTGCGCTGTCGATAGCGGACCAGAGACCTGCGCTGTCGTTAGCGGACCAGAGACCTGCGCTGTCATTAGTGGACCAGAGACATGCGCTGTCGATAGTGGACCAGAGACCTGCGCTGTCGTTAGTGGACCAGAGACCTGCGCTGTCGTTAGTGGACCAGAGACCTGCGCTGTCCTTAGCGGACCAGAGACCTGCGCTGTCGATAGCGGACCAGAGACCTGCGCTGTCAATAGTGGACCAGAGACCTCCGCTGTCGATAGCGGACCAGAGACCTGCGCTGTCGTTAGTGGACCAGAGACCTGCGCTGTCGATAGCGGACCAGAGACCTGCGCTGTCGTTAGCAGACCAGAGACCTGCGCTGTTGATAGTGGACCAGAGACCTGCGCTGTCGTTAGTGGACCAGAGACATGCGCTGTCGACAGCGGACCAGAGACCTGCGCTGTCGATAGCGAACCAGAGACCTGCGCTGTCGATAGCGGACCAGAGACCTGCGCTGTCGATAGCGGACCAGAGACCTGCGCTGTCGATAGCGGACCAGAGACCTGCGCTGTCGATAGCGGACCAGAGACCTCCGCTGTCGTTAGCGGACCAGAGACCTGCGCTGTCGTTAGCGGACCAGAGACCTCCGCTGTCATTAGTGGACCAGAGACCTGCGCTGTCGTTAGCAGACCAGAGACCTGCGCTGTCGTTAGCGGACCAGAGACCTGCGCTGTCGTTAGCGGACCAGAGACCTGCGCTGTCGTTAGTGGACCAGAGACATGCGCTGTCGATAGCGGACCAGAGACCTGCGCTGTCGTTAGCAGACCAGAGACCTGCGCAGTCGTTAGCGGACCAGAGACCTGCGCTGCCGTTAGCGGACCAGAGACCTGTGCTGCCGTTAGCGGACCAGAGACCTGCGCTGTCGATAGCGGACCAGAGACCTGTGCTGTCGATAGCGGACCAGAGACCTGCGCTGTCGTTAGCGGACCAGAGACCTGCGCTGTCGTTAGCAGACCAGAGACATGCGCTGTCGATAGCGGACCAGAGACCTGCGCTGTCGTTAGCGGACCAGAGACCTGCGCTGTCGATAGCAGACCAGAGACCTGCACAGTCGATAGCGGACCAGAGACCTGCGCAGTCGATAGCGGACCAGAGACCTGCGCTGTCGATAGCGGACCAGAGACCTGCGCTGTCGATTGCGGACCAGAGACCTGCGCTGTCATTAGCGGACCAGAGTCCTGCGCTGTCGATAGCAGACCAGAGACCTGCGCTGTCGATAGCGGACCAGAGACCTGCGCTGTTTTTAGCGGACCAGAGACCTGCGCTGTCGTTAGCAGACCAGAGACCTGCGCTGTCGTTAGTGGACCAGAGACATGCGCTGTCGTTAGTGGACCAGGGACCTGCGCTGTCGTTAGTGGACCAGAGACCTACGCTGTCGTTAGCGGACCAGAGACCTGCGCTGTCGTTAGCGGACCAGAGACCTGTGCTGTCGTTAGTGGACCAGAGACATGCGCTGTCGATAGCGGACCAGAGACCTGCGCTGTCGTTAGCAGACCAGAGACCTGCGCAGTCGTTAGCGGACCAGAGACCTGCGCTGCCGTTAGCGGACCAGAGACCTGCGCTGCCGTTAGCGGACCAGAGACCTGCGCTGTCGATAGCGGACCAGAGACCTGCGCTGTCGATAGCGGACCAGAGACCTGCGCTTTGGTTAGTGGACCAGAGACCTGCGCTGTCGTTAGTGGACTAGAGACCTGCTCTGTCGTTAGCGGACCAGAGACCTGCGCTGTCGTTATCAGACCAGAGACCTGCGCTGTCATTAGTGGACCAGGGACCTGCGCTGTCATTAGTGGACCAGGGACCTGCGCTGTCGTTAGTGGACCAGAGACCTACGCTGTCGTTAGCGGACCAGAGACCTGCGCTGTTTTTAGCGGACCAGAGACCTGCGCTGTTTTTAGCGGACCAGAGACCTGCGCTGTCGATAGCGGACCAGAGACCTGCGCTGGGGTTAGTGGACCAGAGACCTGCGCTGGGGTTAGTGGACCAGAGACCTGCGCTGTCGTTAGCGGACCAGAGACCTCCGCTGTCGTTAGCGGACCAGAGACCTCCGCTGTCGTTAGCGGACCAGAGACCTGCGCTGTCGTTAGTGGACCAGAGACCTGCGCTGTCGTTAGGGGACCAGAGACCTGCGCTGTCGTTAGCGGACCAGAGACCTTCGCTGTTTTTAGCGGACCAGAGACCTGCGCTGTCGATAGGGGACCAGAGACCTGCGCTGTCGATAGCGGACCAGAGACCTGCGCTGTCGATAGCGGACCAGAGACCTGCGCTGTCGATAGCGGACCAGAGACCTGCGCTGTGGTTAAAGGACCAGAGAGCTGCGCAGTCGTTAGCGGACCATAGACCTGCGCTGTTTTTAGCGGACCAGAGACCTGCGCTGTCGATAGCGGACCAGAGACCTGCGCTGTTGATAGCAGACCAGAGACCTGCGCTGTCATTAGTGGACCAGAGACCTGCGCTGTTGATAGCGGACCAGAGACCTACGCTGTCGTTAGCAGACCAGAGATCTGCGCTCTGGTTAAAGGACCAGAGAGCTGCGCAGTCGTTAGCGGACCATAGACCTGCGCTGTTTTTAGCGGACCAGAGACCTGCGCTGGGGTTAGTGGACCAGAGACCTGCGCTGTCGTTAGTGGACCAGAGACCTGCGCTGTCGTTAGCGGACCAGACACCTGCGCTGTCGATAGCGGACCAGAGACCTGCGCTGTCGTTAGCGGACCAGAGACCTGCGCTGTCATTAGTGGACCAGAGACATGCGCTGTCGATAGTGGACCAGAGACCTGCGCTGTCGTTAGTGGACCAGAGACCTGCGCTGTCGTTAGTGGACCAGAGACCTGCGCTGTTGATAGCGGACCAGAGACCTGCGCTGTCATTAGCGGACCAGAGACCTGCGCTGTCGATAGCGGACCAGAGACCTGCGCTGTCAATAGTGGACCAGAGACCTCCGCTGTCGATAGCGGACCAGAGACCTGCGCTGTCGTTAGTGGACCAGAGACCTGCGCTGTCGATAGCGGACCAGAGACCTGCGCTGTCGTTAGCAGACCAGAGACCTGCGCTGTTGATAGTGGACCAGAGACCTGCGCTGTCGTTAGTGGACCAGAGACATGCGCTGTCGATAGCGGACCAGAGACCTGCGCTGTCGATAGCGGACCAGAGATCTGCGCTGTCGTTAGGGGACCAGAGACCTGCGCTGTCGTTAGCAGACCAGAGACCTGCGCTGTCGACAGCGGACCAGAGACCTGCGCTGTCGATAGCGAACCAGAGACCTGCGCTGTCGATAGCGGACCAGAGACCTGCGCTGTCGATAGCGGACCAGAGACCTGCGCTGTCGATAGCGGACCAGAGACCTGCGCTGTCGATAGCGGACCAGAGACCTCCGCTGTCGTAAGCGGACCAGAGACCTGCGCTGTCGTTAGCGGACCAGAGACCTCCGCTGTCATTAGTGGACCAGAGACCTGCGCTGTCGTTAGCAGACCAGAGACCTGCGCTGTCGTTAGCGGACCAGAGACCTGCGCTGTCGTTAGCGGACCAGAGACCTGCGCTGTCGTTAGTGGACCAGAGACATGCGCTGTCGATAGCGGACCAGAGACCTGCGCTGTCGTTAGCAGACCAGAGACCTGCGCAGTCGTTAGCGGACCAGAGACCTGCGCTGCCGTTAGCGGACCAGAGACCTGTGCTGCCGTTAGCGGACCAGAGACCTGCGCTGTCGATAGCGGACCAGAGACCTGTGCTGTCGATAGCGGACCAGAGACCTGCGCTGTCGTTAGCGGACCAGAGACCTGCGCTGTCGTTAGCAGACCAGAGACATGCGCTGTCGATAGCGGACCAGAGACCTGCGCTGTCGTTAGCGGACCAGAGACCTGCGCTGTCGATAGCAGACCAGAGACCTGCACAGTCGATAGCGGACCAGAGACCTGCGCAGTCGATAGCGGACCAGAGACCTGCGCTGTCGATAGCGGACCAGAGACCTGCGCTGTCGATTGCGGACCAGAGACCTGCGCTGTCATTAGCGGACCAGAGTCCTGCGCTGTCGATAGCAGACCAGAGACCTGCGCTGTCGATAGCGGACCAGAGACCTGCGCTGTTTTTAGCGGACCAGAGACCTGCGCTGTCGTTAGCAGACCAGAGACCTGCGCTGTCGTTAGTGGACCAGAGACATGCGCTGTCGTTAGTGGACCAGGGACCTACGCTGTCGTTAGCGGACCAGAGACCTGCGCTGTCGTTAGCGGACCAGAGACCTGCGCTGTCGTTAGCGGACCAGAGACATGCGCTGTCGATAGCGGACCAGAGACCTGCGCTGTCGTTAGCAGACCAGAGACCTGCGCTGTCGTTAGCAGACCAGAGACCTGCGCAGTCGTTAGCGGACCAGAGACCTGCGCTGCCGTTAGCGGACCAGAGACCTGCGCTGCCTTTAGCGGACCAGAGACCTGCGCTGTCGATAGCGGACCAGAGACCTGCGCTGTCGATAGCGGACCAGAGACCTGCGCTTTGGTTAGTGGACCAGAGACCTGCGCTGTCGTTAGTGGACTAGAGACCTGCTCTGTCGTTAGCGGACCAGAGACCTGCGCTGTCATTAGTGGACCAGGGACCTGCGCTGTCATTAGTGGACCAGGGACCTGCGCTGTCGTTAGTGGACCAGAGACCTACGCTGTCGTTAGCGGACCAGAGACCTGCGCTGTTTTTAGCGGACCAGAGACCTGCGCTGTTTTTAGCGGACCAGAGACCTGCGCTGTCGATAGGGGACCAGAGACCTGCGCTGTCGATAGCGGACCAGAGACCTGCGCTGGGGTTAGTGGACCAGAGACCTGCGCTGTTGTTAGTGGACCAGAGACCTCCGCTGTCGTTAGCGGACCAGAGACCTCCGCTGTCGTTAGCGGACCAGAGACCTGCGCTGTCGATAGCGGACCAGAGACCTGCGCTGTCGATAGCGGACCAGAGACCTGCGCTGTCATTAGCGGACCAGAGACCTGCGCTGTCATTAGCGGACCAGAGACCTGCGCTGCCGTTAGCGGACCAGAGACCTGCGCTGTCGTTAGTGGACCAGAGACATGCGCTGTCGTTAGTGGACCAGAGACCTGCGCTGTCGTTAGCGGACCAGAGACCTGCGCTGTCGTTAGCGGACCAGACAACTCCGCTGTCGTTAGTGGACCAGAGACCTGCGCTGTCTTTAGCGGACCAGAGACCTGCGCTGTCTTTAGCGGACCAGAGACCTGCGCTGTCGTTAGTGGACCAGAGACCTCCGCTTTAGTTAGCGGACCAGAGACCTGCGCTGTGGTTAGCGGACCAGAGACCTGCGCTGTGGTTAGTGGACCAGAGACCTGCGCTGTCGTTAGCGGACCAGAGACCTGCGCTGTCGTTAGTGGACCAGAGACCTCCGCTTTAGTTAACAGACCAGAGACCTGCGCTGTGGTTAGCGGACCAGAGACCTGCGCTGTGGTTAGTGGACCAGAGACCTGCGCTGTCGTTAGCGGACCAGAGACCTGCGCTGTCGTTAGTGGACCAGAGACATGCGCTGTCGATAGCGGACCAGAGACATGCGCTGTCGATAGCGGACCAGAGACCTGCGCTGTCATTAGTGGACCAGAGACATGCGCTGTCGTTAGCGGACCAGAGACCTGCGCTGTGGTTAGTGGACCAGAGACCTGCGCTGTCGTTAGCGGACCAGAGACCTGCGCTGTCGTTAGTGGACCAGAGACATGCGCTGTCGATAGCGGACCAGAGACCTGCGCAGTCGTTAGTGGACCAGAGACCTGTGCTGTGGTTAGTGGACCAGAGACCTGCGCTGTCGTTAGCGGACCAGAGACCTGCGCTGTCGATAGCGGACCAGAGACCTGCGCTGTCGTTAGCGGACCAGAGACCTCCGCTGTCGTTAGTGGACCAGAGACCTGCGCTGTCGATAGGGGACCAGAGACCTGCGCTGTCATTAGCGGACCAGAGACCTGCGCTGTGGTTAGTGGACCAGAGACCTGCGCAGTCGTTAGCGACCCAGAGAGCTGCGCAGTCATTAGCGGACCAGAGACCTGCGCTGTCGTTAGCGGACCAGAGACCTGCGCTGTCGTTAGCGGACCAGAGACCTGCGCTGTGGTTAGTGGACCAGAGACCTGCGCAGTCGTTAGCGACCCAGAGAGCTGCGCAGTCGTTAGCGGACCAGAGACCTGCGCTGTCGTTAGCGGACCAGAGACCTGCGCTGTGGTTAGCGGACCAGAGACCTGCGCTGTGGTTAGCGGACCAGAGACCTGCGCTGGGGTTAGTGGACCAGAGACCTGCGCTGTCGTTAGCGACCCAGAGAGCTGCGCAGTCGTTAGCGGACCAGAGACCTGCGCTGTCGTTAGCGGACCAGAGACCTGCGCTGTGGTTAGTGGACCAGAGACCTGCCCAGTCGTTAGCGACCCAGAGAGCTGCGCAGTCGTTAGCGGACCAGAGACCTGCGCTGTCGTTAGCGGACCAGAGACCTGCGCTGTCGTTAGCGGACCAGAGACCTGCGCTGTGGTTAGCGGACCAGAGACCTGCGCTGTGGTTAGTGGACCAGAGACCTGCGCTGTCGTTAGCGGACCAGAGACATGCGCGGTCGTTAGTGGACCAGAGACCTGCGCTGTCGTTAGTGGACCAGAGACATGCGCTGTCGTTAGTGGACCAGGGACCTGCGCTGTCGTTAGCGGACCAGAGACCTGCGCTGTCGATAGTGGACCAGAGACCTGCGCTGCCGTTAGCCGACCAGAGACCTGCGCTGTTGATAGCGGACTAGAGATCTGCGCTGTCGTTAGGGGACCAGAGACCTGCGCTGTCGTTAGCTGACCAGAGACCTGCGCTGTTGATAGCGGACCAGAGACCTTCGCTGTTTTTAGCGGACCAGAGACCTGCGCTGTTTTTAGCGGACCAGAGATCTGCGCTGTCGATAGCGGACCAGGACCTGCGCTGTTTTTAGCAGACCAGAGACCTGCGCTGTCGTTAGCGGACCAGAGACCTGCGCTGTCGTTAGCGGACCAGAGACCTGCGCTGTTGATAGCGGACCAGAGACCTTCGCTGTTTTTAGCGGACCAGAGACCTGCGCTGTTTTTAGCGGACCAGAGATCTGCGCTGTCGATAGCGGACCAGTGACCTGCGCTGTTTTTAGCGCACCAGAGACCTGCGCTGTTTTTAGCGGACCAGAGACCTGCGCTGTCGTTAGCAGACCAGAGACCTGCGCTGTCGTTAGCGGACCAGAGATCTGCACTGTCGATAGCGGACCAGAGACCTGCGCTGTTTTTAGCGGACCAGAGACCTGCGCTTTGGTTAGTGGACCAGAGACCTGCGCTGTCGTTAGCGGACCAGAGACCTGCGCTGTCGTTAGCAGACCAGAGACCTGTGCTGTCGTTAGCAGACCAGAGACCTGCGCTGTCGTTAGTGGACCAGAGACCTGCGCTGTCATTAGTGGACCAGAGACCTGCGCTGTCGTTAGCAGACCAGAGACCTGTGCTGTCGTTAGCAGACCAGAGACCTGCGCTGTCGTTAGTGGACCAAAGACCTGCGCTGTCATTAGTGGACCAGAGACCTGCGCTGTCGTTAGCAGACCAGAGACCTGCGCTGTCGTTAGTGGACCAGAGACCTGCGCTGTCATTAGTGGACCAGAGACCTGCGCTGTTGTTAGTGGACCAGAGACCTGCGCTGTCGTTAGTGGACCAGAGACCTGCGCTGTCGTTAGCAGACCAGAGACCTGCGCTGTCCTTAGTGGACCAGAGAAATGCGCTGTCGTTAGTGGACCAGAGACCTGCGCTGTCATTAGTGGACCAGAGACCTGCGCAGTCGTTAGTGGACCAGAGACCTGCGCTGTCGTTAGTGGACCAGAGACCTGCGCTGTCGATAGCGGACCAGAGACCTCCGCTGTCGTTAGCGGACCAGAGACCTGCGCTGGGGTTAGTGGACCAGAGACCTGCGCTGTCGTTAGTGGACCAGAGACCTGCGCTGTCGTTAGTGGACCAGAGACCTCCGCTGTCGTTAGCGGACCAGAGACCTGCGCTGTCGTTAGTGGACCAGAGACATGCGCTGTCGATAGCGGACCAGAGACCTGCACAGTCGTTAGCGGACCAGAGACCTGCGCAGTTGTTAGCGGACCAGAGACCTGCGCTGTCGATAGCGGACCAGAGACATGCGCTGTCGAAAGCGGACCAGAGACCTGCGCTGTCGATAGCGGACCAGAGACCTGCGCTGTCGTTAGCGGACCAGAGACATGCGCTGTCGTTAGCAGACCAGAGACCTGCGCTGTCGATAGCGGACCAGAGACCTGCGCTGTCGATAGCGGACCAGAGACCTGCGCTGTCATTAGCGGACCAGAGACCTGCGCTGTCGATAGCGGACCAGAGACATGCGCTGTCATTAGCGGACCAGAGACCTGCGCTGTCGATAGCGGACCAGAGACCTGCGCTGTCGATAGCGGACCAGAGACCTGCGCTGTCATTAGCGGACCAGAGACCTGCACTGTCGATAGCGGACCAGAGACCTGCGCTGTCGATAGCGGACCAGAGACCTGCGCTTTGGTTAGTGGACCAGAGACCTGCGCTGTCGTTAGCGGACCAGAGACCTGCGCTGTCGTTAGCAGACCAGAGACCTGCGCTGTCGTTAGTGGACCAGTGTGAGAAGTTGGCCTGATGTGCAGTGCTCACTATTCTAGTGATCACTATATATCAGTCCAAACAACCCTTATTGATGATTGGTTGTAAGTCAACCTTATAGACCAGCTATCCTAGTAGCATGGATACGAGCAGTCTAAGGCTAAGACTCTAGAGGGCGTGTTAAGCCAGCTGTTTTACCATCACATTACCCCTTGAACACCCAGTGAAAGGACACCACACAAGTTGTTATGAAAATAAACAGTGTATTTATTTATAACAAGACTACCCTGGCTGTTTATGAGACAGGGAGCTAAGCACACAACAAAACTCTTACGAAAATACTTTTAAGTTAGCACGTTACACAAATGCCCGAGGGGCACGAAAAACCATATACGCTAAAAGTGGAATGCGAATTACTAGCAGGTAAGTAACAGTTCTAATAGGCTTTGGAATCGCTAGGACTGGACTAGGGAATCGTTAGATTACTACTAGGAGGCCCAGGGGACTCGGGTGCAGAGTGTGCACTCTCACGCGGGATGCGGGACAAAGTCTATGGAAGCTAGAATTCACAAAGTTAGTGTTCACGGGCGAACCCGACCTGGTAGGGAGAAAACGACAGTGGATCCTGACCCTTGGATAGTGAGGCTATGCTGGGACACCGGGGTGCCGAAGTTACCTAGCCCAGGGGCTGCAGCTGCATAGGTCTGAAAAGACGTCGGGGATCTCGTTGCCGGACCAGGAGCCTGGAAGGAAGAAGTTGCTGGCAGGCGACCAGTGAAGGAAAGTTCGATGGATCCAAGCCTGGATCAAGGAAGAAGAAAACCTGAAAGCAGAGGGGACCAAGTTCTTGAATCACTAGCCAGTGATTAAGTGGGCACCAGGATGGCACCGGGCGAAGTCACCGCAGTCAGGTGAGTGGGCGCTGCTGGGCTCTGCAGTCTCTCGGACCAGGAGGCGTTGTCGGCGACCAGGATGGAGGTGCGAGCTGTCCCACGAAGGATGAAGTCGTTGGCGTCGAAGTTACCCAGGATTGGGCAACAAGCCTTGGCTAATTCAAGCCCACGCGGTGGACTCAAAATGGCGTCTTGAGTGGACCAGGAGGGTCCGGGGTGCTCCTCTTCTGGAAGGGAGCAAGGGCCAGTCTGGAGCAACCAGACCAGCAGCAGAAATGTCGTCGGGCGTCGTCAGGAAGGCCACAAGCCAGCGGCTAGTAGCCAAACAACGCGGTGAGCAGCAAAAAGCAGAAGGGCCCCACGCAGATCGTGGAGATGCTGGGGGGCTGCTCTTCGGTGCTGGAGCTGCTCAGGGTGGGGGCTTCTCGGACCCCAAAGCACTCACCAGGAATTCACTCGGCGGGCTTGCTGTTCAGAAGTCGTGCAGTCTTGAAGATGGCCGGTCCCTCGAGGTCTCGTCACACCCACGAATCTCAGCGTGACTGATGATGCAGGTAGAGGTCAGAGGTGCCATGGAAGCCGGTTCTCGTCGAGCTGGGCAGTCGGATTCCGGAGGAAGGACTTGCAGCAGACCGCAGTGTTCTGTAGATGGTGCCTGCGGATGCAGGGTGACTACTCCTTAGTCACAAGGGAGAAATCTTAGGAAGAAGTCTTGAGTTCCTTTCGTGGAAAGTAGTTTCAGGATTCAAAGATGATCTGATTTGGAAGGGGGCCAGTCTCTACCTTTATCTGGGAAAAGGGGGCTGGCACGCGACTAGGTCCTGCCCTATGGGTGGGACCAGGAGGGGGGTGGTTACACCCACTTCCTTGGCGGGCTTTTCCCCAGGCCAGGGGCTGGAGTGCCCCTGGAACTGGTTCCAGCCAGCCTATGCACAGTGAGCACCGGGGTGCCACGTGCAGTCACCTTCCTCTAAAGCCCTGCCTACCTACAATACACAAAACCCTGTCTGGGACGGTGCTGGCACCGCCCCTGGCAGGAAACCCTTTGTCCTTATCTCCTGCTCTGGGAGGACTCCCAGCAGCAGGAGGGCAGACTTGTGTCTCGGTGGCAGCATCCATTTTGTGGATGCTAAGGCTCTGTCTGACTTTTAACCGGGTTATAGGTTACATGCATGTCGTGTCCCTCTAGAAGGGTGGAATGCTAACCCCGTCGCCAGAATTGGCGAGGGGTTAGTATTCCAATTCGTATGACACCTTACTCGACATGTTTTGATAAAGCGATACCAGAGTTGGCACATAACCGCGAGGATTATAATGCACTTAAGAGTATATGGTATGCGATATCATGGAAACGGCTAAGGGATGGATCCCGAAAGCCGCAGACAGGCTCAGCTCATGCTAGAGCACCATCTCACACGATTCCAAGCACTCTGCCTTCAGGATTGTTAAGGCCTGCCATAGGAGTGACTGATAGGAGATCTGTGTGTCCACTTTAGGGTTAGATATAGGTATACTATATCTAAAGCAAATGGTGAGTACACCACCTTGCCCCAGCTGTCGTGCAGCCAGTTGTGTCAGTTTTAGTTAGTCAATCCAGGGGTGGCATAATACATGCTTCAGCCCCTGGGAGACTTCTGGGTGCACCTCAGCCCTGGGTACAGGGACTTGGAGAGGGCCCAGTGCCAATTCAGTACCTGAGTACAATTTGGATAGAGAGAACAGCTAGGCTGTGGGTCTGATTAGCAGGCCCACAGCCAGGGAAAGTCGTAAACCAGTGCAGCAAAAAGCAAAAATCTGGGTGATCATAGGATTGCAGACCCTACTCTCCTACATGACCCCCCCCCAAACTTTGGGACAATAAACTAACCTTGACCAGGTGAGTCTTCTTGCTCTAAGTGGAAATACCTGGAGAGCCCATCAGCATTGCTGTGATCAGTCCCAGGTCTATGCTCCACTGTAAAATCCATCCCCTGTAGGGAAATGGACCACCTAAGCAGTTTGGGGTTTTCACCCTTCATCTGATTTAGCCACAAGAGGGGCTTATGGTCTGTCTGAATGGTGAAGTGAGTGCCAAACAAGTAGGCCCTCAGCTTCTTCAGGGCCCAGACCACAGCAAAGGCCTCCCTCTCAATAGCTGACCAATTTTTCTCTCTGGGTGTCAACCTTCTACTAATGAAAGCAATAGGCTGATCATTACCATCAAAATTCAGTTGAGACAGAACAGCTCCCACACCCAACTCAGAAGCATCTGTTTGGACAATGAATGGCTTGGAGTAATCTGGACTCTTGAGGATAGGTGCTGTGCACATGGCCTGCTTTAGGTCATTGAATGCTTTCTGACAGCTTGCTGTCCACTGAACTTTCTTTGGCATCTTCTTGCTTGTCAGGTCATTAAGGGGGGTCACTATGGACCCATAATTTCTGACAAACTTCCTATAGTACCCAGTCAGGCCCAAGAAAGCTCGAACCTGAGTCTGGGTGATTGGAGGAGTCCAGTCCTTGATGGCCTGTATCTTACTCTCCAGTGGCTGAACCTGGCCTCCACCTACAAGGTGGCCCAGGTATACAACCTGTGACTGCCCTATCTGGCACTTTGTGGCCTTGATAGTGAGGCCTGCCTTTTGCAGGGCCTCTAACACTTTCCTCAGGTGGACCAGGTGATCCTCCCAGGTGGAGCTAAAGACAGCAATATCGTCAAGATAAGCTGCACAGAAGTCATCCAGCCCAGTGAGGACTTGATTCACCAACCTTTGGAAGGTGGCATGTGCATTTTTCAGTCCAAAGGGCATTACCACAAATTGATAATGCCCTCCAGGGGTAGAAAATGCTGTCTTGGGTTTGGCTTCCTCAGCTAACCTGATTTGCCAATACCCAGCTGTCAAATCAAATGTGCTTAAGAAGTTGGCAGAAGCCAATCTATCTATAAGCTCATCTGCTCTTGGTATTGGGTGGGCATCAGTCTTAGTGACTGCATTGAGGCCTCTGTAGTCTACGCAAAACCTCATCTCTCTCTTACCACCCTGGGTGTGAGGCTTTGGCACTAGAACTACTGGGCTAGCCCAAGGGCTATCTGAGGGCTCAATGACTCCCAGCTCCAACATTTTCTGCACTTCAGTTTTGATGCAGTCTCTAACATGATCAGGCTGTCTGTAGATTTTACTCTTGACAGGCAGACTGTCTCCAGTGTCAACATCATGGGTACACCAATCAGTTTGGCTGGGTGTCAGAGAGAACATATGTCTGAAGGATTGCAAGACTTGCCTGCAATCCTGTTGCTGATGTTCAGTGAGGCTGCCACAAAAGACAACACCATCAGCTGATCCATCATCAGGATTCTGAGTGAGCAGGTCTGGGAGAGGGTCACTCTCTTCCTCCTGTCCCTCATCTGTGGCCATGAGCAAGCTCATGTCCTTCCTGTCAACATATGCCTTGAGCCTGTTAACATGGAGCACTCTGAGAGGGCTCCTGGGAGTTCCAAGGTCCACCAAGTAGGTAACCTCTCCCTTTTGCTCAATGATGGTGTGGGGCCCAGACCATTTGTCTTTCAGAGCTGCTGGGGCCACCGGCTCCAGCACCCACACCTTCTGTCCTGGCTGGTACACAGTCAGTACAGCCTTTTGGTCATGCCAAGCTTTTTGAAGTTCCTGGCTGGCCTCAAGGTTTTTGGATGCCTTTTCCATATACTCAGCCATCCTGGAGCGGAGACCAAGTACATAGTCCACTATGTTGGTTGCAGGCTTTTTGAGAGGTCTCTCCCATCCTTCCTTCACCAAACACAGGGGTCCCCTTACAGGATGCCCATACAGAAGCTCAAAAGGGCTGTAGCCAACCCCCTTCTGTGGGACCTCTCTGTAAGCAAACAAGAGGCAGGGGATCAGGATATCCCATCTTCTCCTAAGAGGTTCAGGTAGTCCATGAATCATCCCTTTCAGGGTCCTGTTGAATCTCTCAACAAGCCCATTGCATTGTGGATGATAGGGTGTGGTGAACTTGTAGTTCACACCACACTCTTTCCACATGGCAGTCAGATATCCTGACATGAAGTTTGTACCTCTGTCAGAAACGACCTCCTTAGGGAAACCCACTCTGGAGAACACTCCAACTAGGGCTCTTGCCACTACAGGGGCTGTAGTGGTCCTAAGGGGAATAGCCTCAGGATACCTGGTGGCATGGTCCACCACCACCAGTATAAACTTGTGTCCTGATGCTGTCTGGGGTTCCATTGGACCAACAATGTCAATCCCCACTCTTTCAAAGGGAACCCCCACCACAGGTAGTGGTATGAGGGGGGCCTTTGTTGTGCCACCTGACTTACCACTGGCTTGGCAAGTGACACATGAGCGACAAAACTCCTTGGTATTCTCATTCATATGGGGCCAGTGAAAGTGTGAGACAAGCCTGTCCCAAGTCTTTGTCTGACCTAAATGACCTGCAAGGGGAATCTCATGGGCCAAGGTGAGAAGGAAACCTCTCAGAGACAAGGGGATGACCAGCCTCCTGGTTGCACCAGGCTTGGGGTCTCTTGACTCAGAGTACAGGAGTCCATCTTCCCAGTATACCCTGTGGGCACCTGTGGCATTCCCTGCAGCCTCAGCAGCAGCCTGCTGTCTGAGGGGTTCAAGGGAAGGGCAGCTCAACTGTTCCTTCCCCAGGTCTGCTCTGGAGGGTCCCCCTGAGCCCAGAAACTCAACTTGATCAAGTTCAAGCTCTTAAGGCTCAGTTTCCCTCAGCTCTTCTAGATCAGCCTCCTCAGAGACTTGATCCTCAACCTGGGGCAAGGGGGAAGGCAAAGCCTTACCCTTACTGCTCTTCTTCTTGGGAGGTGTCTGGTCCATAGTTTCAGGATCCAGCACCTGTTCAGTGGGGCATCTTCTGGCCTGTGACCTAGTCACAGCAAGCACATGTGCTGGCAAGCCTAACATCTCCATGTGAGTCCTCTGCTCCACTTCTGACCATTGTGATGACTCCAAATCATTGCCCAACAAACAATCAACTGGGAGGTCTGAACTGACTACAACTTTCTTTTGTCCCTTCACTCCACCCCAGGAGAAAGCTACAATTGCCACACTATGACTAGTAGTGACATTGCTGGCATTGGTCACCAGGAAATCAGTACCTGGCATGATCTGTCCAGGGTCCACAAAGTTAGGTGTCACCATGGTGACACTGGCACAAGTGTCCCTATAGGCCTGAGCCATTTTGCCATTAATCAAAGGTGTCTGCCTGTATTTGCCCAAAGTATTGGGACTTATCTCAGGGGACATATCCATATCCCCTGTACAGACAAGGACAGCCTGAGTGAGTGTGCCAACTAAGTTGTCAGACCCCTCAGTACCCAAGGTTAACCCAACTAATGCCTTGGGAGTGACACTACCACTACTGACTGTACTAGGGGGTGCAGTTGCTTTAGGAGCTGTAGTGGCAGGAGTTTGTCCTCCTCCTCTTTTGGTGCACTCACTAAACCAGTGAGATTTACTTTTGCAGTACTGGCACCACCTTTTTGACTGGCCTTCTTGAGTCTTCTTCTTCTGGGAAGCCTGACCCCCACCCTCTTTGGTTTGTTGGGGACCTGGTGAAGACTTCTGGTCATTTTGCTCATTCTTAACATTACCCTTCTGGTCTGCTTTCTTCTGACCACCCTGGTTCTGGTTCTGGTTCTGCTTGATCCTTGTCCTGACCCATTTGTCTGCCTTCTTTCCCAATTCTTGGGGAGAGGTCAGATCTGAATCAACAAGGTGCTGGTGCAGCAACTGGTTCTGACAATTGTTTAAAATTTGTTCTCTCATCATTAGATTATACAATCCTGTGTAATATGTAACCTTGCTACCCAGCAACCAGCCCTCCAAAGCCTTAGTGGCACAATCCACAAAATCAGACCAGTCCTGAGACTGAGTTTTCTGGGTGTCTCTGAACAGCAACCTGTACTGCTCAGTGGTTAAACCAAACCCATCAACCAGTGTATTCTTCAGGACCTGGTAATTGTTAGCATCCTCCACTCTTGTAGTGAGGAGCTTATCTCTACCTTTACCATCAAAGGAGAGCCACAGTATAGCTGCCCACTGACTCTGGGGAATGCCCTGCACAGTGCAGGCCCTCTCCAGAGCAGCCATCCATTTCTGGATATCATCCCCTTGCTTAAAGGGGGGCACTATTTTAGTCAGGTGTTTAGTATCTAAACCCTTCTCTCTATCTCTTGGGAGATTGCTGCCACCAGTGGGAGCTAGCCCACTCATCTGCTGCTCTCTTGCCAGGGCAAGCTTCTCTTTGGCCAGGGCAATTTCTTCCCTTTCAATCCTCAGTTCAGCTTGTCTCATCCTAGCTTCATGCTCCTTTCTCTGAGGGGAAGTAAATCTCCTCTGTGGAGGATTCCTTCTCCCCTGAGAAGAGGCATTAGAGTGCAGAGATCTATTGGAGTCCCTAGAAAGAGATCTATCTCTCCTAACTCCAAGGTTAGGCCCACTTCGGGTTAGTACTGGGGGGCCCCCAGATCCTAGCCCAAGTAAGTCTAAGTTGGTCCTAGTTAGCCTTCTGACTACCTCAAGACCCTTGTCTACCTCATCCCCAGAGAGTACCTCCTGATCCTCCTCCTCAACTGCTGAATCAGTGTTGTGGAGATCTGGATCCCCAGAGGTTCCCTCTAAGGCTGGCATGTTCTCATGTAACTGAGAAAGCTTTCTGGCATCATATGTCTCTAAGAGACCTATCAGAAAGGAAGTGGTGGGGTTAGACCCCTGCTTCAGTTTTCTGGAGACACAGATCTGTCTCATCTCATGAAAGCTGAGAGCTGCATATCTTGAAGTGACCTGTGGAGGGTCAACACTGACCAGGGGAGTCTCAGTAGAGTCCTCCTGAGTCGACATGCTTTTCTAGTGAGGTGTAAGTGGTGCACTTACCTACACTATATGTTTGCCTACTGATCCCTTGCTAGAGTTGTAGTTTAGGGTGTGCTAGGCCCTAGGAGCTACAACAGCTGGTTCAGTAGAACTCAGAGTATTCTAAGCTAAGTTATATGTACCTTTAGTACTTATGTGATCTTTCACAAGATATTCTTAGGATATGTGTGGTAAAACAACAGCAAGCTCAAATCCCACCGCTGCCACCAATGTGAGAAGTTGGCCTGATGTGCAGTGCTCACTATTCTAGTGATCACTATATATCAGTCCAAACAACCCTTATTGATGATTGGTTGTAAGTCAACCTTATAGACCAGCTATCCTAGTAGCATGGATACGAGCAGTCTAAGGCTAAGACTCTAGAGGGCGTGTTAAGCCAGCTGTTTTACCATCACATTACCCCTTGAACACCCAGTGAAAGGACACCACACAAGTTGTTATGAAAATAAACAGTGTATTTATTTATAACAAGACTACCCTGGCTCTTTATGAGACAGGGAGCTAAGCACACAACAAAACTCTTACGAAAATACTTTTAAGTTAGCACGTTACACAAATGCCCGAGGGGCACGAAAAACCATATACGCTAAAAGTGGAATGCGAATTACTAGCAGGTAAGTAACAGTTCTAATAGGCTTTGGAATCGCTAGGACTGGACTAGGGAATCGTTAGATTACTACTAGGAGGCCCAGGGGACTCGGGTGCAGAGTGTGCACTCTCACGCGGGATGCGGGACAAAGTCTATGGAAGCTAGAATTCACAAAGTTAGTGTTCACGGGCGAACCCGACCTGGTAGGGAGAAAACGACAGTGGATCCTGACCCTTGGATAGTGAGGCTATCCTGGGACACCGGGGTGCCGAAGTTACCTAGCCCAGGGGCTGCAGCTGCATAGGTCTGAAAAGACGTCGGGGATCTCGTTGCCGGACCAGGAGCCTGGAAGGAAGAAGTTGCTGGCAGGCGACCAGTGAAGGAAAGTTCGATGGATCCAAGCCTGGATCAAGGAAGAAGAAAACCTGAAAGCAGAGGGGACCAAGTTCTTGAATCACTAGCCAGTGATTAAGTGGGCACCAGGATGGCACCGGGCGAAGTCACCGCAGTCAGGTGAGTGGGCGCTGCTGGGCTCTGCAGTCTCTCGGACCAGGAGGCGTTGTCGGCGACCAGGATGGAGGTGCGAGCTGTCCCACGAAGGATGAAGTCGTTGGCGTCGAAGTTACCCAGGATTGGGCAACAAGCCTTGGCTAATTCAAGCCCACGCGGTGGACTCAAAATGGCGTCTTGAGTGGACCAGGAGGGTCCGGGGTGCTCCTCTTCTGGAAGGGAGCAAGGGCCAGTCTGGAGCAACCAGACCAGCAGCAGAAATGTCGTCGGGCGTCGTCAGGAAGGCCACAAGCCAGCGGCTAGTAGCCAAACAACGCGGTGAGCAGCAAAAAGCAGAAGGGCCCCACGCAGATCGTGGAGATGCTGGGGGGCTGCTCTTCGGTGCTGGAGCTGCTCAGGGTGGGGGCTTCTCGGACCCCAAAGCACTCACCAGGAATTCACTCGGCGGGCTTGCTGTTCAGAAGTCGTGCAGTCTTGAAGATGGCCGGTCCCTCGAGGTCTCGTCACACCCACGAATCTCAGCGTGACTGATGATGCAGGTAGAGGTCAGAGGTGCCAGGGAAGCCGGTTCTCGTCGAGCTGGGCAGTCGGATTCCGGAGGAAGGACTTGCAGCAGACCGCAGTGTTCTGTAGATGGTGCCTGCGGATGCAGGGTGACTACTCCTTAGTCACAAGGGAGAAATCTTAGGAAGAAGTCTTGAGTTCCTTTCGCAGAAAGTAGTTTCAGGATTCAAAGATGATCTGATTTGGAAGGGGGCCAGTCTCTACCTTTATCTGGGAAAAGGGGGCTGGCACGCGACTAGGTCCTGCCCTATGGGTGGGACCAGGAGGGGGGTGGTTACACCCACTTCCTTGGCGGGCTTTTCCCCAGGCCAGGGGCTGGAGTGCCCCTGGAACTGGTTCCAGCCAGCCTATGCACAGTGAGCACCGGGGTGCCACGTGCAGTCACCTTCCTCTAAAGCCCTGCCTACCTACAATACACAAAACCCTGTCTGGGACGGTGCTGGCACCGCCCCTGGCAGGAAACCCTTTGTCCTTATCTCCTGCTCTGGGAGGACTCCCAGCAGCAGGAGGGCAGACTTGTGTCTCGGTGGCAGCATCCATTTTGTGGATGCTAAGGCTCTGTCTGACTTTTAACCGGGTTATAGGTTACATGCATGTCGTGTCCCTCTAGAAGGGTGGAATGCTAACCCCGTCGCCAGAATTGGCGAGGGGTTAGTATTCCAATTCGTATGACACCTTACTCGAACTTGTTTTGATAAAGCGATACCAGAGTTGGCACATAACCGCGAGGATTATAATGCACTTAAGAGTATATGGTATGCGATATCATGGAAACGGCTAAGGGATGGATCCCGAAAGCCGCAGACAGGCTCAGCTAATGCTAGAGCACCATCTCACACGATTCCAAGCACTCTGCCTTCAGGATTGTTAAGGCCTGCCATAGGAGTGACTGATAGGAGATCTGTGTGTCCACTTTAGGGTTAGATATAGGTATACTATATCTAAAGCAAAGGGTGAGTACACCACCTTGCCCCAGCTGTCGTGCAGCCAGTTGTGTCAGTTTTAGTTAGTCAATCCAGGGGTGGCATAATACATGCTTCAGCCCCTGGGAGACTTCTGGGTGCACCTCAGCCCTGGGTACAGGGACTTGGAGAGGGCCCAGTGCCAATTCAGTACCTGAGTACAATTTGGATAGAGAGAACAGCTAGGCTGTGGGTCTGATTAGCAGGCCCACAGCCAGGGAAAGTCGTAAACCAGTGCAGCAAAAAGCAAAAATCTGGGTGATCATAGGATTGCAGACCCTACTCTCCTACAACCAGGGACCTGCGCTGTCGTTAGTGGACCAGAGACCTACGCTGTCGTTAGCGGACCAGAGACCTGCGCTGTCGTTAGCGGACCAGAGACCTGCGCTGTCGTTAGTGGACCAGAGAACAGCGCTGTCGTTAGGGGACCAGAGACCTGCGCTGTCGTTAGCGGACCAGAGACCTGCACTGTTGATAGCGGACCAGAGACCTTCGCTGTTTTTAGCGGACCAGAGACCTGCGCTGTTTTAGCGGACCAGAGACCTGCGCTGTCGATAGGGGACCAGAGACCTGCGCTGTCGATAGCGGACCAGAGACCTGCGCTGGGGTTAGTGGACCAGAGACCTGCGCTGTCGTTAGTGGACCAGAGACCTGCGCTGTTGTTAGCGGACCAGAGACCTCCGCTGTCGTTAGCGGACCAGAGACCTGCGCTGTCGTTAGTGGACCAGAGACATGCACTGTCGATAGCGGACCAGAGACCTGCGCAGTTGTTAGCGGATCAGAGACCTGCGCTGCCGTTAGCGGACCAGAAACCTGAGCTGTCGATAGCGGACCAGAGACCTGCGCTGTCGATAGCGGACCAGAGACCTGCGCTGTCATTAGCGGACCAGATACCTGCGCTGTCGATAGCGGACCAGAGACCTGCGCTGTTGATAGCGGACCAGAGACATGCGCTGTCGTTAGCAGACCAGAGACCTGCGCTGTCGTTAGCAGACCAGAGACCTGCGCTGTCGTTAGCAGACCAGAGACCTGCGCTGTCGTTAGTGGACCAGAGACACGTGCTGTCATTAGTGGACCAGGGACCTGCGCTGTCGTTAGTGGACCAGAGACCTACGCTGTCGTTAGCCGACCAGAGACCTGCGCTGTCGTTAGTGGACCAGAGACCTGCGCTGTCGTTAGTGGACCAGAGAACTGCGCTGTCGTTAGGGGACCAGAGACCTGCGCTGTCGTTAGCGGACCAGAGACCTGCGCTGTTGATAGCGGACCAGAGACCTTCGCTGTTTTTAGCGGACCAGAGACCTGCGCTGTTTTTAGCGGACCAGAGACCTGCGCTGTCGATAGGGGACCAGAGACCTGCGCTGTCGATAGCGGACCAGAGACCTGCGCTGTTGATAGCGGACCAGAGACCTGCGCTGTCGATAGCGGACCAGAGATCTGCGCTGTCGATAGCGGACCATAGACCTGCGCTGTTTTTAGCGGACCAGAGACCTGCGCTGGGGTTAGTGGACCAGAGACCTGCGCTGTCGTTAGTGGACCAGAGACCTCCGCTGTCGTTAGCGGACCAGAGACCTCCGCTGTCGTTAGCGGACCAGAGACCTGCGCTGTCGTTAGTGGACCAGAGACATGCGCTGTCGATAGCGGACCAGAGACCTGCGCTGTCGATAGCGGACCAGAGACCTGCGCTGTCGATAGCAGACCAGAGACCTGCGCAGTCGATAGCAGACCAGAGACCTGCGCAGTCGATAGCGGACCAGAGACCTGCGCTGTCGATAGCAGACCAGAGACCTGCGCTGTCGATAGCAGACCAGAGACCTGCGCTGTCGATAGCAGACCAGAGACCTGCGCAATTGATAGCGGACCAGAGACCTGCGCTGTCGTTAGCGGACCAGAGACCTGCACAGTTGTTAGCGGACCAGAGACCTGCGCAGTCGTTAGCGGACCAGAGTCCTGCGCTGCCGTTAGCGGACCAGAGACCTGCGCTGTCATTAGTGGACCAGAGACCTGCGCTGTCGTTAGCAGACCAGAGACCTGTGCTGTCGTTAGCAGACCAGAGACCTGTGCTGTCGTTAGTGGACCAGAGACCTGCGCTGTCATTAGTGGACCAGAGACCTGCGCTGTCGTTAGCAGACCAGAGACCTGTGCTGTCGTTAGCAGACCAGAGACCTGCGCTGTCGTTAGTGGACCAGAGACCTGCGCTGTCATTAGTGGACCAGAGACCTGCGCTGTCGTTAGTGGACCAGAGACCTCCGCTGTCGTTAACTGCCAAGAGAACTGCGCTGTTGTTAGCGGACCAGAGACCTGCGCTGTTGATAGCAGACCAGAGACCTGCGCTGTCGTTAGCGGACCAGAGACCTGCGCTGTCGTTAGCGGACCAGAGACCTGCGCTGTTGATAGCGGACCAGAGACCTGCGCTGTCGATAGCGGACCAGAGACCTGCGCTGGGGTTAGTGGACCAGAGACCTGCGCTGTCGTTAGTGGACCAGAGACCTGCGCTGTCGTTAGTGGACCAGAGACCTGCGCTGTCGTTAGTGGACCAGAGACCTGCGCTGTCGTTAGCGGACCAGAGACCTGCGCTGTCGTTAGTGGATCAGAGACATGCGCTGTCGATAGCGGACCAGAGACCTGCACTGTCGTTAGCAGACCAGAGACCTGCGCAGTCGTTAGCGGACCAGAGACCTGCGCTGCCGTTAGCGGACCAGAGACCTGCGCTGCCGTTAGCGGACCAGAGACCTGCGCTGTCGATAGCGGACCAGAGACCTGTGCTGTCGATAGCGGACCAGAGACCTGCGCTGTCGTTAGCGGACCAGAGACCTGCGCTGTCGTTAGCGGACCAGAGACCTGCGCAGTCGATAGCGGACCAGAGACCTGCGCTGTCGATAGCGGACCAGAGACCTGCGCTGTCGATTGCGGACCAGAGACCTGCGCTGTCATTAGCGGACCAGAGTCCTGCGCTGTCGATAGCAGACCAGAGACCTGCGCTGTCGATAGCGGACCAGAGACCTGCGCTGTTTTTAGCGGACCAGAGACCTGCGCTGTCGTTAGCAGACCAGAGACCTGCGCTGTCGTTAGTGGACCAGAGACATGCGCTGTCGTTAGTGGACCAGGGACCTGCGCTGTCGTTAGTGGACCAGAGACCTACGCTGTCGTTAGCGGACCAGAGACCTGCGCTGTCGTTAGCGGACCAGAGACCTGCGCTTTGGTTAGTGGACCAGAGACCTGCGCTGTCGTTAGTGGACTAGAGACCTGCTCTGTCGTTAGCGGACCAGAGACCTGCGCTGTCGTTATCAGACCAGAGACCTGCGCTGTCATTAGTGGACCAGGGACCTGCGCTGTCATTAGTGGACCAGAGACCTGCGCTGTCGTTAGTGGACCAGAGACCTACGCTGTCGTTAGCGGACCAGAGACCTGCGCTGTTTTTAGCGGACCAGAGACCTGCGCTGTTTTTAGCGGACCAGAGACCTGCGCTGTCGATAGGGGACCAGAGACCTGCGCTGTCGATAGCGGACCAGAGACCTGCGCTGGGGTTAGTGGACCAGAGACCTGCGCTGTCGTTAGTGGACCAGAGACCTCCGCTGTCGTTAGCGGACCAGAGACCTCCGCTGTCGTTAGCGGACCAGAGACCTGCGCTGTCGATAGCGGACCAGAGACCTGCGCTGTCGATAGCGGACCAGAGACCTGCGCTGTCATTAGCGGACCAGAGACCTGCGCAGTCGTTAGTGGACCAGAGACCTGCGCTGCCGTTAGCGGACCAGAGACCTGCGCTGTCGATAGCGGACCAGAGACCTGCGCTGTCGATAGCGGACCAGAGACCTGCGCTGTCATTAGCGGACCAGAGACCTGCGCTGTCGATAGCGGACCAGAGACCTGCGCTGTCGATAGCGGACCAGAGACCTGCGCTGTCGTTAGCGGACCAGAGACCTGCGCTGTCGATAGCGGACCAGAGACCTGCGCTGTCGTTAGTGGACCAGAGACCTACGCTTTGGTTAGCTGCCCAGAGACCTGCGCTTTGGTTAGTGGACCAGAGACCTGCGCTGTCGTTAGCAGACCAGAGACCTGCGCTGTCGTTAGCAGACCAGAGACCTGCGCTGTCGTTAGTGGACCAGAGACCTGCGCTGTCGTTAGGGGACCAGAGACCTGCGCTGTCGTTAGGGGACCAGAGACCTGCGCTGTCGTTAGCGGACCAGAGACCTGCGCTGTTGATAGCGGACCAGAGACCTTCGCTGTTTTTAGCGGACCAGAGACCTGCGCTGTTTTTAGCGGACCAGAGACCTGCGCTGTCGATAGGGGACCAGAGACCTGCGCTATCGATAGCGGACCAGAGACCTGCGCTGTCGATAGCGGACCAGAGACCTGCGCTGTCGATAGCGGACCAGAGACCTGCGCTTTGGTTAGTGGACCAGAGACCTGCGCTGTCGTTAGCAGACCAGAGACCTGCGCTGTCGTTAGCAGACCAGAGACCTGCGCTGTCGTTAGTGGACCAGAGACCTGCGCTGTCGTTAGGGGACGAGAGACCTGCGCTGTCATTAGGGGACCAGAGACCTGCGCTGTTGATAGCGGACCAGAGACCTTCGCTGTTTTTAGCGGACCAGAGACCTGCGCTGTTTTTAGCGGACCAGAGACCTGCGCTGTCGATAGGGGACCAGAGACCTGCGCTGTCGATAGCGGACCAGAGACCTGCGCTGTCGATAGCGGACCAGAGACCTGCGCTGTCGATAGCAGACCAGAGACCTGCGCTGTGGTTAAAGGACCAGAGAGCAGCGCAGTCGTTAGCGGACCATAGACCTGCGCTGTTTTTAGCGGACCAGAGACCTGCGCTGTCGATAGCGGACCAGAGACCTGCGCTGTTGATAGCGGACCAGAGACCTGCGCTGTCGTTAGCGGACCAGAGACCTCCGCTGTCGTTAGCGGACCAGAGACCTGCGCTGTCGATAGCGGACCAGAGACCTGCGCTGTCGATAGCGGACCAGAGACCTGCGCAGTCGTTAGTGGACCAGAGACCTGCGCTGCCGTTAGCGGACCAGAGACCTGCGCTGTCGATAGCGGACCAGAGACCTGCGCTGTCGATACCGGACCAGAGACCTGCGCTGTCATTAGCGGACCAGAGACCTGCGCTGTCGATAGCGGACCAGAGACCTGCGCTGTCGATAGCGGACCAGAGACCTGCGCTGTCGTTAGCGGACCAGAGACCTGCGCTGTCGATAGCGGACCAGAGACCTGCGCTGTCGTTAGTGGACCAGAGACCTACGCTTTGGTTAGCTGCCCAGAGACCTGCGCTGTCATTAGCGGACCAGAGACCTGCGCTGTCATTAGCGGACCAGAGACCTGCGCTGTCGATAGCGGACCAGAGACCTGCGCTGTCGATAGCGGACCAGAGACCTGCGCTGTCGTTAGCGGACCAGAGACCTGCGCTGTCGATAGCGGACCAGAGACCTGCGCTGTCGTTAGCGGACCAGAGACCTGCGCTGGGGTTAGTGGACCAGAGACCTGCGCTGTCGTTAGTGGACCAGAGACCTGCGCTGTCGTTAGTGGACCAGAGACCTGCGCTGTCGTTAGCGGACCAGAGACCTGCGCTGTCGTTAGTGGACCAGAGACATGCGCTGTCGATAGCGGACCAGAGACCTGCGCTGTCGTTAGCAGACCAGAGACCTGCGCAGTCGTTAGCGGACCAGAGACCTGCGCTGCCGTTAGCGGACCAGAGACCTGCGCTGCCGTTAGCGGACCAGAGACCTGCGCTGTCGATAGCGGACCAGAGACCTGTGCTGTCGATAGCGGACCAGAGACCTGCGCTGTCGTTAGCGGACCAGAGACCTGCGCTGTCGTTAGCGGACCAGAGACCTGCGCAGTCGATAGCGGACCAGAGACCTGCGCTGTCGATAGCGGACCAGAGACCTGCGCTGTTGATTGCGGACCAGAGACCTGCGCTGTCATTAGCGGACCAGAGTCCTGCGCTGTCGATAGCAGACCAGAGACCTGCGCTGTCGATAGCGGACCAGAGACCTGCGCTGTTTTTAGCGGACCAGAGACCTGCGCTGTCGTTAGCAGACCAGAGACCTGCGCTGTCGTTAGTGGACCAGAGACATGCGCTGTCGTTAGTGGACCAGGGACCTGCGCTGTCGTTAGTGGACCAGAGACCTACGCTGTCGTTAGCGGACCAGAGACCTGCGCTGTCGTTAGCGGACCAGAGACCTGTGCTGTCGTTAGTGGACCAGAGACATGCGCTGTCGATAGCGGACCAGAGACCTGCGCTGTCGTTAGCAGACCAGAGACCTGCGCAGTCGTTAGCGGACCAGAGACCTGCGCTGCCGTTAGCGGACCAGAGACCTGCGCTGCCGTTAGCGGACCAGAGACCTGCGCTGTCGATAGCGGACCAGAGACCTGCGCTGTCGATAGCGGACCAGAGACCTTTGCTTTGGTTAGTGGACCAGAGACCTGCGCTGTCGTTAGTGGACTAGAGACCTGCTCTGTCGTTAGCGGACCAGAGACCTGCGCTGTCGTTATCAGACCAGAGACCTGCGCTGTCATTAGTGGACCAGGGACCTGCGCTGTCATTAGTGGACCAGGGACCTGCGCTGTCGTTAGTGGACCAGAGACCTACGCTGTCGTTAGCGGACCAGAGACCTGCGCTGTTTTTAGTGGACCAGAGACCTGCGCTGTTTTTAGCGGACCAGAGACCTGCGCTGTCGATAGGGGACCAGAGACCTGCGCTGTCGATAGCGGACCAGAGACCTGCGCTGGGGTTAGTGGACCAGAGACCTGCGCTGTCGTTAGTGGACCAGAGACCTCCGCTGTCGTTAGCGGACCAGAGACCTCCGCTGTCGTTAGCGGACCAGAGACCTGCGCTGTCGATAGCGGACCAGAGACCTGCGCTGTCTATAGCGGACCAGAGACCTGCGCTGTCATTAGCAGACCAGAGACCTGCGCAGTCGTTAGTGGACCAGAGACCTGCGCTGCCGTTAGCGGACCAGAGACCTGCGCTGTCGATAGCGGACCAGAGACCTGCGCTGTCGATAGCGGACCAGAGACCTGCGCTGTCATTAGCGGACCAGAGACCTGCGCTGTCGATAGCGGACCAGAGACCTGCGCTGTCGATAGCGGACCAGAGACCTGCGCTGTCGTTAGCGGACCAGAGACCTGCGCTGTCGATAGCGGACCAGAGACCTGCGCTGTCGTTAGTGGACCAGAGACCTACGCTTTGGTTAGCTGCCCAGAGACCTGCGCTTTGGTTAGTGGACCAGAGACCTGCGCTGTCGTTAGCAGACCAGAGACCTGCGCTGTCGTTAGCAGACCAGAGACCTGCGCTGTCGTTAGTGGACCAGAGACCTGCGCTGTCGTTAGGGGACCAGAGACCTGCGCTGTCGTTAGGGGACTAGAGACCTGCGCTGTCGTTAGCGGACCAGAGACCTGCGCTGTTGATAGCGGACCAGAGACCTGCTCTGTTTTTAGCGGACCAGAGACCTGCGCTGTTTTTAGCGGACCAGAGACCTGCGCTGTCAATAGGGGACCAGAGACCTGCGCTATCGATAGCGGACCAGAGACCTGCGCTGTCGATAGCGGACCAGAGACCTGCGCTGTCGATAGCAGACCAGAGACCTGCGCTTTGGTTAGTGGACCAGAGACCTGCGCTGTCGTTAGCAGACCAGAGACCTGCGCTGTCGTTAGCAGACCAGAGACCTGCGCTGTCGTTAGTGGACCAGAGACCTGCGCTGTCGTTAGTGGACCAGAGACCTGCGCTGTCGTTAGGGGACCAGAGACCTGCGCTGTCATTAGGGGACCAGAGACCTGCGCTGTTGATAGCGGACCAGAGACCTTCGCTGTTTTTAGCGGACCAGAGACCTGCGCTGTTTTTAGCGGACCAGAGACCTGCGCTGTCGATAGGGGACCAGAGACCTGCGCTGTCGATAGCGGACCAGAGACCTGCGCTGTCGATAGCGGACCAGAGACCTGCGCTGTCGATAGCGGACCAGAGACCTGCGCTGTCGATAGGGGACCAGAGACCTGCGCTGTCGATAGCGGACCAGAGACCTGCGCAGTCGTTAGCGGACCATAGACCTGCGCTGTTTTTAGCGGACCAGAGACCTGCGCTGTCGATAGCGGACCAGAGACCTGCGCTGTTGATAGCGGACCAGAGACCTGCGCTGTCATTAGAGGACCAGAGACCTCCGCTGTCGTTAGCGGACCAGAGACCTGCGCTGTCGATAGCGGACCAGAGACCTGCGCTGTCGATAGCGGACCAGAGACCTGCGCTGCCGTTAGCGGACCAGAGACCTGCGCTGCCGTTAGCGGACCAGAGACCTGTGCTGTCGATAGCGGACCAGAGACCTGCGCTGTCGATAGCGGACCAGAGACCTGCGCTGTCATTAGCGGACCAGAGACCTGCGCTGTCGATAGCGGACCAGAGACCTGCGCTGTCGATAGCGGACCAGAGACCTGCGCTGTCATTAGCGGACCAGAGACCTGCGCTGTCGATAGCGGACCAGAGACCTGCGCTGTCGTTAGTGGACCAGAGACCTACGCTTTGGTTAGCTGCCCAGAGACCTGCGCTGTCATTAGCGGACCAGAGACCTGCGCTGTCATTAGCGGACCAGAGACCTGCGCTGTCGATAGCGGACCAGAGACCTGCGCTGTCGATAGCGGACCAGAGACCTGCGCTGTCGTTAGCGGACCAGAGACCTGCGCTGTCGTTAGCGGACCAGAGACCTGCGCTGTCGATAGCGGACCAGAGACCTGCGCTGTCGTTAGCGGACCAGAGACCTGCGCTGTCGATAGCGGACCAGAGACCTGCGCTGTCGTTAGCGGACCAGAGACCTGCGCTTTGGTTAGCGGACCAGAGACCTGCGCTGTCGTTAGCAGACCAGAGACCTGCGCTGTCGTTAGCAGACCAGAGACCTGCGCTGTCGTTAGGGGACCAGAGACCTGCGCTGTCGTTAGGGGACCAGAGACCTGCGCTGTCGTTAGGGGACCAGAGACCTGCGCTGTCGTTAGCGGACCAGAGACCTGCGCTGTTGATAGCGGACCAGAGACCTTCGCTGTTTTTAGCGGACCAGAGACCTGCGCTGTTTTTAGCGGACCAGAGACCTGCGCTGTCGATAGGGGACCAGAGACCTGCGCTGTCCATAGCGGACCAGAGACCTGCGCTGTCAATAGCGGACCAGAGACCTGCGCTGTCGATAGCGGACCAGAGACCTGCGCTGTGGTTAAAGGACCAGAGAGCTGCGCAGTCGTTAGCGGACCATAGACCTGCGCTGTTGATAGCGGACCAGAGACCTGCGCTGTTGATAGCGGACCAGAGACCTGCGCTGTCGATAGCAGACCAGAGACCTGCGCTGTGGTTAAAGGACCAGAGAGCTGCGCAGTCGTTAGCGGACCATAGACCTGCGCTGTTTTTAGCGGACCAGAGACCTGCGCTGTCGATAGCGGACCAGAGACCTGCGCTGTTGATAGCGGACCAGAGACCTGCGCTGTCATTAGCGGACCAGAGACCTCCGCTGTCGTTAGCGGACCACAGACCTGCGCTGTCGATAGCGGACCAGAGACCTGCGCTGTCGATAGCGGACCAGAGACCTGCGCAGTCGTTAGTGGACCAGAGACCTGCGCTGCCGTTAGCGGACCAGAGACCTGCGCTGTCGATAGCGGACCAGAGACCTGCGCTGTCGATAGCGGACCAGAGACCTGCGCTGTCATTAGCGGACCAGAGACCTGCGCTGTCGATAGCGGACCAGAGACCTGCGCTGTCGATAGCGGACCAGAGACCTGCGCTGTCGTTAGTGGACCAGAGACCTACGCTTTGGTTAGCTGCCCAGAGACCTGCGCTGTCATTAGCGGACCAGAGACCTGCGCTGTCATTAGCGGACCAGAGACCTGCGCTGTCGATAGCGGACCAGAGACCTGCGCTGTCGATAGCGGACCAGAGACCTGCGCTGTCGTTAGCGGACCAGAGACCTGCGCTGTCGATAGCGGACCAGAGACCTGCGCTGTCGTTAGCGGACCAGAGACCTGCGCTGTCGATAGCGGACCAGAGACCTGCGCTGTCGTTAGCGGACCAGAGACCTGCGCTTTGGTTAGTGGACCAGAGACCTGCGCTGTCGTTAGCAGACCAGAGACCTGCGCTGTCGTTAGCAGACCAGAGACCTGCGCTGTCGTTAGGGGACCAGAGACCTGCGCTGTCGTTAGGGGACCAGAGACCTGCGCTGTCGTTAGGGGACCAGAGACCTGCGCTGTCGTTAGCGGACCAGAGACCTGCGCTGTTGATAGCGGACCAGAGACCTTCGCTGTTTTTAGCGGACCAGAGACCTGCGCTGTTTTTAGCGGACCAGAGACCTGCGCTGTCGATAGGGGACCAGAGACCTGCGCTGTCGATAGCGGACCAGAGACCTGCGCTGTCGATAGCGGACCAGAGACCTGCGCTGTCGATAGCGGACCAGAGACCTGCGCTGTGGTTAAAGGACCAGAGAGCTGCGCAGTCGTTAGCGGACCATAGACTTGCGCTGTTGATAGCGGACCAGAGACCTGCGCTGTTGATAGCGGACCAGAGATCTGCGCTGTGGTTAAAGGACCAGAGAGCTGCGCAGTCGTTAGCGGACCATAGACCTGCGCTGGGGTTAGTGGACCAGAGACCTGCGCTGGGGTTAGTGGACCAGAGACCTGCGCTGTCGTTAGCGGACCAGAGACCTGCGCTGTCGATAGCGGACCAGAGACCTGCGCTGTCATTAGCGGACCAGAGACCTGCGCTGTCGTTAGTGGACCAGAGACATGCGCTGTCGATAGCGGACCAGAGACCTGCGCTGGGGTTAGTGGACCAGAGACCTGCGCTGTCGTTAGTGGACCAGAGACCTGCGCTGTCGTTAGTGGACCAGAGACATGCGCTGTCGTTAGTGGACCAGAGACATGCGCTGTCGATAGCGGACCAGAGACCTGCGCTGTCGATAGCGGACCAGAGACCTGCGCTGGGGTTAGTGGACCAGAGACCTGCGCTGTCGTTAGTGGACCAGAGACCTCCGCTGTCGTTAGTGGACCAGAGACCTCCGCTGTCGATAGCAGACCAGAGACCTGCGCTGTCGTTAGTGGACCAGTGACATGCGCTGTCGATAGCGGACCAGAGACCTGCGCTGGGGTTAGTGGACCAGAGACCTGCGCTGTCGTTAGTGGACCAGAGACCTGCGCTGTCGTTAGTGGACCAGAGACCTGCGCTGTTGATAGCGGACCAGAGACCTGCGCTGTCGTTAGTGGACCAGAGACCTCCGCTGTCGATAGCGGACCAGAGACCTGCGCTGTCGTTAGTGGACCAGAGACCTGCGCTGTCGATAGCGGACCAGAGACCTGCACTGTCGTTAGCGGACCAGAGACCTGCGCTGTTGATAGTGGACCAGAGACCTGCGCTGTCGTTAGTGGACCAGAGACATGCGCTGTCGATAGCGGACCAGAGACCTGCGCTGTCGTTAGCAGACCAGAGACCTGCGCTGTCGTTAGGGGACCAGAGACCTGCGCTGTCGTTAGTGGACCAGAGACCTGCGCTGTCGTTAGCAGACCAGAGACCTGTGCTGTCGTTAGTGGACCAGAGACATGCGCTGTCGATAGCGGACCAGATACCTGCGCTGTCGTTAGCAGACCAGAGACCTGCGCAGTCGTTAGCGGACCAGAGACCTGCGCTGCCGTTAGCGGACCAGAGACCTGCGCTGCCGTTAGCGGACCAGAGACCTGCGCTGTCGATAGCGGACCAGAGACCTGCGCTGTCGATAGCGGACCAGAGACCTGCGCTGTCGATAGCGGACCAGAGACCTGCGCTTTGGTTAGTGGACCAGAGACCTGCGCTGTCGTTAGTGGACTAGAGACCTGCGCTGTCGTTAGCGGACCAGAGACCTGCGCTGTCGTTAGCAGACCAGAGACCTGCGCTGTCGATAGTGGACCAGAGACCTGCGCTGTCATTAGTGGACCAGGGACCTGCGCTGTCGTTAGTGGACCAGAGACCTACGCTGTCGTTAGCGGACCAGAGACCTGCGCTGTTTTTAGCGGACCAGAGACCTGCGCTGTTTTTAGCGGACCAGAGTCCTGCGCTGTCGATAGGGGACCAGAGACCTGCGCTGTCGATAGCGGACCAGAGACCTGCGCTGGGGTTAGTGGACCAGAGACCTGCGCTGTCGTTAGTGGACCAGAGACCTCCGCTGTCGTTAGCGGACCAGAGACCTCCGCTGTCGATAGCGGACCAGAGACCTGCGCAGTCGTTAGTGGACCAGAGACCTGCGCTGCCGTTAGCGGACCAGAGACCTGCGCTGTCGATAGCGGACCAGAGACCGGCGCTGTCGATAGCGGACCAGAGACCTGCGCTGTCATTAGCGGACCAGAGACCTGCGCTGTCGATAGCGGACCAGAGACCTGCGCTGTCGATAGCGGACCAGAGACCTGCGCTGTCGTTAGCGGACCAGAGACCTGCGCTGTCGATAGCGGACCAGAGACCTGCGCTGTCGTTAGTGGACCAGAGACCTACGCTTTGGTTAGCGTCCCAGAGACCTGCGCTGTCGATAGCGGACCAGAGACCTGCGCTTTGGTTAGTGGACCAGAGACCTGCGCTGTCGATAGCGGACCAGAGACCTGCGCTGTCGTTAGCAGACCAGAGACCTGCTCTGTCGTTAGCAGACCAGAGACCTGCGCTGTCGTTAGTGGACCAGAGACCTGCGCTGTCGTTAGGGGACCAGAGACCTGCGCTGTCGTTAGCGGACCAGAGACCTTCGCTGTTTTTAGCGGACCAGAGACCTGCACTGTTTTTAGCGGACCAGAGACCTGCGCTGTCGATAGGGGACCAGAGACCTGCGCTGTCGATAGCGGACCAGAGACCTGCGCTGTCGATAGCGGGCCAGAGACCTGCGCTGTCGATAGCGGACCAGAGACCTGCGCTGTGGTTAAAGGACCAGAGAGCTGCGCAGTCGTTAGCGGACCATAGACCTGCGCTGTTTTTAGCGGACCAGAGACCTGCGCTGTCGATAGCGGACCAGAGACCTGCGCTGTTGATAGCAGACCAGAGACCTGCGCTGTCATTAGTGGACCAGAGACCTGCGCTGTTGATAGCGGACCAGAGACCTACGCTGTCGTTAGCAGACCAGAGATCTGCGCTCTGGTTAAAGGACCAGAGAGCTGCGCAGTCGTTAGCGGACCATAGACCTGCGCTGTTTTTAGCGGACCAGAGACCTGCGCTGGGGTTAGTGGACCAGAGACCTGCGCTGTCGATAGTGGACCAGAGACCTGCGCTGTCGTTAGCGGACCAGAGACCTGCGCTGTCGTTAGTGGACCAGAGACATGCGCTGTCGATAGTGGACCAGAGACCTGCGCTGTCGTTAGTGGACCAGAGACCTGCGCTGTCGTTAGTGGACCAGAGACCTGCGCTGTCGTTAATGGACCAGAGACCTGCGCTGTTGATAGCGGACCAGAGACCTGCGCTGTCATTAGCGGACCAGAGACCTGCGCTGTCGATAGCGGACCAGAGACCTGCGCTGTCAATAGCGGACCAGAGACATCCGCTGTCGATAGCGGACCAGAGACCTGCGCTGTCGTTAGTGGACCAGAGACCTGCGCTGTCGATAGCGGACCAGAGACCTGCGCTGTCGTTAGCGGACCAGAGACCTGCGCTGTTGATAGTGGACCAGAGACCTGCGCTGTCGTTAGTGGACCAGAGACATGCGCTGTCGATAGCGGACCAGAGACCTGCGCTGTCGATAGCGGACCAGAGATCTGCGCTGTCGTTAGGGGACCAGAGACCTGCGCTGTCGTTAGCGGACCAGAGACCTGCGCTGTCGACAGCGGACCAGAGACCTGCGCTGTCGATAGCGAACCAGAGACCTGCGCTGTCGATAGCGGACCAGAGACCTGCGCTGTCGATAGCGGACCAGAGACCTGCGCTGTCGATAGCGGACCAGAGACCTGCGCTGTCGTTAGCGGACCAGAGACCTCCGCTGTCGTTAGCGGACCAGAGACCTGCGCTGTCGTTAGCGGACCAGAGACCTCCGATGTCATTAGTGGACCAGAGACCTGCGCTGTCGTTAGCAGACCAGAGACCTGCGCTGTCGTTAGCGGACCAGAGACCTGCGCTGTCGTTAGCGGACCAGAGACCTGCACTGTCGTTAGTGGACCAGAGACATGCGCTGTCGATAGCGGACCAGAGACCTGCGCTGTCGTTAGCAGACCAGAGACCTGCGCAGTCGTTAGCGGACCAGAGACCTGCGCTGCCGTTAGCGGACCAGAGACCTGCGCTGCCGTTAGCGGACCAGAGACCTGCGCTGTCGATAGCAGACCAGAGACCTGCACAGTCGATAGCGGACCAGAGACCTGCGCAGTCGATAGCGGACCAGAGACCTGCGCTGTCGATAGCGGACCAGAGACCTGCGCTGTCGATTGCGGACCAGAGACCTGCACTGTCATTAGCGGACCAGAGTCCTGCGCTGTCGATAGCAGACCAGAGACCTGCGCTGTCGATAGCGGACCAGAGACCTGAGCTGTTTTTAGCGGACCAGAGACCTGCGCTGTCGTTAGCAGACCAGAGACCTGCGCTGTCGTTAGTGGACCAGAGACATGCGCTGTCGTTAGTGGACCAGGGACCTGCGCTGTCGTTAGTGGACCAGAGACCTACGCTGTCGTTAGCGGACCAGAGACCTGCGCTGTCGTTAGTGGACCAGAGACATGCGCTGTCGATAGCGGACCAGAGACCTGCGCTGTCGTTAGCAGACCAGAGACCTGCGCTGTCGTTAGCAGACCAGAGACCTGCGCAGTCGTTAGCGGACCAGAGACCTGCGCTGCCGTTAGCGGACCAGAGACCTGCGCTGCCGTTAGCGGACCAGAGACCTGCGCTGTCGATAGCGGACCAGAGACCTGCGCTGTCGATAGCGGACCAGAGACCTGCGCTTTGGTTAGTGGACCAGAGACCTGCGCTGTCGTTAGTGGACTAGAGACCTGCTCTGTCGTTAGCGGACCAGAGACCTGCGCTGTCGTTATCAGACCAGAGACCTGCGCTGTCATTAGTGGACCAGGGACCTGCGCTGTCATTAGTGGACCAGGGACCTGCGCTGTCGTTAGTGGACCAGAGACCTACGCTGTCGTTAGCGGACCAGAGACCTGCGCTGTTTTTAGCGGACCAGAGACCTGCGCTGTTTTTAGCAGACCAGAGACCTGCGCTGTCGATAGGGGACCAGAGACCTGCGCTGTCGATAGCGGACCAGAGACCTGCGCTGGGGTTAGTGGACCAGAGACCTGCGCTGTCGTTAGTGGACCAGAGACCTGCGCTGTCGTTAGCGGACCAGAGACCTCCGCTGTCGTTAGCGGACCAGAGACCTGCGCTGTCGATAGCGGACCAGAGACCTGCGCTGTCGATAGCGGACCAGAGACCTGCGC
Organism: Lissotriton helveticus; assembly: GCF_964261635.1. Taxonomy (NCBI): domain Eukaryota; kingdom Metazoa; phylum Chordata; class Amphibia; order Caudata; family Salamandridae; genus Lissotriton; species Lissotriton helveticus. Next base: position 4,579,306 of record NC_136071.1, read on the forward strand.
TGTCATTAGCGGACCAGAGACCTGCGCAGTCGTTAGTGGACCAGAGACCTGCGCTGCCGTTAGCGGACCAGAGACCTGCGCTGTCGATAGCGGACCAGAGACCTGCGCTGTCGATAGCGGACCAGAGACCTGCGCTGTCGATAGCGGACCAGAGACCTGCGCTGTCGATAGCGGACCAGAGACCTGCGCTGTCGATAGCGGACCAGAGACCTGCGCTGTCGATAGCGGACCAGAGACCTGCGCTGTCGATAGCGGACCAGAGACCTGCGCTGTTGATAGCGGACCAGAGACCTGCGCTGTTGATAGCGGACCAGAGACCTGCGCTGTCGATAGCAGACCAGAGACCTGCGCTGTGGTTAAAGGACCAGAGAGCTGCGCAGTCGTTAGCGGACCATAGACCTGCGCTGTTTTTAGCGGACCAGAGACCTGCGCTGTCGATAGCGGACCAGAGACCTGCGCTGTTGATAGCGGACCAGAGACCTGCGCTGTCATTAGCGGACCAGAGACCTCCGCTGTCGTTAGCGGACCACAGACCTGCGCTGTCGATAGCGGACCAGAGACCTGCGCTGTCGATAGCGGACCAGAGACCTGCGCAGTCGTTAGTGGACCAGAGACCTGCGCTGCCGTTAGCGGACCAGAGACCTGCGCTGTCGATAGCGGACCAGAGACCTGCGCTGTCGATAGCGGACCAGAGACCTGCGCTGTCATTAGCGGACCAGAGACCTGCGCTGTCGATAGCGGACCAGAGACCTGCGCTGTCGATAGCGGACCAGAGACCTGCGCTGTCGTTAGTGGACCAGAGACCTACGCTTTGGTTAGCTGCCCAGAGACCTGCGCTGTCATTAGCGGACCAGAGACCTGCGCTGTCATTAGCGGACCAGAGACCTGCGCTGTCGATAGCGGACCAGAGACCTGCGCTGTCGATAGCGGACCAGAGACCTGCGCTGTCGTTAGCGGACCAGAGACCTGCGCTGTCGATAGCGGACCAGAGACCTGCGCTGTCGTTAGCGGACCAGAGACCTGCGCTGTCGATAGCGGACCAGAGACCTGCGCTGTCGTTAGCGGACCAGAGACCTGCGCTTTGGTTAGTGGACCAGAGACCTGCGCTGTCGTTAGCAGACCAGAGACCTGCGCTGTCGTTAGCAGACCAGAGACCTGCGCTGTCGTTAGGGGACCAGAGACCTGCGCTGTCGTTAGGGGACCAGAGACCTGCGCTGTCGTTAGGGGACCAGAGACCTGCGCTGTCGTTAGCGGACCAGAGACCTGCGCTGTTGATAGCGGACCAGAGACCTTCGCTGTTTTTAGCGGACCAGAGACCTGCGCTGTTTTTAGCGGACCAGAGACCTGCGCTGTCGATAGGGGACCAGAGACCTGCGCTGTCGATAGCGGACCAGAGACCTGCGCTGTCGATAGCGGACCAGAGACCTGCGCTGTCGATAGCGGACCAGAGACCTGCGCTGTGGTTAAAGGACCAGAGAGCTGCGCAGTCGTTAGCGGACCATAGACTTGCGCTGTTGATAGCGGACCAGAGACCTGCGCTGTTGATAGCGGACCAGAGATCTGCGCTGTGGTTAAAGGACCAGAGAGCTGCGCAGTCGTTAGCGGACCATAGACCTGCGCTGGGGTTAGTGGACCAGAGACCTGCGCTGGGGTTAGTGGACCAGAGACCTGCGCTGTCGTTAGCGGACCAGAGACCTGCGCTGTCGATAGCGGACCAGAGACCTGCGCTGTCATTAGCGGACCAGAGACCTGCGCTGTCGTTAGTGGACCAGAGACATGCGCTGTCGATAGCGGACCAGAGACCTGCGCTGGGGTTAGTGGACCAGAGACCTGCGCTGTCGTTAGTGGACCAGAGACCTGCGCTGTCGTTAGTGGACCAGAGACATGCGCTGTCGTTAGTGGACCAGAGACATGCGCTGTCGATAGCGGACCAGAGACCTGCGCTGTCGATAGCGGACCAGAGACCTGCGCTGGGGTTAGTGGACCAGAGACCTGCGCTGTCGTTAGTGGACCAGAGACCTCCGCTGTCGTTAGTGGACCAGAGACCTCCGCTGTCGATAGCAGACCAGAGACCTGCGCTGTCGTTAGTGGACCAGTGACATGCGCTGTCGATAGCGGACCAGAGACCTGCGCTGGGGTTAGTGGACCAGAGACCTGCGCTGTCGTTAGTGGACCAGAGACCTGCGCTGTCGTTAGTGGACCAGAGACCTGCGCTGTTGATAGCGGACCAGAGACCTGCGCTGTCGTTAGTGGACCAGAGACCTCCGCTGTCGATAGCGGACCAGAGACCTGCGCTGTCGTTAGTGGACCAGAGACCTGCGCTGTCGATAGCGGACCAGAGACCTGCACTGTCGTTAGCGGACCAGAGACCTGCGCTGTTGATAGTGGACCAGAGACCTGCGCTGTCGTTAGTGGACCAGAGACATGCGCTGTCGATAGCGGACCAGAGACCTGCGCTGTCGTTAGCAGACCAGAGACCTGCGCTGTCGTTAGGGGACCAGAGACCTGCGCTGTCGTTAGTGGACCAGAGACCTGCGCTGTCGTTAGCAGACCAGAGACCTGTGCTGTCGTTAGTGGACCAGAGACATGCGCTGTCGATAGCGGACCAGATACCTGCGCTGTCGTTAGCAGACCAGAGACCTGCGCAGTCGTTAGCGGACCAGAGACCTGCGCTGCCGTTAGCGGACCAGAGACCTGCGCTGCCGTTAGCGGACCAGAGACCTGCGCTGTCGATAGCGGACCAGAGACCTGCGCTGTCGATAGCGGACCAGAGACCTGCGCTTTGGTTAGTGGACCAGAGACCTGCGCTGTCGTTAGTGGACTAGAGACCTGCGCTGTCGTTAGCGGACCAGAGACCTGCGCTGTCGTTAGCAGACCAGAGACCTGCGCTGTCGATAGTGGACCAGAGACCTGCGCTGTCATTAGTGGACCAGGGACCTGCGCTGTCGTTAGTGGACCAGAGACCTACGCTGTCGTTAGCGGACCAGAGACCTGCGCTGTTTTTAGCGGACCAGAGACCTGCGCTGTTTTTAGCGGACCAGAGTCCTGCGCTGTCGATAGGGGACCAGAGACCTGCGCTGTCGATAGCGGACCAGAGACCTGCGCTGGGGTTAGTGGACCAGAGACCTGCGCTGTCGTTAGTGGACCAGAGACCTCCGCTGTCGTTAGCGGACCAGAGACCTCCGCTGTCATTAGCGGACCAGAGACCTGCGCTGTCGATAGCGGACCAGAGACCTGCGCAGTCGTTAGTGGACCAGAGACCTGCGCTGCCGTTAGCGGACCAGAGACCTGCGCTGTCGATAGCGGACCAGAGACCGGCGCTGTCGATAGCGGACCAGAGACCTGCGCTGTCATTAGCGGACCAGAGACCTGCGCTGTCGATAGCGGACCAGAGACCTGCGCTGTCGATAGCGGACCAGAGACCTGCGCTGTCGATAGCGGACCAGAGACCTGCGCTGTCGATAGCGGACCAGAGACCTGCGCTGTCGATAGCGGACCAGAGACCTGCGCTGTCGTTAGTGGACCAGAGACCTACGCTTTGGTTAGCGTCCCAGAGACCTGCGCTGTCGATAGCGGACCAGAGACCTGCGCTTTGGTTAGTGGACCAGAGACCTGCGCTGTCGATAGCGGACCAGAGACCTGCGCTGTCGTTAGCAGACCAGAGACCTGCTCTGTCGTTAGCAGACCAGAGACCTGCGCTGTCGTTAGTGGACCAGAGACCTGCGCTGTCGTTAGGGGACCAGAGACCTGCGCTGTCGTTAGCGGACCAGAGACCTTCGCTGTTTTTAGCGGACCAGAGACCTGCACTGTTTTTAGCGGACCAGAGACCTGCGCTGTCGATAGGGGACCAGAGACCTGCGCTGTCGATAGCGGACCAGAGACCTGCGCTGTCGATAGCGGGCCAGAGACCTGCGCTGTCGATAGCGGACCAGAGACCTGCGCTGTGGTTAAAGGACCAGAGAGCTGCGCAGTCGTTAGCGGACCATAGACCTGCGCTGTTTTTAGCGGACCAGAGACCTGCGCTGTCGATAGCGGACCAGAGACCTGCGCTGTTGATAGCAGACCAGAGACCTGCGCTGTCATTAGTGGACCAGAGACCTGCGCTGTTGATAGCGGACCAGAGACCTACGCTGTCGTTAGCAGACCAGAGATCTGCGCTCTGGTTAAAGGACCAGAGAGCTGCGCAGTCGTTAGCGGACCATAGACCTGCGCTGTTTTTAGCGGACCAGAGACCTGCGCTGGGGTTAGTGGACCAGAGACCTGCGCTGTCGATAGTGGACCAGAGACCTGCGCTGTCGTTAGCGGACCAGAGACCTGCGCTGTCGTTAGTGGACCAGAGACATGCGCTGTCGATAGTGGACCAGAGACCTGCGCTGTCGTTAGTGGACCAGAGACCTGCGCTGTCGTTAGTGGACCAGAGACCTGCGCTGTCGTTAATGGACCAGAGACCTGCGCTGTTGATAGCGGACCAGAGACCTGCGCTGTCATTAGCGGACCAGAGACCTGCGCTGTCGATAGCGGACCAGAGACCTGCGCTGTCAATAGCGGACCAGAGACATCCGCTGTCGATAGCGGACCAGAGACCTGCGCTGTCGTTAGTGGACCAGAGACCTGCGCTGTCGATAGCGGACCAGAGACCTGCGCTGTCGTTAGCGGACCAGAGACCTGCGCTGTTGATAGTGGACCAGAGACCTGCGCTGTCGTTAGTGGACCAGAGACATGCGCTGTCGATAGCGGACCAGAGACCTGCGCTGTCGATAGCGGACCAGAGATCTGCGCTGTCGTTAGGGGACCAGAGACCTGCGCTGTCGTTAGCGGACCAGAGACCTGCGCTGTCGACAGCGGACCAGAGACCTGCGCTGTCGATAGCGAACCAGAGACCTGCGCTGTCGATAGCGGACCAGAGACCTGCGCTGTCGATAGCGGACCAGAGACCTGCGCTGTCGATAGCGGACCAGAGACCTGCGCTGTCGTTAGCGGACCAGAGACCTCCGCTGTCGTTAGCGGACCAGAGACCTGCGCTGTCGTTAGCGGACCAGAGACCTCCGCTGTCATTAGTGGACCAGAGACCTGCGCTGTCGTTAGCAGACCAGAGACCTGCGCTGTCGTTAGCGGACCAGAGACCTGCGCTGTCGTTAGCGGACCAGAGACCTGCACTGTCGTTAGTGGACCAGAGACATGCGCTGTCGATAGCGGACCAGAGACCTGCGCTGTCGTTAGCAGACCAGAGACCTGCGCAGTCGTTAGCGGACCAGAGACCTGCGCTGCCGTTAGCGGACCAGAGACCTGCGCTGCCGTTAGCGGACCAGAGACCTGCGCTGTCGATAGCAGACCAGAGACCTGCACAGTCGATAGCGGACCAGAGACCTGCGCAGTCGATAGCGGACCAGAGACCTGCGCTGTCGATAGCGGACCAGAGACCTGCGCTGTCGATTGCGGACCAGAGACCTGCACTGTCATTAGCGGACCAGAGTCCTGCGCTGTCGATAGCAGACCAGAGACCTGCGCTGTCGATAGCGGACCAGAGACCTGAGCTGTTTTTAGCGGACCAGAGACCTGCGCTGTCGTTAGCAGACCAGAGACCTGCGCTGTCGTTAGTGGACCAGAGACATGCGCTGTCGTTAGTGGACCAGGGACCTGCGCTGTCGTTAGTGGACCAGAGACCTACGCTGTCGTTAGCGGACCAGAGACCTGCGCTGTCGTTAGTGGACCAGAGACATGCGCTGTCGATAGCGGACCAGAGACCTGCGCTGTCGTTAGCAGACCAGAGACCTGCGCTGTCGTTAGCAGACCAGAGACCTGCGCAGTCGTTAGCGGACCAGAGACCTGCGCTGCCGTTAGCGGACCAGAGACCTGCGCTGCCGTTAGCGGACCAGAGACCTTCGCTGTCGATAGCGGACCAGAGACCTGCGCTGTCGATAGCGGACCAGAGACCTGCGCTTTGGTTAGTGGACCAGAGACCTGCGCTGTCGTTAGTGGACTAGAGACCTGCTCTGTCGTTAGCGGACCAGAGACCTGCGCTGTCGTTATCAGACCAGAGACCTGCGCTGTCATTAGTGGACCAGGGACCTGCGCTGTCATTAGTGGACCAGGGACCTGCGCTGTCGTTAGTGGACCAGAGACCTACGCTGTCGTTAGCGGACCAGAGACCTGCGCTGTTTTTAGCGGACCAGAGACCTGCGCTGTTTTTAGCAGACCAGAGACCTGCGCTGTCGATAGGGGACCAGAGACCTGCGCTGTCGATAGCGGACCAGAGACCTGCGCTGGGGTTAGTGGACCAGAGACCTGCGCTGTCGTTAGTGGACCAGAGACCTCCGCTGTCGTTAGCGGACCAGAGACCTCCGCTGTCGTTAGCGGACCAGAGACCTGCGCTGTCGATAGCGGACCAGAGACCTGCGCTGTCGATAGCGGACCAGAGACCTGCGCTGTCATTAGCGGACCAGAGACCTGCGCAGTCGTTAGTGGACCAGAGACCTGCGCTGCCGTTAGCGGACCAGAGACCTGCGCTGTCGATAGCAGACCAGAGACCTGCGCTGTCGATAGCGGACCAGAGACCTGCGCTGTCGATAGCGGACCAGAGACCTGCGCTGTCGATAGCGGACCAGAGACCTGCGCTGTCGATAGCGGACCAGAGACCTGCGCTGTCGATAGCGGACCAGAGACCTGCGCTGTCGATAGCGGACCAGAGACCTGCGCTTTGGTTAGTGGACCAGAGACCTGCGCTGTCGTTAGCAGACCAGAGACCTGCGCTGTCGTTAGCAGACCAGAGACCTGCGCTGTCGTTAGTGGACCAGAGACCTGCGCTGTCGTTAGGGGACCAGAGACCTGCGCTGTCGTTAGGGGACCAGAGACCTGCGCTGTTGATAGCGGACCAGAGACCTTCGCTGTTTTTAGCGGACCAGAGACCTGCGCTGTTTTTAGCGGACCAGAGACCTGCGCTGTCGATAGGGGACCAGAGACCTGCGCTGTCGATAGCGGACCAGAGACCTGCGCTGTCGATAGCGGACCAGAGACCTGCGCTGTCGATAGCGGACCAGAGACCTGCGCTGTGGTTAAAGGACCAGAGAGCTGCGCAGTCGTTAGCGGACCATAGACCTGCGCTGTTTTTAGCGGACCAGAGACCTGCGCTGTCGATAGCGGACCAGAGACCTGCGCTGTTGATAGCGGACCAGAGACCTGCGCTGTCATTAGCGGACCAGAGACCTCCGCTGTCGTTAGCGGACCAGAGACCTCCGCTGTCGTTAGCGGACCAGAGACCTGCGCTGTCGATAGCGGACCAGAGACCTGCGCTGTGGTTAGTGGACCAGAGACCTGCGCTGCCGTTAGCGGACCAGAGACCTGCGCTGTCGATAGCGGACCAGAGACCTGCGCTGTCGATAGCGGACCAGAGACCTGCGCTGTCATTAGCGGACCAGAGACCTGCGCTGTCGATAGCGGACCAGAGACCTGCGCTGTCGATAGCGGACCAGAGACCTGCGCTGTCGTTAGCGGACCAGAGACCTGCGCTGTCGATAGCGGACCAGAGACCTGCGCTGTCGTTAGTGGACCAGAGACCTACGCTTTGGTTAGCTGCCCAGAGACCTGCGCTGTCATTAGCGGACCAGAGACCTGCGCTGTCATTAGCGGACCAGAGACCTGCGCTGTCGATAGCGGACCAGAGACCTGCGCTGTCGATAGCGGACCAGAGACCTGCGCTGTCGTTAGCGGACCAGAGACCTGCGCTGTCGATAGCGGACCAGAGACCTGCGCTGTCGTTAGCGGACCAGAGACCTGCGCTGTCGATAGCGGACCAGAGACCTGCGCTGTCGTTAGCGGACCAGAGACCTGCGCTTTGGTTAGTGGACCAGAGACCTGCGCTGTCGTTAGCAGACCAGAGACCTGCACTGTCGTTAGCAGACCAGAGACCTGCGCTGTCGTTAGGGGACCAGAGACCTGCGCTGTCGTTAGGGGACCAGAGACCTGCGCTGTCGTTAGCAGACCAGAGACCTGCGCTGTTGATAGCGGACCAGAGACCTTCGCTGTTTTTAGCGGACCAGAGACCTGCGCTGTTTTTAGCGGACCAGAGACCTGCGCTGTCGATAGGGGACCACAGACCTGCGCTGTCGATAGCGGACCAGAGACCTGCGCTGTCGATAGCGGACCAGAGACCTGCGCTGTCGATAGCGGACCAGAGACCTGCGCTGTGGTTAAAGGACCAGAGAGCTGCGCAGTCGTTAGCGGACCATAGACCTGCGCTGTTGATAGCGGACCAGAGACCTGCGCTGTTGATAGCGGACCAGAGATCTGCGCTGTGGTTAAAGGACCAGAGAGCTGCGCAGTCGTTAGCGGACCATAGACCTGCGCTGGGGTTAGTGGACCAGAGACCTGCGCTGGGGTTAGTGGACCAGAGACATGCGCTGTCGTTAGCGGACCAGAGACCTGCGCTGTCGATAGCGGACCAGAGACCTGCGCTGTCGTTAGCGGACCAGAGACCTGCGCTGTCGTTAGTGGACCAGAGACATGCGCTGTCGATAGCGGACCAGAGACCTACGCTGGGGTTAGTGGACCAGAGACCTGCGCTGTCGTTAGTGGACCAGAGACCTGCGCTGTCGTTAGTGGACCAGAGACATGCGCTGTCGTTAGTGGACCAGAGACCTGCGCTGTCATTAGTGGACCAGAGACATGCGCTGTCGATAGCGGACCAGAGACCTGCGCTGGGGTTAGTGGACCAGAGACCTGCGCTGTCGTTAGTGGACCAGAGACCTCCGCTGTCGATAGCAGACCAGAGACCTGCGCTGTCGTTAGTGGACCAGAGACATGCGCTGTCGATAGCGGACCAGAGACCTGCGCTGGGGTTAGTGGACCAGAGACCTGCGCTGTCGTTAGTGGACCAGAGACCTGCGCTGTCGTTAGTGGACCAGAGACCTGCGCTGTCGTTAGTGGACCAGAGACCTGCGCTGTCGTTAGTGGACCAGAGACCTGCGCTGTTGATAGCGGACCAGAGACCTGCGCTGTCGTTAGTGGACCAGAGACCTCCGCTGTCGATAGCGGACCAGAGACCTGCGCTGTCGTTAGTGGACCAGAGACCTGCGCTGTCGATAGCGGACCAGAGACATGCGCTGTCATTAGCGGACCAGAGACCTGCGCGGTTGATAGTGGACCAGAGACCTGCGCTGTCGTTAGTGGACCAGAGACATGCGCTGTCGATAGCGGACCAGAGACCTGCGCTGTCGTTAGCAGACCAGAGACCTGCGCTGTCGTTAGGGGACCAGAGACCTGCGCTGTCGTTAGTGGACCAGAGACCTGCGCTGTCGTTAGCAGACCAGAGACCTGTGCTGTCGTTAGTGGACCAGAGACATGCGCTGTCGATAGCGGACCAGAGACCTGCGCTGTCGATAGCGGACCAGAGACCTGCGCTGTCGTTAGTGGACCAGAGACCTACGCTTTGGTTAGCTGCCCAGAGACCTGCGCTTTGGTTAGTGGACCAGAGACCTGCGCTGTCGTTAGCAGACCAGAGACCTGCGCTGTTGTTAGCAGACCAGAGACCTGCGCTGTCGTTAGTGGACCAGAGACCTGCGCTGTCGTTAGGGGACCAGAGACCTGCGCTGTCGTTAGCGGACCAGAGACCTTCGCTGTTTTTAGCGGACCAGAGACCTGCACTGTTTTTAGCGGACCAGAGACCTGCGCTGTCGATAGGGGACCAGAGACCTGCGCTGTCGATAGCGGACCAGAGACGTGCGCTGTCGATAGCGGACCAGAGACCTGCGCTGTCGATAGCGGACCAGAGACCTGCGCTGTGGTTAAAGGACCAGAGAGCTGCGCAGTCGTTAGCGGACCATAGACCTGCGCTGTTTTTAGCGGACCAGAGACCTGCGCTGTCGATAGCGGACCAGAGACCTGCGTGGTTGATAGCGGACCAGAGACCTGCGCTGTCATTAGTGGACCAGAGACCTGCGCTGTTGATAGCGGACCAGAGACCTACGCTGTTGTTAGCAGACCAGAGATCTGCGCTCTGGTTAAAGGACCAGAGAGCTGCGCAGTCGTTAGCGGACCATAGACCTGCGCTGTTTTTAGCGGACCAGAGACCTGCGCTGGGGTTAGTGGACCAGAGACCTGCGCTGTCGTTAGTGGACCAGAGACCTGCGCTGTCGTTAGCGGACCAGAGACCTGCGCTGTCGTTAGCGGACCAGAGACCTGCGCTGTCGATAGCGGACCAGAGACCTGCGCTGTCGTTAGCGGACCAGAGACCTGCGCTGTCGTTAGTGGACCAGAGACATGCGCTGTCGATAGTGGACCAGAGACCTGCGCTGTCGTTAGTGGACCAGAGACCTGCGCTGTCGTTAGTGGACCAGAGACCTGCGCTGTTGATAGCGGACCAGAGACCTGCGCTGTCATTAGCGGACCAGAGACCTGCGCTGTCGATAGCGGACCAGAGACCTGCGCTGTCAATAGTGGACCAGAGACCTCCGCTGTCGATAGCGGACCAGAGACCTGCGCTGTCGTTAGTGGACCAGAGACCTGCGCTGTCGATAGCGGACCAGAGACCTGCGCTGTCGTTAGCGGACCAGAGACCTGCGCTGTTGATAGTGGACCAGAGACCTGCGCTGTCGTTAGTGGACCAGAGACATGCGCTGTCGATAGCGGACCAGAGACCTGCGCTGTCGATAGCGGACCAGAGATCTGCGCTGTCGTTAGGGGACCAGAGACCTGCGCTGTCGTTAGCGGACCAGAGATCTGCGCTGTCGACAGCGGACCAGAGACCTGCGCTGTCGATAGCGAACCAGAGACCTGCGCTGTCGATAGCGGACCAGAGACCTGCGCTGTCGATAGCGGACCAGAGACCTGCGCTGTCGATAGCGGACCAGAGACCTCCGCTGTCGTTAGCGGACCAGAGACCTGCGCTGTCGTTAGCGGACCAGAGACCTCCGCTGTCATTAGTGGACCAGAGACCTGCGCTGTCGTTAGCAGACCAGAGACCTGCGCTGTCGTTAGCGGACCAGAGACCTGCGCTGTCGATAGCAGACCAGAGACCTGCGCTGCCGTTAGCGGACCAGAGACCTACGCTGTCGATAGCGGACCAGAGACCTGCGCTGTGGTTAGTGGACCAGAGACCTGCGCTGTCGATAGCGGACCAGAGACCTGCGCTGTGGTTAGTGGACCAGAGACCTGCGCTGTCAATAGCGGACCAGAGACCTGCGCTGTCGTTAGTGGACCAGAGACCTCCGCTGTCGATAGCGGACCAGAGACCTGCGCTGTCGTTAGTGGACCAGAGACATGCGCTGTCGATAGCGGACCAGAGACCTGCACTGTCGATAGCGGACCAGAGACCTACGCTGTTGTTAGCAGACCAGAGATCTGCGCTCTGGTTAAAGGACCAGAGAGCTGCGTAGTCGTTAGCGGACCAGAGACCTGCGCTGTCGATAGCGGACCAGAGACCTGTGCTGTCATTAGTGGACCAGAGACCTGCCCTGTCGATAGCGGACCAGAGACCTGCGCTGTTGTTAGCGGACCAGAGACCTGCGCTGTGGTTAGTGGACCAGAGACCTGCGCTGTCGATAGCGGACCAGAGACCTGCGCTGTCATTAGTGGACCAGAGACCTGCGCTGTCGATAGCGGACCAGAGACCTGTGCTGTCATTAGCGGACCAGAGACCTGCGCTGTTGATAGCGGACCAGAGATCTGCGCTGTCGATAGCGGACCATAGACCTGCGCTGTTTTTAGTGGACCAGAGATCTGCGCTGTCGATAGCGGACCAGAGACCTGCGCTGTTTTTAGCGGACCAGAGACCTGCGCTGTCATTAGCAGACCAGAGCTCTGCGCTGTCGATAGCGGACCAGAGACCTGCGCTGTGGTTAGCGGACCAGAGAACTGCGCTGTCGTTAGCGGACCAGAGACCTGCGCTGTCGTTAGCGGACCAGAGACCTGCGCTGTCATTAGCGGACCAGAGACCTGCGCTGTTGATAGCGGACCAGAGATCTGCGCTGTCGATAGCGGACCATAGACCTGCGCTGTTTTTAGCGGACCAGAGACCTGCACTGTTTTTAGCAGACCAGAGACCTGCGCTGTCATTAGCAGACCAGAGCTCTGCGCTGTGGTTAGCGGACCAGAGACCTGCGCTGTGGTTAGTGGACCAGAGACCTGTGCTGTGGTTAGCGGACCAGAGACCTGCGCGGTGGTTAGCGGACCAGAGACCTGCGCTGTCGTTAGCGGACCAGAGACCTGCGTGGTTGATAGCGGACCAGAGACCTGCGCTGTCATTAGTGGACCAGAGACCTGCGCTGTTGATAGCGGACCAGAGACCTACGCTGTTGTTAGCAGACCAGAGATCTGCGCTCTGGTTAAAGGACCAGAGAGCTGCGCAGTCGTTAGCGGACCATAGACCTGCGCTGTTTTTAGCGGACCAGAGACCTGCGCTGGGGTTAGTGGACCAGAGACCTGCGCTGTCGTTAGTGGACCAGAGACCTGCGCTGTCGTTAGTGGACCAGAGACCTGCGCTGTCGTTAGCGGACCAGAGACCTGCGCTGTCGATAGCGGACCAGAGACCTGCGCTGTCGTTAGCGGACCAGAGACCTGCGCTGTCATTAGTGGACCAGAGACCTGCGCTGTTGATAGCGGACCAGAGACCTGCGCTGTCATTAGCGGACCAGAGACCTGCGCTGTCGATAGCGGACCAGAGACCTGCGCTGTCGATAGCGGACCAGAGACCTGCGCTGTCGTTAGTGGACCAGAGACCTGCGCTGTCGTTAGTGGACCAGAGACCTGCGCTGTTGATAGCGGACCAGAGACCTGCGCTGTCGATAGCGGACCAGAGACCTGCGCTGTCGATAGCGGACCAGAGACCTCCGCTGTCGATAGCGGACCAGAGACCTCCGCTGTCGATAGCGGACCAGAGACCTGCGCTGTCGTTAGTGGACCAGAGACCTGCGCTGTTGATAGCGGACCAGAGACCTGCGCTGTCGTTAGCGGACCAGAGACCTGCGCTGTTGATAGTGGACCAGAGACCTGCGCTGTCGATAGTGGACCAGAGACATGCGCTGTCGATAGCGGACCAGAGACCTGCGCTGTCGATAGCGGACCAGAGATCTGCGCTGTCGTTAGGGGACCAGAGACCTGCGCTGTCATTAGCGGACCAGAGACCTGTGCTGTCGACAGCGGACCAGAGACCTGCGCTGTCGATAGCGAACCAGAGACCTGCGCTGTCGATAGCGGACCAGAGACCTGCGCTGTCGATAGCGGACCAGAGACCTGCGCTGTCGATAGCGGACCAGAGACCTGCGCTGTCGATAGCGGACCAGAGACCTCCGCTGTCGTTAGCGGACCAGAGACCTGCGCTGTCGTTAGCGGACCAGAGACCTCCGCTGTCATTAGTGGACCAGAGACCTGCGCTGTCGTTAGCAGACCAGAGACCTGCGCTGTCGTTAGCGGACCAGAGACCTGCGCTGTCGATAGCAGACCAGAGACCTGCGCTGCCGTTATCGGACCAGAGACCTACGCTGTCGATAGCGGACCAGAGACCTGCGCTGTGGTTAGTGGACCAGAGACCTGCGCTGTCGATAGCGGACCAGAGACCTGCGCTGTGGTTAGTGGACCAGAGACCTGCGCTGTCGATAGCGGACCAGAGACCTGCGCTGTCGTTAGTGGACCAGAGACCTCCGCTGTCGATAGCGGACCAGAGACCTGCGCTGTCGTTAGTGGACCAGAGACATGCGCTGTCGATAGCGGACCAGAGACCTGCGCTGTCGATAGCGGACCAGAGACCTGCGCTGTGGTTAGTGGACCAGAGACCTGCGCTGTGGTTAGTGGACCAGAGACCTGCGCTGTCGATAGCGGACCAGAGACCTGCGCTGTTGTTAGCGGACCAGAGACCTGCGCTGTGGTTAGTGGACCAGAGACCTGCGCTGTCGATAGCGGACCAGAGACCTGTGCTGTCATTAGTGGACCAGAGACCTGCCCTGTCGATAGCGGACCAGAGACCTGCGCTGTTGTTAGCGGACCAGAGACCTGCGCTGTGGTTAGTGGACCAGAGACCTGCGCTGTCGATAGCGGACCAGAGACCTGCGCTGTCATTAGTGGACCAGAGACCTGCGCTGTCGATAGCGGACCAGAGACCTGTGCTGTCATTAGCGGACCAGAGACCTGCGCTGTTGATAGCGGACCAGAGATCTGCGCTGTCGATAGCGGACCATAGACCTGCGCTGTTTTTAGCGGACCAGAGATCTGCGCTGTCGATAGCGGACCAGAGACCTGCGCTGTTTTTAGCGGACCAGAGACCTGCGCTGTCATTAGCAGACCAGAGCTCTGCGCTGTCGATAGCGGACCAGAGACCTGCGCTGTGGTTAGCGGACCAGAGACCTGCGCTGTCGTTAGCGGACCAGAGACCTGCGCTGTCGTTAGCGGACCAGAGACCTGCGCTGTCATTAGCGGACCAGAGACCTGCGCTGTTGATAGCGGACCAGAGATCTGCGCTGTCGATAGCGGACCATAGACCTGCGCTGTTTTTAGCGGACCAGAGACCTGCACTGTTTTTAGCAGACCAGAGACCTGCGCTGTCATTAGCAGACCAGAGCTCTGCGCTGTGGTTAGCGGACCAGAGACCTGCGCTGTGGTTAGCGGACCAGAGACCTGCGCTGTGGTTAGCGGACCAGAGACCTGCGCTGTGGTTAGCGGACCAGAGACCTGCGCTGTCGTTAGCGGACCAGAGACCTGCGCTGTCGTTAGTGAACCACGAGAACTTCTCTCATGTGACTGACTCTACCCCAGCCCAACCAGCCTGCTAGAGGCGATGGCAATCGCTTTCAACAAAGACAGGACTGTGTCCTCTGAAGTGCATCACGCCCCCCCCCCCCCTCCAATAAACTGGCCCTCGAGTGAGGGGGCGGGGGCTCTGGTGTCGAGCCGCCACTGGAGCGCGCAGGGCTCCGGCACCTGCTGCAGAGGGGCGTGAAGTGAAGGCCACAGGGTGAGTCAGTCTGACCTTTCATCCTTCCCGGACAGTGACTGATCACAGAGTGAGCGCTACAAAGCACCTGGAGGACGAGCACAGACACTAGAGCCCCCCGGGGCACCTGCTATGACTCTCACCCGGGGGGGGGGGGAGGGAAGGCCCGCCAAGGCCGCGGAGACCACGGGGGCTATTTATAACCCCCCCCCCCCCCCCCCCCCGTCGGGACATGAAAGGAGCCGCGCGCCGCACAGTGCCAAGAAGCCCCCGAGGGCAGTGCCAGGCGGCGGACAGGTGCCCGGGGGGGGAGGGGGGGCAGGGATGGCTGTCCCAAAGCGGGCAGACAAAGCCCCGCCACACAGGGGGGGGCGCAGACCCAAAGCTCCCCCTAAAAATACCCCCGTCCGGGCCCTGAGGTAAGAGGTATTCTGGGCGGGTGCTGATGGGAGGTGGCAGAGGGCTGAGGTATGTGCCCCCCCCCCCCACGGCCCCTGGGAGCAGGCTTCGTGGAATCCCCCAACTGTCCACGAACACAGACACACGGGGGGCTGGGGAGGGGTCAGTCACATCCCCCTGCCCAAGTAAAGCACCTCCTGCCCCTGTACAGCGCCTCCTGCCGCTGTACAGCACTTCCTGGCTCTGTACAGCGCCTCCTGCCGCTGTACAGCGCCTCCTGCCCCTGTACAGCGCCTCCTGCCCCTGTACAGCGCCTCCTGCCCCTGTACAGCGCCTCCTGCCCCTGTACAGCGCCTCCTGCTCCTGTACAGCGCCTCCTGCTCCTGTACAGCGCCTCCTGCCCCTGTACAGCGCCTCCTGCCCCTGTACAGCGCCTCCTGCCCCTGTACAGCGCCTCCTGCTCCTGTACAGCGCCTCCTGCCCCTGTACAGCGCCTCCTGCTCCTGTACAGCGCCTCCTGCCCTGTACAGCGCCTCCTGCTCCTGTACAGCGCCTCCTGCCCCTGTACAGCGCCTGAAGAGCCTCTCGTATCCTGGGCTGAGCAGGTGTGAGTCTGTGCAGAGAATCACCGGGGGGGCGGGGGGGTCGGGGGGTGTGAGTCACTGCGATGGAGGCCACGGGACCCACGCACCCCCGTGATCTCACTACTGTCACCATCACCGGAGGAGCTCAGACGTCGCTTGCACGGGGAGGATGAGTGGATTGATGCTGGTTTCACCAGTGACCCTTAGAAACACTCTCACCTCTGAGCTGCAATGGAATCTATACCCTATTAAAAGAAAGCTTGAAAAGCGCTTCCGACCACGTCACTCAAGGGAGCCTCATCTGTCAAAGAAGTGACCTTTGACCTGATACTGATCTAAAGCAAACAAACACCGGAAGTGATGGAGGCGTCGGTGTGAACCTTGGCACAAACCTGGCAGCTGGTGACGGATCACTGACCGGAGTGACCCCGGGGGTGGGGGGGGTGTGGGGGGGCAGAGGGGGCATTTAATGTCACCCTTTGGGCACCTGTGCAGCTGCTGCACGGGGCACATCTGGACAGAGCCACAGACAGAGCCACGGAGGGAGGACAGACAGAGCCAGAGAGGGAGGACAGACAGAGCCATGGAGGGAGGACAGACAGAGCCAGAGAGGGAGGACAGACAGAGCCACTGAGGGAGGACAGACAGAGCCACAGAGGGAGGACAGACAGAGCCAGAGAGGGAGGACAGACAGCGCCATGGAGGGAGGACAGACAGAGCCAAAGAGGGAGGACAGACAGAGCCACTGAGGGAGGACAGACAGAGCCATGGAGGGAGGACAGACAGAGCCAGAGAGGGAGGACAGACAGAGCCAGGGAGGGAGGACAGACAGAGCCACGGAGGGAGGACAGACAGAGCCACGGAGGGAGGACAGACAGAGCCACAGAGGACAGACAGAGCCACAGAGGGAGGACAGACAGAGCCACAGAGGACAGACAGAGCCACAGAGGACAGACAGAGCCACAGAGGGAGGACAGACAGAGCCACAGAGGGAGGACAGACAGAGCCACAGAGGGAATACCGAGCCATGGAGGGAGGACAGACAGAGCCACGGAGGGAAGACAGAGCCACGGAGGGAGGACAGACAGAGCCACAGAGGACAGACAGAGCCACGGAGGACAGACAGAGCCACGGAGGACAGACAAAGCCGCGGAGGGAGGACAGATAGAGCCACGGAGGGAGGACAGACAGAGTCAGAGAGGGAGGACAGACAGAGCCACCGAGGGAGGACAGACAGAGCCAGAGAGGGAGGACAGACAGAGCCACTGAGGGAGGACAGACAGAGCCACTGAGGGAGGACAGACAGAGCCATGGAGGGAGGACAGACAGAGCCATGGAGGGAGGACAGACAGAGCCAGGGAGGACAGACAGAGCCACGGAGGGAGGACAGATAGAGCCACAGAGGGAGGACAGACAGAGCCATGGAGGGAGGACAGACAGAGCCACAGAGGGAGGACAGACAGAGCCATGGAGGGAGGACAGACAGAGCCATGGAGGGAGGACAGACAGAGCCACGGAGGGAGGACAGACAGAGCCAGAGAGGGAGGACAGCCAGAGCCACAGAGGGAGGACAGACAGAGCCACAGAGGACAGACAGAGCCACAGAGGGAGGACAGACAGAGCCACAGAGGACAGACAGAGCCACAGAGGGAGGACAGACAGAGCCACAGAGGGAGGACAGACAGAGCCACAGAGGGAATACCGAGCCATGGAGGGAGGACAGACAGAGCCACGGAGGGAAGACAGAGCCACGGAGGGAGGACAGACAGAGCCACGGAGGGAGGACAGACAGAGCCACGGAGGACAGACAGAGCCGCGGAGGACAGACAGAGCCGCGGAGAGAGGACAGATAGAGCCACGGAGGGAGGACAGACAGAGACACGGAGGGAGGACAGACAGAGCCACGGAGGGAAGACAGAGCCACGGAGGGAAGACAGGCAGAGTCACGGAGGACAGACAGAGCCATGGAGGGAGGACAGACAGAGCCACGGAGGGAAGACAGACAGAGCCACAGAGGGAGGACAGACAGAGCCACAGAGGGAGGACAGATAGAGCCACGGAGGGAATACCGAGCCATGGAGGGAGGACAGACAGAGCCACGGAGGGAAGACAGAGCCACGGAGGGAGACAGACAGAGCCACAGAGGACAGACAGAGCCACAGAGGACAGACAGAGCCATGGAGGGAGGACAGACAGAGCCACGGAGGACAGACAGAACCGCGGAGGGAGGACAGATAGAGCCACGGAGGGAGGAAACACAGAGACACGGAGGGAGGACAGACAGAGCCACGGAGGGAAGACAGAGCCACGGAGGGAGGACAGGCAGAGTCACTGAGGGAGGACAGACAGAGCCACGGAGGGAAGACAGACAGAGCCACAGAGGACAGACAGAGCCACGGAGGGAGGACAGACAGAGCCACGGAGTGAGGACAGAGAGAGCCACAGAGGGAGGACAGACAGAGCCACGGAGGGAGGACAGACAGAGCCAGAGAGGGAGGACAGACAGAGCCACGGAGGGAAGACAGAGCCACGGAGGGAGGACAGGCAGAGTCACGGAGGACAGACAGAGCCACGAAGGGAGGACAGACAGAGCACGAAGGGAGGACAGACAGAGCACGGAGGGAGGACAGACAGAGCCACGGAAGGAGGACAGACAGAGCCACAGAGAACAGACAGAGCCACGGAGGGAGGACAGACAGAGCCACGGAGGGAGGACAGACAGAGCCATAGAGGGAGGACAGACAGAGCCACGGAGGGAGGACAGACAGAGCCACGGAGGACAGACAGAACCGCGGAGGGAGGACAGATAGAGCCACGGAGGGAGGAAACACAGAGACACGGAGGGAGGACAGACAGAGCCACGGAGGGAAGACAGAGCCACGGAGGGAGGACAGGCAGAGTCACTGAGGGAGGACAGACAGAGCCACGGAGGGAAGACAGACAGAGCCACAGAGGACAGACAGAGCCACGGAGGGAGGACAGACAGAGCCACGGAGTGAGGGCAGAGAGAGCCACAGAGGGAGGACAGACAGAGCCACGGAGGGAGGACAGACAGAGCCAGAGAGGGAGGACAGACAGAGCCACAGAGGACAGACAGAGCCACGGAGGACAGACAGAGCCACGGAGGGAAGACAGAGCCACGGAGGGAGGACAGGCAGAGTCACGGAGGACAGACAGAGCCACGAAGGGAGGACAGACAGAGCACGAAGGGAGGACAGACAGAGCACGAAGGGAGGACAGACAGAGCACGAAGGGAGGACAGACAGAGCCACGGAAGGAGGACAGACAGAGCCACAGAGAACAGACAGAGCCACGGAGGGAGGACAGACAGAGCCACGGAGGGAGGACAGACAGAGCCATAGAGGGAGGACAGACAGAGCCACGGAGGGAGGACAGACAGAGCCACGGAGGGAGGACAGACAGACCCACAGAGGTAGAACAGACAGAGCCACAGAGGGAGGACAGAGCCACGGAGGACAGACAGAGCCACGGAGGGAGGACAGAGCCACGGAGGGAGGACAGAGCCACGGAGGGAGGAGAGACAGAGCCACGGAGGGAAGACAGAGCCACAGAGGGAGGAGAGACAGAGCCACGGAGGACAGACAGAGCCACAGAGGGAGGAGAGACAGAGCCACGGAGGGAAGACAGAGCCACGGACGGAAGACAGACAGATCCACGGACGGAGGACAGACAGAGCCACGGAGGGAGGACAGACAGAGCCACGGAGGGAGGACAGACAGAGCCACGGAGTGAGGACAGACAGAGCCACGGAGTGAGGACAGACAGAGCCACAGAGGGAGGACAGACAGAGCCACAGAGGGAGGACAGACAGAGCCACAGAAGGAGGACAGACAGAGCCAGACAGAGCCACAGAAGGAGGACAGACATAGCCACAGTGGGAGGACAGACAGAGCCATGGATGGAGGACAGACAGAGCCACGGAGGACAGACAGAGCCACGGAGGACAGACAGAGCCACAGAGGACAGACAGAGCCACAGAGGGAGGACAGACAGAGCCACAGAGGGAGGACAGACAGAGCCACAGACAGAGCCATGGAGGGAGGACAGACAGAGCCACGGAGGACAGACAGAGCCACGGAGGACAGACAGAGCCATGGAGGGAGGACGGACAGAGCCACGGGCGGAGGACAGAATTTTGCTGCCAGCCTTGCATCTGGTAAGCAGGGACTAGAAGTACAAAGTGCGTGTTTACGCACTACTTGCAGGTTTTCAAAATACATAAATAAAAGGCATTGTCGTGTACAATGCCAATAGCTCAAACTCTCACAACTGAGAGACCTATTGCATTGCAGATGCTTGTTCTTTACGTCCCGGGGACAGTCCCGGCTGAAGTTAACCTGGCGATGCTGGAGAGGTGTTGGGGAAACGCTTTCAGGACCATTCTGGCACCTACAAGGACGCTCTTCGATCCCCGGACGATATATATATGCTTCAGAAATCGCATTATTCAATGTACACAGCAATCTAAATTCACTTTGGTAAAACCCGAAGCTCTTGACTTTGCCAGGTTTGTTTATTTACGAGACGCAGCAGCTGAGGAAATATCCCCCTACCGGTGACCGCGAGGTCGCCTGGACACAAACCCAGTGACAGCAGCGGAGGGCGTGTAACTTGTAATTGTCTCATTCGAAGTATTAGAAATGACACTTTTAACTGGAGCTACATTAAGATTTCATCAGCTGCAGAAATCGAACAAACGTTAAAAGAGAACAAAGAAAACATGGAGGCGCGGAGCAAAACTAAGCATTGGTGCCTGCAGCGGGGACGCTTTGTGAGGCAACGACTTTAGTTTACGTCACATAAATATTATGTGCAATAACCCACCGAGATACCACACTATGGAAAGGCCGTCTGGTCATTTTATCTCGTTCTCCCTGAGCACCTCATAAAAAAGGACAGAGCTTTGGTGCCCAGACTGTAAACGGACTGTCCCACTGCCCGGGACCTGTCATTTGAAAAGTAAACATGGAAAAGTCGAGTGTTTCATGATATACAAGAAGCGGCCGCCATTCCTGCGCACTCGCACTGCATGTCGGGCCTGCTTCTGCAAGACATTAATTAACCCTTCCACTGCCTCCTTCAAAAGAGAAGTGAAAGCTACCCTCACGGCTCAATTCACTTGAACTCTGTCTATTCACTGTAGTTGTTATTGTGCTGTTCTTTGTACACTATACCTTGCCTTCTATTTATGACCTGTAAAGCTCTCCGATACTCGCAAGAGTCTTGTCCGCGCTATATAAAACCTTCAAAATAAATAAATACTAAAGAGGGACTAATAAGCCATTTGACAAATCAAAAGCCATAATTTACAAAGATCAGAAAGACGAGCCAATTGTAAAGGTGGGCGGAGCTTAACTCCTTCGATGCTGATGACGGAACCGCTCCGTCATCAGCTGCGGTGGCGCTGTGCTGATGACAGAGCGATTCCGTCATGGCCCGCTCGCCGCTCCTGCGCAGCGCGGATTCCGCGCCTGCGCTGGGCGTTCTATTGAGCGGGCGGGGCCATGACGGAACCGCTCCGTCATGAGCACAGCTCAACCGAGGCTGGTGACGGAGCGGTTCCGTCACCAGCATGGGTGCGCCGCGCGGCCGCCCTGCCCAGGGCCGGACTGGCTACCGGGCAGTTAGGAATGCTGCCGAGCTGCTTCCTGATTTTATTGCAGTGGAGGCTGATTTCGTCCATGGAGACCTGCGTGTGCTGCGAAATACTAAAAGCAAAACGAATTTCGTTTAGCTCACTCAGGTCCCCATTAACAAAATCCCCCCCGAGCTCAGCAACATTCCTAACTGCCCGGTAGCCAGTCCGGCCCTGGCCCTGCCCCCTTAGCGCTGCGGCGGAATAGCCGCCGCAGCGAAGGTGTTAATGCCCATATCCTGAATACAGCATGTCTCGAAGAGACTGCGCGAGCGCTGCCCAGGCGAGACCTAAAAAACACCGAAAGACTCTAGTGGTGAAGCAGACCAGTTGACCAGTTGTGGCATGCCAGGCACCATAGTTGGTGAAAGTTCTTTGTTGGAACTGGAAAGTGAGTGGCAAGACGAATTTATGCTCCTGGCAATTTGGTCTCCAAGAGGAAACAAGGACTTTGGTGCCAGCGCCAAGGCCTGCACTGGTGATGGAGGGGGGGAAGGGGGGACCTCTGCTGGCCTCGGCAGACTCAGACACACCCATGAAGACACAGTCTGTCCTGGAAACACAAGCCCCCCCCGCCCACCCAAGCTGGAACTCTGAAGGGTGAACTGTGCCTGCCAGCACAAGCCGACTGACTCTCGCCCAGCCCCTCCCGCATGGCTGAAGGCAAGAAGCCGCAGGAGCTGGGAGCCGTGCAGTGTGGCTGAAGTGAGAACACGCCCCCCAGTGGCCTTGCTTGAGTGCTGCACAAGACCCTCAGTGGGTGTCTATGCAGAATGAAAGCGCCGTATGGAATGGAGCTGGCACTTTAAAGCGCTATACGTTTACAGTGACTCATCCAATTCATTTCAATCATAAAATACTGTTGGATTTTACTAAATTGGTCTGTCAGCTCTCGTGATCCACGTGTGGTGCTGGTCCTGCGAGCCCTGGTCAGACGTGCTCCGAGGTAACCTTCCGCCTGGGTAGGCGGGTTGTTACAGGAACAGTCTTTGCCTGACATGTAACTGGTTTCACATGGGGCGGGGGGCTCTGCCCCACCGAAAGAACCGCCTTTCTACCTACACAGAGGGCTTTGAATGTCTTCGCTCGGCCAGGCTCTCGGTGCTTTACATGAGCCCAGCTCGTGTTACTTTTAATACAATAAGTCTTTGTAATACAGCGGTCACGAGTGGATAATACATGAAACTTACAAAAAGGGCTGCTGAGCAGAACTTGCATTCCTCCCTCATCAAACTAATGAAGACAACAAACGAATGTGATGCAGAAGCAAAGCTGAGGTCCTGAATCATGACACTGGCAGCTCACCCAATCAAAAACCCAGCCGCTCACCCAATCGCAAACCTAGCCTCTCACCCAATCAAAAACCCAGCCGCTCACCCAATCGCAAACCTAGCCTCTCACCCAATCAAAAACCCAGCCGCTCACCCAATCGCAAACCTAGCCGCACACCCAATCACAAACCAAGCCGCTCACCCAATCACAAATCTAGCAGCTCACCCAATCACAAATCTAGCAGCTCACCCAATCACAAACGTAGCCACTCACCCAATCACAAACCTAGCCGCTCACCCGATCACAAATCTAGCAGCTCACCCAATCACAAACGTAGCCGCTCACCCAATCACAAACCTAGCCGCTCACCCAATCACGAACCTAGCCGCTCACCCAATCACGAACCTAGCCGCTCACCCAATTGCAAACCTAGCCGCTCACCCAATCGCAAACCTAGCCGCTCACCCAATCAAAAACCTAGCCGCTCACCCAATCACAAACGTAGCCGCTCACCCAATCACAAACCTAGCCGCTCACCCAATCACAAACCTAGCCACTCACCCAATCATAAACCTAGCCGCTCACCCAATCGCAAACCTAGCCGCTCACCCAATCACAAACCTAGCCGCTCACCCAATCACAAACCTAGCTACTCACCCAATCACAAACCTAGCCACTCACCCAATCGCAAACCTAGCCACTCACCCAATCATAAACCTAGCCGCTCACCCAATCACAAACTTAGCCGCTCACCCAATCACAAACCTAGCCACTCACCCAATGACAAACCTAGCCACTCACCCAATCGCAAACCTAGCCGCTCACCCAATAACAAACCTAGCCGCTCACCCAATCACAAACCTAGCCGCTCACCCAATAACAAACCTAGCCGCTCACCCAATCGCAAACCTAGCCGCTCACCCAATCGCAAACCTAGCCGCTCACCCAATCACAAACCTAGCCGCTCACCCAATCACAAACCTAGCAGCTCACCCAATCACAAACCTAGCCGCTCACCCAATCACAAACCTTGCAGCTCCACTTGCAACAACAGCTGGTCATTGTTCCTACTTTTCCCACATGATTTGGCATGAGAATGCCACAGCTGTCAATCACAAAGACACACCTGGATAAGGGGCTTGTGGAAATGTATACTATACTCTGTCTCTGTTCACTTCAAACGTATCTCCCGAGATCTGTGGCCAGTATTCCGAACTCTTTCTTGAAAGGAGCGGCAGTAGAGTTCAGCGCTGCTCTCAACAGCGCTCCGTCCAGGGACAGTCATGGGACTCAGTCTGGATTTATCTGAAGGTAGTTTAATCCCACAACTCCAAGGATACAGTTAAATACAGATCATTGCTCATCCCGGCAGGCGCTCTGACCTCTTTCCTGATCAGCTGTAGGAGTCAACTGGCCTGTCAGGTTTGGAACATACACAGGTACGAACGTCTCACCCATTACTGTTCCCCAGGGAGCAAGAAACCTTCGGACATACGCAGCCCGTAGCAGGAAACAACACTCATTCAAAACAGAGCAAACAAATAGCCAAAATGAAAACAATGCTGAATTACAATCTGGATAAAACTGTACAGAAAACTCAAATAACCAGTAGACTGCCAGCACAGCAACAAAAAGAAGGAAACCAGAGTCTGATGTTATATCATGGCGCAAATTCATGACATACAAGCAGACCCGAAGCTAGGAGTCCACAAGTGCACTAAAAACCAAACGCAGAAGGATGCGTATGAAGCAGCTAAACCAGATATCAGCCCACTGAGTGACCACCTTCACCAAGGAATCCACTGCCACGCTGAGCACCAGGCATGCAATGGGCAACCGCCCTAGAAGTAATCTTCCGAAAGATGCACGCACAACTGTGCCCCAGAATCCTGAATGACTACTCACCTACCAGAAGCCCACTTCCACCCTGGATAAAAACTCCAGAAACAGTATACTGGCACAGAAGGTGCCACGAATCAACATTAGCACCTTTAGAGAAGGCATTCCTTACTGTAAACAACCAAAAATAATATTTAAATCATAGCCTACGGCACTGCGGCACAAAGCAAACTGGCACTGAAAACACAACCTCGGACGTTCAGTGCACACTTGTTTATCTTGGCCCTCTCTGAAGGGTCATCCCCAAAACTTGTGCGTGCACTTCTCCTGTTTGTGAATTTTGTTTGTTGGCATTAGAACTCTGTGCACTGTTCACCACTGCTTACCAGTGCTAAAGTGTGTGTGCTCTCCTCCTAAAACATGGTATAATTGGCTCACAGCTGATTGGCATATCTTATTTACGTATAGGTCCTTAGTATATGGTACTGGGGTGAATGTATGACATTGTTCTGCATTCTGTCCACCAATTGTTCTTTATGCCCTAGTATATGGTACTACATTTAAACAGGGCTGGTAAATTAAATGCTAATAGTGCGCCTGCAGCACGCATTGTGCCACCCACTTAAGTAGCACTTTAAAACATGTCTCAGGCCTGCCATTGCAGCCTGTAGTGCTGTTTCAAAACTGCCAATTCGACCTTGCCAAATGAACCTTTTTCCATGTCTTAACCTTCCTTTTAACTACATATATGTCACACAAGAGTTAGGCCCTAACTGGCCCACAGGACAGGGTGCATTGCATGCAAAAGTAGGACATGTGTTATATGTCCTGCTTGTAAAAAAACTCCTAAAGTGGTTTGCCACTACGGTAAGGCCTATCGCTCCCATTGCATAATATTGGGTTACCTTAATACATTTAATAAGTGGTAACTTTTGCCTGAGAGCAGGTAGGAATGACATGTTTGGTTTCAAATGAATTGTAATTTAAAGCATTCTTTATTGGTAAAGTTGGATTTGAAGCCACAATTGTGAACATGTCACTTTTAGAATGCTGTCACTTTCTTGCCCTAACCATTTGGTGCCTGCTGCCAGTGTCTTAGGTCACATGACTCTGAATAGCTTAGCTATTGGGATTTGTGTATTCCTGCCAGACAGAGACAAAGGAGGACAATATTTTGCCAGGAAGGGCCATCCTGCCAGGATAGTGGGGGCGGAGCTGTTCCCTCCCCAACTTACAATCCAAAGAGTCGCCTCCAGCACACTCAACAAAGGAACTTGATGCAATTTATTTCTCACCCTAGCCTACTTGGAGCCTTGGCAATGGAATGTAGGAACTTTCTAGAACCATGATGCGAGGATAGCCTAGACGTCTCCGCCATGATTAAATATTGGACCCTCAGACAAAATCTTCAGTACACTCCTGGACCTGCAGACATTACAGAAGGACGGCTGTGTGCCCCAGAGGGCTGCCCTGCTGCTCGAGGCCTGCCTTGTTCCCACTTTCACACCCACATACAGGCTCCCACTCCCACCCAAGAACTCCTACTCTCATATACACAGGCTCCGACTCTCTCACCCCCCCACGTACGCTCCTACTCTCACACCCACACACATGCATTCACTCTCATACCCACACACAGGGTCCCACTCACACACACACACACACACACAGGGTCCCACTCTCACTCTCTCTCACACACACACACACACACACACAGGGTCCCACTCTCACTCTCTCACACACACACACACACACACACACACACACACACAGGGTCCCCCTCTCACTCTCTCACACACACACACACACACACACAAACACACACACACACACACACACACACACACACAGGGTCCCCCTCTCACTCTCTCACACACACACACACACACACACACACACACACACACACACACACACACACACACACACACACACAGGGTCCCACTCTCACTCTCTCTCACACACACACACACACACACAGGGTCCCACTCTCACTCTCTCTCACACACACACACACACACACACACAGGGTCCCACTCTCACTCTCTCTCACACACACACACACACACACACACACACACACAGGGTCCCACTCTCACTCTCTCACACACACACACACACACACACACACACACACACACACACACAGGGTCCCCCTCTCACTCTCTCTCACACACACACACACACACACAGGGTCCCACTCTCACTCTCTCTCACACACACACACACACACACACACAGGGTCCCACTCCCACTCTCTCTCACACACACACACACACACACACACACACACAGGGTCCCACTCTCACTCTCTCTCACACACACACACACACACACAGGGTCCCCCTCTCACTCTCTCTCACACACACACACACACACACACACACACACACAGGGTCCCACTCTCACTCTCTCAGACACACACACACACACACACACACACACACACACACAGGGTCCCCCTCTCACTCTCTCTCACTGTTGGACAGGCCACATGAAGGGCTCGCTCCCTCCCCGCAGGACAGGGCCCGGGCCACCGTCAGCACCATCGCCCGGCCCAGCCGCCATCTTGGACACGGCACCACGCGGCCGCGCGGCCTCAGCCCGACCCCAACCCTGGGCCTGGCCAGGCCCCGACATCCCGGCACCACCCTCCACCCAGGAGGTGAACGGCCCACTTGGCAGGTCAATGGGAGTACGAAGTGTCGACGGCTCTCCCCCGCCAGGTGCCGAGCACCCCCAGCCTCCTCGGGCGCTGGCTCCACCCCCCTGCTGGGTGTCTGGACTCCCTCATCCCAGACCTCCCGACCTCCAAGAGCGAGGGTCCGGACATCAAAGGGCGCCAGACCTATAACTGAGGCAGCCCCAGGACAGGAAGGCAGTTGTATCCTGGAGTCGAGAGACACCGCGACGAACTCATCCTTGACGGACTGTTGGCGCTGCCACAGCCCTGCCTTGTGAACTATTGTCCTGCCTGCTGGCGCTGCCGCGGCCCTCTGCAACCTTCATCCTCGTGGGACCTGCTGGCGCTGCCGCGGCCCTCTGCAACCTGCATTCTCGTGGGACCTGCTGGCGCTGCCGCGGCCCGTTGTAACCTTCATCCTCGTGGGACCTGCTGGCGCTGCCGCGGCCCGTTGCAACCTGCATTCTCGTGGGACCTGCTGGCGCTGCCGCGGCCCGTTGTAACCTTCATCCTCGTTGGGACCTGCTGGCGCTGCCGCGGCCCGTACCACCTACGACCTCTTCGGGACCTGCTGGCGCTGCCGCGGTCTGACCCATCCGAACACCGAGCTCGAGGATTGTGAGCTATCACCGTTGCACACCCGTACCCGTGGGTACCAAGACTGTCCCGCTACCCCCTTCCCTTACTAGAGACTAGAATTGAGAGGATCATCGTGTCCTGATCGCCCTGTATCGTACCACTCTACTACCCGAAGTGCCTATAAAAGGTGTTACCATAAGCTTTGTGTGGTGTCCATCTGTGGGGGGGAAGTTACCTGTCTGTGCGATCACTCTGCTCGGCCGACCCTCCAGGTCCCCGTCTAACATTGGTGGCTAGCGGCGCGATCCGAACCAACGCGTACCGTACAGACAGTAACTCACCCTACGACTAAAACCACAATGACGACCAAAGAGAGCGGATCGGCGGAGAAGTTCCAGATGGAAAAGCTGGAAGAATACAACCACCGAGAGCTCAAACAATTTTGCATGGACTTAGGCATTGCTACCACCGGGCTAAGCACAAAAGAAGACTTCAAAAACGCCCTAGAGGCCTGGACAGAGACAAATACCGCAACCCCCCGGGACCCCGCAGCCCCGGAAGTCAACACCACCCGGACGGAGGAACGGAGACCAGGCCCCTCCCATGAAGAGATCCAGGAGCGGGAAAAAAATAGATTACACGAGTTAGACTTGGCACGACTCAGATTAGACGGAGAGTTGAAACTGGCGGAACAAAAAATAAACTTAGAACACTTACGGCTCAGAGAAGAGCGAGAGGAAAAACAGAGACAGAGAGACCTCGAAGAAAAAAGACTGGCATACGAGCACGAGTGCAAACTAGCGGAGATAGAAATACGCAAACTGAACAAAAACCTAGGGGTGCCCGAGCAACCGCACTCCCCGGGTCCTACCGAGCAGAAGGTCCACATCCCCAAGGATGTGGTCCGAGAATATCACCGGAACGACGACATACAGCAGTGGTTCAAAGCCTATGAGATTGCCATGACCGCCCACCGGGTCGCTCGAAGTGACTGGGGAGCCGGTCTATGGGGGAGATTCGTCAACGAGGGTCGTGATGCCCTGCTGCAGCTTCCGGACCATCAAATGACGTCCTATGACCATATGAAGGCCGCCCTCCTCAGTCGATATGGACTTACACCCGAAATGTACCGCCAGAGGTTCCGCAACTGCACCCGGATCCCAGGTACGACGTGGTTGGAATACGTGAACTATTTCAGCCGAGCCTTCGAGGGGTGGATCAAGGGTAACAACGTAACCACCTACGAACAACTCTTCAATCTCATTGTGTGGGAGCACCTCTCCAACAACTGTTTCGTCGAGCTCAGGCAGCACCTCCTCGACAGTAAATTGACTGAACCCCGGCAGCTCGCCACCGAGGCTGACCGGTGGGAGAGCACCCGAGTGGCCCGGAGTGGGCCGAATGAGCAGAACAGAACCAACCAAGGTCACCATCGTCCCCGAGGAGGAGGAGGAGGCCCGGGCCGGGGCAGAGACGCCGCCCCGGCCGCACCCACGAACGCCACCCCAGCTCCAGCAGGCCGGGGAAACCCCCCGATGCGCCCGGGGTTCCGAGCTAACGTGACGTGCCATCGATGCCAGCGAGTCGGCCACTATGCCAGTGACCCGACCTGCCCGAAGAACCAGGTCCCCGGGCCCCGCCAGATGGCGGCCGCCGCCCTGGGAGAAGAACAAATCTCCGAAGACACGGAGACCTATGAGTCGGAGCAGTTCGAATGGGAACCCGCCGCCATGACCCTGGCATGCCTGGGAGGAAGAGACATGGTCCCGCGGACTCCCCTGCCCGCCAACACTCGGAAGTACAGCCAATGGGTGAGCATCAATGGGCGCAAGGCCGAGGCCCTGCGTGACACCGGGGCCAGTGTGACGGCCGTCCGCTGTCACCTGGTGACCCCAGAACAAATCCTACCAAACGTACTTTGCCCCGTCCGATCGGCAGACAACTCGGAGAGCCTGTGTCGGATGGCCTGCGTCCCCTTCGAATGGGGAGGAGTGTCCGGCATGCTGAAAGTAACTGTCCGTGACGATGCCCCCGTAGACTGCCTCCTGGGGAACGATCTCGAGAGCTCCCCGTGGGCCGCCGTGGAAAGAAGAGAGCACCTGGGGATGTTGGGTCTCCCGGACTGGGCATGCGTAACCACCCGGTCCATGGCCACCCGCACCATCCCTAGACCAGAAGAACCAGAATGGGCAGCGCCTCCGCCCTCGATCACTCCAGAAGAAGACTTCCCCCAGACCGACCACCCGGACCCCACCCCAGAGGGGTCCACACAGCCCCCCGAGCTTCCCGACCTGGCTCAGTGGCGTCAAGAAGGGGGGCCCACCCAAGAACAATTCCGGCAGGAGCAAAAGACCTGCCCCTCCCTCGAGGGATTGCGACAGCAAGCGCTCGCCCAGAGCCAAGGAGACACCACCGGGGCCCACTGGGTTTATTGGGACAATGATCTCTTGTACAGCGAACAGAAAATCGCAGAACTGGGGGCCGGGCGAGTGCTGGTGGTGCCCCTCCACTTCAGAGACTTCCTGTTGAACCTAGCCCACGATGTCCCCCTGGCCGGGCACCTGGGCCAAGACAAGACCTACCACCGCCTGGTGACTCACTTTTTTTGGCCCAAAATGAGGAACGATGTATCCAACCATTGCCGGTCCTGCCCGACCTGCCAGGCCAGTGGGAAGAGCGGCCGCAAACTCAAGGCACCCCTACAACCATTCCCCGTGGTGACCACCCCGTTTGAAAGGGTGGGAATAGACATTGTGGGGCCCCTGGACCCCCGAACAGCACAGGGACATCGCTTCATCCTGGTCCTGGTGGATCACGCTACCCGCTATCCTGAGGCGGTCCCCCTTCGTACGATAACAGCCCCAGTAGTGGGTCGAGCCTTGATGGGGATCTTCTCTCGAGTGGGCTTCCCCCGAGAAGTCGTCAGCGACAGGGGTACGAACTTTATCTCAAAATACATGAAGTCCCTCTGGCAACAGTGTGGGGTCACCTACCGATTCACGACCCCCTATCACCCTCAAGGGAACGGACTGGTTGAGCGGTTCAACCGCACGCTCAAAGGGATGATTGGGGGGTTGGAAGAGCCCCTCCGTCGCCAGTGGGATGTGCTACTACCGTGCCTTCTCTTTGCCTACCGAGAAGTCCCCCAGAAGTCCCTCGGCTTCAGCCCTTTCGAACTCTTGTATGGACACCCGGTGCGAGGCCCGCTCAGCCTAGTCAAAGAAGGCTGGGAAATGCCCCCTCTAAAGAACCCTCCAGATGTTTTCAAGTACCTCCTAACCCTCCGCAACCAGACCAGAAGGTTCAGAGAGATGGCAAAAGCAAACCTGGAGGCCAGTCAGGAGGACATGAAAAGGTGGTACGATAGAAATGCATCCTCCATCGAATTTGAACCCGGTCAACAAGTGTGGGTAATGTCTCCCACCGAACCATGCGCCCTGCAAGACAAATGGACGGGGCCCTTCAAAGTAATCGAGCGCAAGAGCCCTGTCACCTATCTCATCGATATGGAATCTTCCCGAAACCCTCTCCGGGTCCTCCACGCTAATAGACTGAAACCCCACTTTGTACGCTCCGAACTCAGCCTCCTGATGGCAACCGACAATGGAACCGAGGAGGACTCCGAACCCCTCCCTGACCTCCTACGGTCACGGGAGAAGGACGGCTCCGTGGACGGGGTCCGACTCTCGGAGGCCCTCACCCTGGAACAGCGCCAAGGCTGCCGAGTCCTCCTGCTACAGTTCTCCACCCTGTTCTCCCTCACCCCGGGGGTCACCCCCTGGTGCTTACACGACGTGGACACGGGAGACAGTCCCCCTATCCGCCATCGGGCCTACCGCGTACCAGATCGGGTACGGGCCTGCATCCAAGAGGAGGTGGCCAAGATGCTCACCCTCGGGATCATCGAGCCCTCAGACAGCCCCTGGGCCAGCCCAGTGGTACTGGTCCCCAAAGCGGCCGCCCCCGGCACCACGCCGGAGCTCCGGTTCTGCGTCGACTACCGGGGCTTGAATGCGGTCACCAGAACAGACGCACACCCCATCCCCCGAGCAGATGAACTAATCGACCGCATGGGAGCTGCCCGCTACCTCAGCATCTTCGACCTGACAGCGGGCTACTGGCAGATCGGTCTCACACCCCGGGCCCAAGAACGATCTGCATTCTCTACCCCGGATGGCCACTATCACTTCAAGGTCATGCCATTCGGCATGAAGAATGCCCCAGCAACCTTTCAGCGGCTAGTAAACCAGGTCCTGGCAGGACTCGAAGGATTCAGCGCCGCCTACCTGGACGATATCGCTGTGTACAGCCACCACTGGTCCGACCACCTCCACCACCTCCGAGAGGTGCTACAGGCCCTCCAACGAGCTGGCCTCACGATCAAGGCCAGCAAATGCCAAATTGGCCAGGGGTCCGTGACCTATCTCGGGCACCAGGTGGGAAGCGGTCTGGTGGCCCCTCTGCAACTCAAGATCGCTGCCATCCAGTCGTGGCAGTCCCCCATCACCCAGACCGAGGTCCGCGCCTTCTTGGGACTCACGGGCTACTACCGACGGTTCGTGAGGGACTATGGCAGCATCGTAGGGCCCCTCACGGAACTCACCTCCAAAAACCAACCAAAGAAGGTCAACTGGACCCCAGACTGTCAAGCGGCCTTCGAGAAGCTGAAGGCCGCCATGTGCTCCGCCCCGGTGCTCCAGGCCCCCGACTACAGTCGGGAATTTATCGTCCAAACAGATGCCTCCGACCATGGCGTTGGGGCAGTCCTTTCCCAGCTGAACCCCGAAGGACTTGACCAGCCAGTGGCTTTCATCAGCAAACGGCTACTGGCCCGAGAACGACGCTGGAGCACCATCGAGAGGGAGGCCTTCGCCGTGGTGTGGGCCCTCAAAAAGCTCCGGCCTTATCTCTTCGGCACCCACTTCCGGGTCCAGACCGATCATCGACCCCTGCAATGGCTCATGCAGATGCGGGGGGAAAACCCGAAACTACTACGTTGGTCCATCTCCCTGCAGGGGATGGACTTCACTGTGGAACATCGACCCGGCCAGGACCACGCCAACGCGGATGGCCTGTCCCGCTTTTTCCGCCTCGACGAGGAGAGTCCCCAAGAAGATGGGTGACTCTCCCCGCCTTCAGCTGGGGGGGACGCATGTTGGACAGGCCACATGAAGGGCTCGCTCCCTCCCCGCAGGACAGGGCCCGGGCCACCGTCAGCACCATCGCCCGGCCCAGCCGCCATCTTGGACACGGCACCACGCGGCCGCGCGGCCTCAGCCCGACCCCAACCCTGGGCCTGGCCAGGCCCCGACATCCCGGCACCACCCTCCACCCAGGAGGTGAACGGCCCACTTGGCAGGTCAATGGGAGTACGAAGTGTCGACGGCTCTCCCCCGCCAGGTGCCGAGCACCCCCAGCCTCCTCGGGCGCTGGCTCCACCCCCCTGCTGGGTGTCTGGACTCCCTCATCCCAGACCTCCCGACCTCCAAGAGCGAGGGTCCGGACATCAAAGGGCGCCAGACCTATAACTGAGGCAGCCCCAGGACAGGAAGGCAGTTGTATCCTGGAGTCGAGAGACACCGCGACGAACTCATCCTTGACGGACTGTTGGCGCTGCCACAGCCCTGCCTTGTGAACTATTGTCCTGCCTGCTGGCGCTGCCGCGGCCCTCTGCAACCTTCATCCTCGTGGGACCTGCTGGCGCTGCCGCGGCCCTCTGCAACCTGCATTCTCGTGGGACCTGCTGGCGCTGCCGCGGCCCGTTGTAACCTTCATCCTCGTGGGACCTGCTGGCGCTGCCGCGGCCCGTTGCAACCTGCATTCTCGTGGGACCTGCTGGCGCTGCCGCGGCCCGTTGTAACCTTCATCCTCGTTGGGACCTGCTGGCGCTGCCGCGGCCCGTACCACCTACGACCTCTTCGGGACCTGCTGGCGCTGCCGCGGTCTGACCCATCCGAACACCGAGCTCGAGGATTGTGAGCTATCACCGTTGCACACCCGTACCCGTGGGTACCAAGACTGTCCCACTACCCCCTTCCCTTACTAGAGACTAGAATTGAGAGGATCATCGTGTCCTGATCGCCCTGTATCGTACCACTCTACTACCCGAAGTGCCTATAAAAGGTGTTACCATAAGCTTTGTGTGGTGTCCATCTGTGGGGGGGAAGTTACCTGTCTGTGCGATCACTCTGCTCGGCCGACCCTCCAGGTCCCCGTCTAACACTCACACACACACACACACACACACACACACACAGGGTCCCACTCTCACTCTCTCTCACACACACACACACACACACACAGGGTCCCACTCTCACTCTCTCTCACACACACACACACACACACAGGGTCCCACTCTCACTCTCTCTCACACACACACACACACACACACACAGGGTCCCACTCTCACTCTCTCACACACACACACACACACACACAGGGTCCCACTCTCACTCTCTCACACACACACACACACACACACACACACACACACACACACACACACACAGGGTCCCCCTCTCACTCTCTCTCTCACACACACACACACACACACACACAGGGTCCCACTCTCACTCTCTCACACACACACACACACACACACACAGGGTCCCACTCTCACTCTCTCTCACACACACACACACACACACAGGGTCCCACTCTCACTCTCTCTCACACACACACACACACACACAGGGTCCCACTCTCACTCTCTCTCACACACACACACACACACACAGGGTCCCACTCTCACTCTCTCTCACACACACACACACACACACAGGGTCCCACTCTCACTCTCTCACACACACACAGGGTCCCACTCTCACTCTCTCTCACACACACACACACACACACAGGGTCCCACTCTCACTCTCTCACACACACACACACACACACACACAGGGTCCCACTCTCACTCTCTCACACACACACACACAGGGTCCCACTCTCACTCTCTCACACACACACACACACACACAGGGTCCCACTCTCACTCTCTCACACACACACACACACACACAGGGTCCCACTCTCACTCTCTCACACACACACACACACACACACACACACACACACACACACACACACACACAGGGTCCCCCTCTCACTCTCTCTCACACACACACACACACACACACAGGGTCCCACTCTCACTCTCTCTCACACACACACACACACACGCACACAGGGTCCCACTCTCACTCTCTCTCACACACACACACACACACACACACACACACAGGGTCCCACTCTCACTCTCTCTCACACACACACACACACACACACACACACACACAGGGTCCCCCTCTCACTCTCTCTCACACACACACACACACACACACACAGGGTCCCACTCTCACTCTCTCACACACACACACACACACACACACACACACACAGGGTCCCCCTCTCACTCTCTCTCACACACACACACACACACACACACACACACACACACACACACACAGGGTCCCACTCTCACTCTCTCTCACACACACACACACACACACACACAGGGTCCCACTCTCACTCTCTCTCACACACACACACACACACACAGGGTCCCACTCTCACTCTCTCTCTCACACACACACACACACACACAGGGTCCCACTCTCTCTCACACACACACACACACACACAGGGTCCCACTCTCACTCTCTCACACACACACACACACACACACACACACACACACACACAGGGTCCCCCTCTCACTCTCTCTCACACACACACACACACACACACACACACAGGGTCCCACTCTCACTCTCTCTCACACACACACACACACACACAGGGTCCAACTCTCACTCTCTCTCACACACACACACACACACACACAGGGTCCCACTCTCACTCTCTCTCACACACACACACACACACACACAGGGTCCCACTCTCACTCTCTCACACACACACACACACACACAGGGTCCCACTCTCACTCTCTCACACACACACACACACACACACACACACAGGGTCCCACTCTCACTCTCTCACACACACACACACACACACAGGGTCCCACTCTCACTCTCTCACACACACACACACACACACAGGGTCCCACTCTCACTCTCTCACACACACACACACACACACACACAGGGTCCCACTCTCACTCTCTCTCACACACACACACACACAGGGTCCCACTCTCACTCTCTCTCACACACACACACAGGGTCCCACTCTCACTCTCTCACACACACACACACACACACACACAGGGTCCCACTCTCACTCTCTCACACACACACACACACACAGGGTCCCCCTCTCACTCTCTCTCACACACACACACACACACACACACACACACACACACACACAGGGTCCCACTCTCACTCTCTCTCACACACACACACACACACACACAGGGTCCCACTCTCACTCTCTCTCACACACACACACACACACACAGGGTCCCACTCTCACTCTCTCTCACACACACACACACACACACACAGGGTCCCACTCTCACTCTCTCTCACACACACACACACACACACAGGGTCCCACTCTCACTCCCTCACACACACACACACACACACACACAGGGTCCCACTCTCACTCTCTCTCACACACACACACACACACACAGGGTCCCACTCTCACTCTCTCTCACACACACACACACACACACAGGGTCCCACTCTCACTCTCTCTCACACACACACACACACACACACACACAGGGTCCCACTCTCACTCTCTCACACACACACACACACACACACAGGGTCCCACTCTCACTCTCTCTCACACACACACACACACACACACAGGGTCCCACTCTCACTCTCTCTCACACACACACACACACACACAGGGTCCCACTCTCACTCTCTCTCACACACACACACACACACACACACAGGGTCCCACTCTCACTCTCTCACACACACACACACACACACACAGGGTCCCACTCTCACTCTCTCACACACACACACACACACACACATACACACACACACACACACACACACACAGGGTCCCCCTCTCACTCTCTCTCACACACACACACACACACACACAGGGTCCCACTCTCA